>NW_026734296.1:714400-1071600 GCF_949786415.1 Peromyscus eremicus
TGAATCACATGCAGTTTCTTGTCCTAAGAGCAAGAGTTGTTTTCTGGTAAGAAGAGTCACTATTGTGCTCCCATTGTCATTAACAGTGCAAATACCACTGGTGTCTGTTCCCAGCAAGTACAGTGTATTGGACTGAAGCGGAGCTACTGTTCTTTTCAGTTTCCTAAGCATAATTGAACTAGATATGTCCGTATTTGTATGAAGCACAGTTCTTTTGTTCTGAGCAAGCTCACTGTTCTGGCCCTATAGGAAACACAGTAGAGTACAAGAGTGCTCTTTTCTCAAAAGCAGAGTGGGTTTCTTTTAAGGCGACCTATCGTTTGTTTTCCAGTCCTAAATGGAGTTGAATCACATGCAGTTTTTGGTCCTATGAGCAAGAGATGTTTTCTGGTAAGGAAAGTCTCTCTTGCGCTCCCATTGCCATACACAGTGCAAATAGCACTCGCGTCTGTTCCCAGCAAGTACAGTGTTTTGGACTGAAGCGGAGCTACTGTTCTTGTCAGTTTGCTAAGCAGAGTTGAACTAGATATGGCCCCTGTGTGTAGGAAGCACTGTTCTTTTGTTCTGAGCAAGCTCACTGTTCGGACCACATAGGAAATTCAGTACAGTAGAAGAGTGCTCTTTTCTCAAAAGCAGAGTGTGTTTCTTGTAAGGCGAGCTAGTGTTTGTTTCCCAGTCAGAAATTGAGTTGAATCCCATGCAGTTTCTGGTCCTACGAGCAAGAGGTGTTTTCTGATAAGAAGAGTCACTATTGCGCTCCCATTGTCATACAGAGGACAAATAGCACTGGTGTCTGTTCCCTGCATGTGCAGTGTATTAGACTGAATTGGAGCTACTGTTCTTGTCAGTTTCCTAAGCAGAGTTGAACTAGATATGGCCCGTGTGTGGAGGAAACACAGTTCTGTTGTTCTGAGCAAGCTCACTGTTCGGACCCCATAGGATACACAGTAGAGTAGAAGAGTGCTCTTTTCTCAAAAGCAGAGTGTGTTTCTTGTAAGGCGAGATAGTGTTTGTTTCCCAGTCCTAAATGGAGTTGAATCACATGCAGTTTCTTGTCCTACGAGCAAGAGTTGTTTTCTGGTAAGAAGAGTCACTATTGTGCTCCCATTGTCATACACAGGGCAAACAGCACTGGAGTCTGTTCCCAGCAAGTACAGTGTATTGGACTGAAGAGAATCTACTGTTCTTGTCAGTTTCCTAAGCAGAATTGAACTAAATATGGCCGTATTTGTAGGAATCACAGTTCTTTTGTTCTGAGCAAACTCACTGTTCTGGCCCTATAGGAAAAACAGTAGAGTAGAAGAGTGCTCTTTTCTCAAAAGCAGAGTGTGTTTCTTGTAAGGCTAGCTAGCGTTTGTTTCCCAGTCCTAAATGGAGTTGAATCACATGCAGTTTTTGGTCCTACGAGCAAGAGTTGTTTTCTGGTAAGGAAAGTCATTATTGCGCTCGCATTGCCATACACAGTGCAAATAGCACTGGCGTCTGTTCCCAGCAAGTACAGTGCATTGGACTGAAGCGGAGCTACTGTACCTGTCAGTTTCCTAAGCAGAGTTGAACTAGATATTGCCCCTGTGTGTAGGCAGGACAGTTCTTTTGTTCTGAGCAAGCTCACTGTTCAGACCCAATAGGAAACACAGTAGAGAAGAAGAGTGCTCTTTTCTCAAAAGCAGAGGGTGTTTCTTGTAAAGCGAGCTAGCATTTGTTTCCCAGTCCTAAATGGAGTTGAATCACATGCAGTTTCTTGTCCTAAGAGCAAGAGTTGTTTTCTGGTAAGAAGAGTCACTATTGTGCTCCCATTGTCATTAACAGTGCAAATAACACTGGCGTCTGTTCCCAGCATGTACACTGTATTGGACTGAAGAGGATCTACTGTTCTTTTCAGTTTCCTAAGCACAATTGACTAGATATGGCCGTATTTGTATGAAGCACAGTTCTTTTGTTCTGAGCAAGCTCACTGTTCTGGCCCTATAAGAAACACAGTAGAATAGAAGAATGTTCTTTTCTCAAAAGCAGAGTGTGTTTCTTGTAAGGCGAGCTAGCGTTTGTTTCCCAGTCCTAAATGGAGTTGAATCACATGTAGTTTTTGGTCCTATGAGCAAGAGTTGTTTTCTGGTAAAGAAAGTCACTCTTGCGCTCCCATTGCCATACACAGTGCAAATAGCACTCGCGTCTGTTCCCAGCAAGTACAGCGTATTGGACTGAAGCGGAGCTACTGTTCTTTTCAGTTTGCTAAGCAGAGTTGAACTAGATATGGCCCCTGTGTGTAGGAAGCACTGTTCTTTTGTTCTGAGCAAGCTCACTGTTCGGACCCCCTAGGAAACACAGTAGAGTAGAAGAGTGCTCTTTTCTCAAAAGCAGAGTGTGTTTCTTGTAATGCGAGCTAGTGTTTGTTTCCCAGTCCTAAATGGAGTTGAATCACATGCAGTTTTTGGTCCTACGAGCAAGAGTTGTTTTCTCGTAAGGAGGGTCACTATTGCGCTCCCAATGCCATACACAGAGCAAATAGCACTCGCGTCTGTTCCCAGCAAGTACAGTGTATTGGACTGAAGAGGAGCTACTGTTCTTGTCAGTTTCCTAAGCAGAGTTGAACTAGATATGGCCCCTGTGTGTAGGAAGCACAGTTCTTTTGTTCTGAGCAAGCTCAATTTTTGGACCCCATAGGAAACACAGTAGAGTAGAAGTGTGCTCTTTTCTCAAAAGCAGAGTATGTTTCTTGTAAGGCGAGCTAGCGTTTGTTTCCCAATCTGAAATGGAGTTGAATCACATGCAGTTTTTGGTCCTACGAGCAAGAGTTGTTTTCTGGTAAGAAGAGTCACTATTGCGCTCCCATTGTCATCCACAGGGCAAATCACACTGGCATCTGTTCCCAGCATGTACAGTGTATTGGACTGAAGAGGATCTACTGCTCTTGTCAGTTTCCTAAGCAGAGTTTAACTAGATATGGACCGTGTGTGTATGAAGCACAGTTTGTTGTTCTGAGAATGCTCACTGTTCTGGCCCTATAGGAAACACATTAGAGTAGAAGAGTGCTCCTTTCTCAATCCAGAGTGTGTTTCTTGTAAGTCGAGCTATCGTTTGTTTCCCAGTCCTAAATAGAGTTGAATCCCATGCAGTTTCTCGTCGTATCAGCAAGAGTTGTTATCTGATAAGAAGAGTCACTATTGCGCGCCTATTGCCATACACAGTACAAATAGCACTCGCGTCTGTTCCCAGCTAGGACAGTGTATTAGACTGAGGAGGAGCTACCGTTCTTGTCAGTTTTCTAAGCAGAGTTGAACTAGATATGGCCCCTGTGTGTAGGAAGCACAGTTCTTTTGTTCTGAGCAAGCTCACTTTTCGGAACCCATAGAAAACACATTAGAGTAGAAGAGTGCTCTTTTCTCAAAAGCAGAGTGTGTTTCTTGTAAGGCGAGCTAGTGTTTGTTTCCCAGTACTAAATGGAGTTGAATCACATGCAGTTTTTGGTCCTATGAGCAAGAGTTTTTTTCTGGTAAGAAAAGTCATTATTGCGCTCGCATTGCCATACACAGTGCAAATACCACTGGTGTCTGTTCCCAGCAAGTACAGTGTATTGGACTGAAGCGGAGCTACTGTTCTTTTCAGTTTCCTAAGCATAATTGAACTAGATATGTCCGTATTTGTATGAAGCACATTTCTTTTGTTCTGAGCAAGCTCACTGTTCTGGCCCTATAGGAAACACAGTAGAGTACAAGAGTGCTCTTTTCTCAAAAGCAGAGTGGGTTTCTTTTAAGGCGAGCTACCGTTTGTTTTCCAGTCCTAAATGGAGTTGAATCACATGCAGTTTTTGGTCCTATGAGCAAGAGATGTTTTCTGGTAAGGAAAGTCACTCTTGCGCTCCCATTGCCATACACAGTGCAAATAGCACTCGCGTCTGTTCCCAGCAAGTACAGTGTTTTGGACTGAAGCGGAGCTACTGTTCTTGTCAGTTTGCTAAGCAGAGTTGAACTAGATATGGCCCCTGTGTGTAGGAAGCACTGTTCTTTTGTTCTGAGCAAGCTCACTGTTCGGACCACATAGGAAATTCAGTACAGTAGAAGAGTGCTCTTTTCTCAAAAGCAGAGTGTGTTTCTTGTAAGGCGAGCTAGTGTTTGTTTCCCAGTCCTAAATGGAGTTGAATCACATGCAGTTTCTTGTCCTACGAGCAAGAGTTGTTTTCTGGTAAGAAGAGTCACTATTGTGCTCCCATTGTCATACACAGGGCAAACAGCACTGGAGTCTGTTCCCAGCAAGTACAGTGTATTGGACTGAAGAGAATCTACTGTTCTTGTCAGTTTCCTAAGCAGAATTGAACTAGATATGGCCGTATTTGTAGGAATCACAGTTCTTTTGTTCTGAGCAAACTCACTGTTCTGGCCCTATAGGAAAAACAGTAGAGTAGAAGAGTGCTCTTTTCTCAAAAGCAGAGTGTGTTTCTTGTAAGGCTAGCTAGCGTTTGTTTCCCAGTCCTAAATGGAGTTGAATCACATGCAGTTTTTGGTCCTACGAGCAAGAGTTGTTTTCTGGTAAGGAAAGTCATTATTGCGCTCGCATTGCCATACACAGTGCAAATAGCACTGGCGTCTGTTCCCAGCAAGTACAGTGCATTGGACTGAAGCGGAGCTACTGTTCCTGTCAGTTTCCTAAGCAGAGTTGAACTAGATATTGCCCCTGTGTGTAGGCAGGACAGTTCTTTTGTTCTGAGCAAGCTCACTGTTCAGACCCAATAAGAAACACAGTAGAGTAGAAGAGTGCTCTTTTCTCAAAAGCAGAGGGTGTTTCTTGTAAAGCGAGCTAGCATTTGTTTCCCAGTCCTAAATGGAGTTGAATCACATGCAGTTTCTTGTCCTAAGAGCAAGAGTTGTTTTCTGGTAAGAAGAGTCACTATTGTGCTCCCATTGTCATTAACAGTGCAAATACCACTGGTGTCTGTTCCCAGCAAGTACAGTGTATTGGACTGAAGCGGAGCTACTGTTCTTTTCAGTTTCCTAAGCATAATTGAACTAGATATGTCCGTATTTGTATGAAGCACAGTTCTTTTGTTCTGAGCAAGCTCACTGTTCTGGCCCTATAGGAAACACAGTAGAGTACAAGAGTGCTCTTTTCTCAAAAGCAGAGTGGGTTTCTTTTAAGGCGAGCTATCGTTTGTTTTCCAGTCCTAAATGGAGTTGAATCACATGCAGTTTTTGGTCCTATGAGCAAGAGATGTTTTCTGGTAAGGAAAGTCTCTCTTGCGCTCCCATTGCCATACACAGTGCAAATAGCACTCGCGTCTGTTCCCAGCAAGTACAGTGTTTTGGACTGAAGCGGAGCTACTGTTCTTGTCAGTTTGCTAAGCAGAGTTGAACTAGATATGCCCCTGTGTGTAGGAAGCACTGTTCTTTTGTTCTGAGCAAGCTCACTGTTCGGACCACATAGGAAATTCAGTACAGTAGAAGAGTGCTCTTTTCTCAAAAGCAGAGTGTGTTTCTTGTAAGGCGAGCTAGTGTTTGTTTCCCTGTCAGAAATTGAGTTGAATCCCATGCAGTTTCTGGTCCTATGAGCAAGAGGTGTTTTCTGATAAGAAGAGTCACTATTGCGCTCCCATTGTCATACAGAGGACAAATAGCACTGGTGTCTGTTCCCTGCATGTGCAGTGTATTAGACTGAATTGGAGCTACTGTTCTTGTCAGTTTCCTAAGCAGTGTTGAACTAGATATGGCCCGTGTGTGGAGGAAACACAGTTCTGTTGTTCTGAGCAAGCTCACTGTTCGGACCCCATAGGATACACAGTAGAGTAGAAGAGTGCTCTTTTCTCAAAAGCAGAGTGTGTTTCTTGTAAGGCGAGATAGTGTTTGTTTCCCAGTCCTAAATGGAGTTGAATCACATGCAGTTTCTTGTCCTATGTGCAAGAGTTGTTTTCTGGTAAGAAGAGTCACTATTGTGCTCCCATTGTCATACACAGGGCAAACAGCACTGGAGTCTGTTCCCAGCAAGTACAGTGTATTGGACTGAAGAGAATCTACTGTTCTTGTCAGTTTCCTAAGCAGAATTGAACTAAATATGGCCGTATTTGTAGGAATCACAGTTCTTTTGTTCTGAGCAAACTCACTGTTCTGGCCCTATAGGAAAAACAGTAGAGTAGAAGAGTGCTCTTTTCTCAAAAGCAGAGTGTGTTTCTTGTAAGGCTAGCTAGCGTTTGTTTCCCAGTCCTAAATGGAGTTGAATCACATGCAGTTTTTGGTCCTACGAGCAAGAGTTGTTTTCTGGTAAGGAAAGTCATTATTGCGCTCGCATTGCCATACACAGTGCAAATAGCACTGGCGTCTGTTCCCAGCAAGTACAGTGCATTGGACTGAAGCGGAGCTACTGTTCCTGTCAGTTTCCTAAGCAGAGTTGAACTAGATATTGCCCCTGTGTGTAGGCAGGACAGTTCTTTTGTTCTGAGCAAGCTCACTGTTCAGACCCAATAGGAAACACAGTAGAGAAGAAGAGTGCTCTTTTCTCAAAAGCAGAGGGTGTTTCTTGTAAAGCGAGCTAGCATTTGTTTCCCAGTCCTAAATGGAGTTGAATCACATGCAGTTTCTTGTCCTAAGAGCAAGAGTTGTTTTCTGGTAAGAAGAGTCACTATTGTGCTCCCATTGTCATTAACAGTGCAAATAACACTGGCGTCTGTTCCCAGCATGTACACTGTATTGGACTGAAGAGGATCTACTGTTCTTTTCAGTTTCCTAAGCACAATTGACTAGATATGGCCGTATTTGTATGAAGCACAGTTCTTTTGTTCTGAGCAAGCTCACTGTTCTGGCCCTATAAGAAACACAGTAGAGTAGAAGAATGTTCTTTTCTCAAAAGCAGAGTGTGTTTCTTGTAAGGCGAGCTAGCGTTTGTTTCCCAGTCCTAAATGGAGTTGAATCACATGTAGTTTTTGGTCCTATGAGCAAGAGTTGTTTTCTGGTAAAGAAAGTCACTCTTGCGCTCCCATTGCCATACACAGTGCAAATAGCACTCGCGTCTGTTCCCAGCAAGTACAGTGTATTGGACTGAAGCGGAGCTACTGTTCTTTTCAGTTTGCTAAGCAGAGTTGAACTAGATATGGCCCCTGTGTGTAGGAAGCACTGTTCTTTTGTTCTGAGCAAGCTCACTGTTCGGACCCCCTAGGAAACACAGTAGAGTAGAAGAGTGCTCTTTTCTCAAAAGCAGAGTGTGTTTCTTGTAATGCGAGCTAGTGTTTGTTTCCCAGTCCTAAATGGAGTTGAATCACATGCAGTTTTTGGTCCTACGAGCAAGAGTTGTTTTCTCGTAAGGAGGGTCACTATTGCGCTCCCAATGCCATACACAGAGCAAATAGCACTCGCGTCTGTTCCCAGCAAGTACAGTGTATTGGACTGAAGAGGAGCTACTGTTCTTGTCAGTTTCCTAAGCAGAGTTGAACTAGATATGGCCCCTGTGTGTAGGAAGCACAGTTCTTTTGTTCTGAGCAAGCTCAATTTTTGGACCCCATAGGAAACACAGTAGAGTAGAAGTGTGCTCTTTTCTCAAAAGCAGAGTATGTTTCTTGTAAGGCGAGCTAGCGTTTGTTTCCCAATCTGAAATGGAGTTGAATCACATGCAGTTTTTGGTCCTACGAGCAAGAGTTGTTTTCTGGTAAGAAGAGTCACTATTGCGCTCCCATTGTCATCCACAGGGCAAATCACACTGGCATCTGTTCCCAGCATGTACAGTGTATTGGACTGAAGAGGATCTACTGCTCTTGTCAGTTTCCTAAGCAGAGTTTAACTAGATATGGACCGTGTGTGTATGAAGCACAGTTTGTTGTTCTGAGAATGCTCACTGTTCTGGCCCTATAGGAAACACATTAGAGTAGAAGAGTGCTCCTTTCTCAATCCAGAGTGTGTTTCTTGTAAGTCGAGCTATCGTTTGTTTCCCAGTCCTAAATAGAGTTGAATCCCATGCAGTTTCTCGTCGTATCAGCAAGAGTTGTTATCTGATAAGAAGAGTCACTATTGCGCGCCTATTGCCATACACAGTACAAATAGCACTCGCGTCTGTTCCCAGCTAGGACAGTGTATTAGACTGAGGAGGAGCTACCGTTCTTGTCAGTTTTCTAAGCAGAGTTGAACTAGATATGGCCCCTGTGTGTAGGAAGCACAGTTCTTTTGTTCTGAGCAAGCTCACTTTTCGGAACCCATAGAAAACACATTAGAGTAGAAGAGTGCTCTTTTCTCAAAAGCAGAGTGTGTTTCTTGTAAGGCGAGCTAGTGTTTGTTTCCCAGTACTAAATGGAGTTGAATCACATGCAGTTTTTGGTCCTATGAGCAAGAGTTTTTTTCTGGTAAGAAAAGTCATTATTGCGCTCGCATTGCCATACACAGTGCAAATACCACTGGTGTCTGTTCCCAGCAAGTACAGTGTATTGGACTGAAGCGGAGCTACTGTTCTTTTCAGTTTCCTAAGCATAATTGAACGAGATATGTCCGTATTTGTATGAAGCACATTTCTTTTGTTCTGAGCAAGCTCACTGTTCTGGCCCTATAGGAAACACAGTAGAGTACAAGAGTGCTCTTTTCTCAAAAGCAGAGTGGGTTTCTTTTAAGGCGAGCTATCGTTTGTTTTCCAGTCCTAAATGGAGTTGAATCACATGCAGTTTTTGGTCCTATGAGCAAGAGATGTTTTCTGGTAAGGAAAGTCACTCTTGCGCTCCCATTGCCATACACAGTGCAAATAGCACTCGCGTCTGTTCCCAGCAAGTACAGTGTTTTGGACTGAAGCGGAGCTACTGTTCTTGTCAGTTTGCTAAGCAGAGTTGAACTAGATATGGCCCCTGTGTGTAGGAAGCACTGTTCTTTTGTTCTGAGCAAGCTCACTGTTTGGACCACATAGGAAATTCAGTACAGTAGAAGAGTGCTCTTTTCTCAAAAGCAGAGTGTGTTTCTTGTAAGGCGAGCTAGTGTTTGTTTCCCAGTCCTAAATGGAGTTGAATCACATGCAGTTTCTTGTCCTACGAGCAAGAGTTGTTTTCTGGTAAGAAGAGTCACTATTGTGCTCCCATTGTCATACACAGGGCAAACAGCACAGGAGTCTGTTCCCAGCAAGTACAGTGTATTGGACTGAAGAGAATCTACTGTTCTTGTCAGTTTCCTAAGCAGAATTGAACTAGATATGGCCGTATTTGTAGGAATCACAGTTCTTTTGTTCTGAGCAAACTCACTGTTCTGGCCCTATAGGAAAAACAGTAGAGTAGAAGAGTGCTCTTTTCTCAAAAGCAGAGTGTGTTTCTTGTAAGGCTAGCTAGCGTTTGTTTCCCAGTCCTAAATGGAGTTGAATCACATGCAGTTTTTGGTCCTACGAGCAAGAGTTGTTTTCTGGTAAGGAAAGTCATTATTGCGCTCGCATTGCCATACACAGTGCAAATAGCACTGGCGTCTGTTCCCAGCAAGTACAGTGCATTGGACTGAAGCGGAGCTACTGTTCCTGTCAGTTTCCTAAGCAGAGTTGAACTAGATATTGCCCCTGTGTGTAGGCAGGACAGTTCTTTTGTTCTGAGCAAGCTCACTGTTCAGACCCAATAAGAAACACAGTAGAGTAGAAGAGTGCTCTTTTCTCAAAAGCAGAGGGTGTTTCTTGTAAAGCGAGCTAGCATTTGTTTCCCAGTCCTAAATGGAGTTGAATCACATGCAGTTTCTTGTCCTAAGAGCAAGAGTTGTTTTCTGGTAAGAAGAGTCACTATTGTGCTCCCATTGTCATTAACAGTGCAAATACCACTGGTGTCTGTTCCCAGCAAGTACAGTGTATTGGACTGAAGCGGAGCTACTGTTCTTTTCAGTTTCCTAAGCATAATTGAACTAGATATGTCCGTATTTGTATGAAGCACAGTTCTTTTGTTCTGAGCAAGCTCACTGTTCTGGCCCTATAGGAAACACAGTAGAGTACAAGAGTGCTCTTTTCTCAAAAGCAGAGTGGGTTTCTTTTAAGGCGAGCTATCGTTTGTTTTCCAGTCCTAAATGGAGTTGAATCACATGCAGTTTTTGGTCCTATGAGCAAGAGATGTTTTCTGGTAAGGAAAGTCTCTCTTGCGCTCCCATTGCCATACACAGTGCAAATAGCACTCGCGTCTGTTCCCAGCAAGTACAGTGTTTTGGACTGAAGCGGAGCTACTGTTCTTGTCAGTTTGCTAAGCAGAGTTGAACTAGATATGGCCCCTGTGTGTAGGAAGCACTGTTCTTTATTTCTGAGCAAGCTCACTGTTCGGACCACATAGGAAATTCAGTACAGTAGAAGAGTGCTCTTTTCTCAAAAGCAGAGTGTGTTTCTTGTAAGGCGAGCTAGTGTTTGTTTCCCAGTCAGAAATTGAGTTGAATCCCATGCAGTTTCTGGTCCTACGAGCAAGAGGTGTTTTCTGATAAGAAGAGTCACTATTGCGCTCCCATTGTCATACAGAGGACAAATAGCACTGGTGTCTGTTCCCTGCATGTGCAGTGTATTAGACTGAATTGGAGCTACTGTTCTTGTCAGTTTCCTAAGCAGAGTTGAACTAGATATGGCCCGTGTGTGGAGGAAACACAGTTCTGTTGTTCTGAGCAAGCTCACTGTTCGGACCCCATAGGATACACAGTAGAGTAGAAGAGTGCTCTTTTCTCAAAAGCAGAGTGTGTTTCTTGTAAGGCGAGATAGTGTTTGTTTCCCAGTCCTAAATGGAGTTGAATCACATGCAGTTTCTTGTCCTATGAGCAAGAGTTGTTTTCTGGTAAGAAGAGTCACTATTGTGCTCCCATTGTCATACACAGGGCAAACAGCACTGGAGTCTGTTCCCAGCAAGTACAGTGTATTGGACTGAAGAGAATCTACTGTTCTTGTCAGTTTCCTAAGCAGAATTGAACTAAATATGGCCGTATTTGTAGGAATCACAGTTCTTTTGTTCTGAGCAAACTCACTGTTCTGGCCCTATAGGAAAAACAGTAGAGTAGAAGAGTGCTCTTTTCTCAAAAGCAGAGTGTGTTTCTTGTAAGGCTAGCTAGCGTTTGTTTCCCAGTCCTAAATGGAGTTGAATCACATGCAGTTTTTGGTCCTACGAGCAAGAGTTGTTTTCTGGTAAGGAAAGTCATTATTGCGCTCGCATTGCCATACACAGTGCAAATAGCACTGGCGTCTGTTCCCAGCAAGTACAGTGCATTGGACTGAAGCGGAGCTACTGTTCCTGTCAGTTTCCTAAGCAGAGTTGAACTAGATATTGCCCCTGTGTGTAGGCAGGACAGTTCTTTTGTTCTGAGCAAGCTCACTGTTCAGACCCAATAGGAAACACAGTAGAGAAGAAGAGTGCTCTTTTCTCAAAAGCAGAGGGTGTTTCTTGTAAAGCGAGCTAGCATTTGTTTCCCAGTCCTAAATGGAGTTGAATCACATGCAGTTTCTTGTCCTAAGAGCAAGAGTTGTTTTCTGGTAAGAAGAGTCACTATTGTGCTCCCATTGTCATTAACAGTGCAAATAACACTGGCGTCTGTTCCCAGCATGTACACTGTATTGGACTGAAGAGGATCTACTGTTCTTTTCAGTTTCCTAAGCACAATTGACTAGATATGGCCGTATTTGTATGAAGCACAGTTCTTTTGTTCTGAGCAAGCTCACTGTTCTGGCCCTATAAGAAACACAGTAGAGTAGAAGAATGTTCTTTTCTCAAAAGCAGAGTGTGTTTCTTGTAAGGCGAGCTAGCGTTTGTTTCCCAGTCCTAAATGGAGTTGAATCACATGTAGTTTTTGGTCCTATGAGCAAGAGTTGTTTTCTGGTAAAGAAAGTCACTCTTGCGCTCCCATTGCCATACACAGTGCAAATAGCACTCGCGTCTGTTCCCAGCAAGTACAGTGTATTGGACTGAAGCGGAGCTACTGTTCTTTTCAGTTTGCTAAGCAGAGTTGAACTAGATATGGCCCCTGTGTGTAGGAAGCACTGTTCTTTTGTTCTGAGCAAGCTCACTGTTCGGACCCCCTAGGAAACACAGTAGAGTAGAAGAGTGCTCTTTTCTCAAAAGCAGAGTGTGTTTCTTGTAATGCGAGCTAGTGTTTGTTTCCCAGTCCTAAATGGAGTTGAATCACATGCAGTTTTTGGTCCTACGAGCAAGAGTTGTTTTCTCGTAAGGAGGGTCACTATTGCGCTCCCAATGCCATACACAGAGCAAATAGCACTCGCGTCTGTTCCCAGCAAGTACAGTGTATTGGACTGAAGAGGAGCTACTGTTCTTGTCAGTTTCCTAAGCAGAGTTGAACTAGATATGGCCCCTGTGTGTAGGAAGCACAGTTCTTTTGTTCTGAGCAAGCTCAATTTTTGGACCCCATAGGAAACACAGTAGAGTAGAAGTGTGCTCTTTTCTCAAAAGCAGAGTATGTTTCTTGTAAGGCGACCTAGCGTTTGTTTCCCAATCTGAAATGGAGTTGAATCACATGCAGTTTTTGGTCCTACGAGCAAGAGTTGTTTTCTGGTAAGAAGAGTCACTATTGCGCTCCCATTGTCATCCACAGGGCAAATCACACTGGCATCTGTTCCCAGCATGTACAGTGTATTGGACTGAAGAGGATCTACTGCTCTTGTCAGTTTCCTAAGCAGAGTTTAACTAGATATGGACCGTGTGTGTATGAAGCACAGTTTGTTGTTCTGAGAATGCTCACTGTTCTGGCCCTATAGGAAACACATTAGAGTAGAAGAGTGCTCCTTTCTCAATCCAGAGTGTGTTTCTTGTAAGTCGAGCTATCGTTTGTTTCCCAGTCCTAAATAGAGTTGAATCCCATGCAGTTTCTCGTCGTATCAGCAAGAGTTGTTATCTGATAAGAAGAGTCACTATTGCGCGCCTATTGCCATACACAGTACAAATAGCACTCGCGTCTGTTCCCAGCTAGGACAGTGTATTAGACTGAGGAGGAGCTACCGTTCTTGTCAGTTTTCTAAGCAGAGTTGAACTAGATATGGCCCCTGTGTGTAGGAAGCACAGTTCTTTTGTTCTGAGCAAGCTCACTTTTCGGAACCCATAGAAAACACATTAGAGTAGAAGAGTGCTCTTTTCTCAAAAGCAGAGTGTGTTTCTTGTAAGGCGAGCTAGTGTTTGTTTCCCAGTACTAAATGGAGTTGAATCACATGCAGTTTTTGGTCCTATGAGCAAGAGTTTTTTTCTGGTAAGAAAAGTCATTATTGCGCTCGCATTGCCATACACAGTGCAAATACCACTGGTGTCTGTTCCCAGCAAGTACAGTGTATTGGACTGAAGCGGAGCTACTGTTCTTTTCAGTTTCCTAAGCATAATTGAACTAGATATGTCCGTATTTGTATGAAGCACATTTCTTTTGTTCTGAGCAAGCTCACTGTTCTGGCCCTATAGGAAACACAGTAGAGTACAAGAGTGCTCTTTTCTCAAAAGCAGAGTGGGTTTCTTTTAAGGCGAGCTATCGTTTGTTTTCCAGTCCTAAATGGAGTTGAATCACATGCAGTTTTTGGTCCTATGAGCAAGAGATGTTTTCTGGTAAGGAAAGTCACTCTTGCGCTCCCATTGCCATACACAGTGCAAATAGCACTCGCGTCTGTTCCCAGCAAGTACAGTGTTTTGGACTGAAGCGGAGCTACTGTTCTTGTCAGTTTGCTAAGCAGAGTTGAACTAGATATGGCCCCTGTGTGTAGGAAGCACTGTTCTTTTGTTCTGAGCAAGCTCACTGTTCGGACCACATAGGAAATTCAGTACAGTAGAAGAGTGCTCTTTTCTCAAAAGCAGAGTGTGTTTCTTGTAAGGCGAGCTAGTGTTTGTTTCCCAGTCCTAAATGGAGTTGAATCACATGCAGTTTCTTGTCCTACGAGCAAGAGTTGTTTTCTGGTAGAAAGAGTCACTATTGTGCTCCCATTGTCATACACAGGGCAAACAGCACTGGAGTCTGTTCCCAGCAAGTACAGTGTATTGGACTGAAGAGAATCTACTGTTCTTGTCAGTTTCCTAAGCAGAATTGAACTAGATATGGCCGTATTTGTAGGAATCACAGTTCTTTTGTTCTGAGCAAACTCACTGTTCTGGCCCTATAGGAAAAACAGTAGAGTAGAAGAGTGCTCTTTTCTCAAAAGCAGAGTGTGTTTCTTGTAAGGCTAGCTAGCGTTTGTTTCCCAGTCCTAAATGGAGTTGAATCACATGCAGTTTTTGGTCCTACGAGCAAGAGTTGTTTTCTGGTAAGGAAAGTCATTATTGCGCTCGCATTGCCATACACAGTGCAAATAGCACTGGCGTCTGTTCCCAGCAAGTACAGTGCATTGGACTGAAGCGGAGCTACTGTTCCTGTCAGTTTCCTAAGCAGAGTTGAACTAGATATTGCCCCTGTGTGTAGGCAGGACAGTTCTTTTGTTCTGAGCAAGCTCACTGTTCTGGCCCTATAGGAAACACAGTAGAGTACAAGAGGGCTCTTTTCTCAAAAGCAGAGTGTGTTTCTTTTAAGTCGAGCTATCGTTTGTTTCCCAGTCCTAAATGGAGTTGAATCACATGCAGTTTTTGGTCCTATGAGCAACAGTTGTTTTCTCGTAAGCAAAGTCACTATTGTGCTCCCATTGCCATACACAGTGCAAATAGCACTCGTGTCTGTTCCCAGCAAGTACAGTGTATTGGACTGAAGAGGAGCTACTGTTCTTGTCAGTTTCCTAAGCAGAGTTGAACTAGATATGGCCCATGTGTGTAGGAAGCACAGTTCTTTTGTTCTGAGCAAGCTCACTGTTCGGACCCCCTAGGAAACACAGTAGAGTAGAAGAGTGCTCTTTTCTCAAAAGCAGAGTGTGTTTCTTGTAAGGCGAGCTAGCGTTTGTTTCCCAGTCCTAAATGGAGTTGAATCACATGCAGTTTCTTGTCCTACGAGCAAGAGTTGTTTTATGGTAAGAAGATTCACTATTGCGCTCCCATTGCCATATACAGTGTAAATAGCACTCTCGTCTGTTCCCAGCAAGTACAGTGTATTGGACTGAAGAGGAGCTACTGTTCTTGTCAGTTACCTAAGCAGAATTGAACTAGATATGGCCGTATTTGTAGGAAGCACTGTTCTTTTGTTCTGAGCAAACTCACTGTTCTGGCCCTATAGGATACACAGTAGAGTAGAAGAGTGCTCTTTTCTCAAAAGCAGAGTGTTTTTCTTGTAAGGCGAGCTAGCGTTTGTTTCCCAGTCCTAAATGGAGTTGAATCACATGCAGTTTTTTGTCCTATGTGCAAGAGTTGTTTTCTGGTAAGGAAAGTCACTATTGTGCTCCCATTTCCATACACAGTGCAAATAGCACTCGCATCTGTTCCCAGCAAGTACAGTGTATTGGACTGAAGCGGAGCTACTGTTCTTTTCAGTTTGCTAAGCAGAGTTGAACTAGATATGGCCCCTGTGTTTAGGAAGCACAGTTCTTTTGTTCTGAGCAAGCTCACTGTTCGGACCACATAGGAAAAACAGAAGAGTAGAAGAGTGCTGTTTTCTCAAAAGGAGAGTGTGTTTCTTGTAAGGCGAGCTAGTGTTTGTTTCCCAGTCCTAAATGGATTTGAATCCCATGCAGTTTCTGGTCCTACGAGCAACAGGTGTTTTCTGATTAAAAAAAGTCACTATTGCGCTCCCATTGCCATATACAGTGTAAATAGCACTTGCGTCTGTTCCCAGCAAGCACAGTGTATTGGACTGAAGCGAAGCTACTGTTCTTGTCAGTTTCCTAAGCAGAGTTGAACTAGATATGGCCCCTGTGTGTAGAAAGCACAGTTCTTTTTTTCTGAGCAAGCTCACTGTTCGGACCCCATAGGAAACACAGTCGAGTAGAAGAGTGCTCTTTTCTCAAAAGCAGAGTGTGTTTCTTGTAAGGCGAGCTAGCGTTTGTTTCCCAGTCCTAAATGGAGTTGAATCACATGCAGTTTCTTGTCCTATGAGCAAGAGTTGTTTTCTGGTAAGAAGAGTCACTATTGTGCTCCCATTGTCATACACAGGGCAAATAGCGTCTGTTCCCAGCAAGTACACTGTATTGGACTGAAGCGGAGCTACTGTTCTTGTCAGTTTCCTAAGCAGAGCTGAACTAGGTATGGCCCCTGTGTGTAGGAAGCACAGTTCTTTTGTTCTGAGCAAGCTCACTTTTCGGACCCCATAGAAAACACATTAGAGTAGAAGAGTGCTCTTTTTCAAAAGCAGAGTGTGTTTCTTGTAAGGCGAGCTTGTGTTTGTTTCCCAGTCCTAAATGGAGTTGAATCACATACAGTTTTTGGTCCTACGAGCAAGAGTTGTTTTCTGGTAAGGAAAGTCACTATTGCACTCCCATTGCCATACACAATTCAAATAGCACTCGTGTCTGTTCCCAGCAAGTACAGTGTATTGGACTGAAGAGGAGCTACTGTTCTTGTCAGTTTCCTAAGCAGAGTTGAACTAGATATGGCCCGTGTGTGTAGGAAGCACAGTTCTTTTGTTCTGAGCAAGCTCAGTGTTCGGACCCCATACGAACCATAGTCGAATAGAAGACTGCTCTTTTCTCAAAAGCAGAGTGTGTTTCTTGTAAGGCGAGCTAGCGTTTGTTTCCCAGTCCTAAATGGAGTTGAATCACATGCAGTTTTTGGTCCTATGAGCAAGAGTTGTTTTCTGGTAAGGAAAGTCACTCTTGCGCTCCCACTGAAATATAAAGTGCAAATAGCACTCGCGTCTGTTCCCAGCAAGTACAGTGTATTGGACTGAAGCGGAGCCACTGTTCATGTCAGTTTCCTAAGCAGAGTTGAACTAGATATGGCCCATGTGTGTAGGAAGCACAGTTCTTTTGTTCTGAGCAAGCTCACAGTTCGGACCACATAGGAAATACAGTAGAGTAGAAGAGTGCTCTTTTCTCAAAAGCAGAGTGTGTTTCTTGTAAGGCGAGCTAGTGTTTGTTTCCCAGTCAGAAATGGAGTTGAATCCCATGCAGTTTCTGGTCCTACGAGCAAGAGGTGTTTTCTGATAAGAAGAGTCACTATTGCCTTACCATTGTCATACAGAGGACAAATAGCACTGGTGTCTGTTCCCAGCATGTACAGTGTATTGGACTGAAGAGGATCTACTGTTCTTGTCAGTTTCCTAAGCAGAATTCAACTAGATATGGCCGTATTTGTAGGAATCACAGTTCTTTTGTTCTGAGCAATCTCACTGTTCTGGCCCTATAGGAAAAACAGTAGAGTAGAAGAGTGCTCTTTTCTCAAAAGCAGAGTGTGTTTCTTGTAAGGCTAGCTAGTGTTTGTTTCCCAGTCAGAAATGGAGTTGAATCCCATGCAGTTTTTGGTCCTACGAGCAAGAGTTGTTTTCTGGTAAGGAAATTCATTATTGCGCTCGCATTGCAATACACAGTGCAAATAGCACTGGCGTCTGTTCCCAGAAAGTACAGTGTATTGGACTGAAGCGGAGCTCCTGTTCTTGTCAGTTTCCTAAGCAGAGTTGAACTAGATATTGCCCCTGTGTGCGAAGCACAGTTCTTTTGTTCTGAGCAAGCTCACTGTTCGGACCCCATAGGAAACACAGTAGAGTAGAAGAGTGCTCTTTTCTCAAAAGCAGAGTGTGTTTCTTGTAAAGCGAGCTAGCATTTGTTTCCCAGTCCTAAATGGAGTTGAATCACATGCAGTTTCTTGTACTACGAGCAAGAGTTGTTTTCTGGTAAGAAGAGTCACTATTGTCCTCCCATTGTCATTCACAGTGCAAATAACACTGGCGTCTGTTCCCAGCATGTACACTGTATTGGACTGAAGAGGATCTACTGTTCTTTTCAGTTTCCTAAGCAGAGTTGAACTAGATATGGCCCGTGTGTGTAGGAAGCACAGTTCTTTTGTTCTGAGCAAGCTCACTGTTCTGGCCCTATAAGAAACACAGTAGAGTAGAAGAGTGCTCTTTTCTCAAAAGCAGAGTATGTTTCTTGTAAGGCGAGCTAGCGTTTGTTTCCCAATCCGAAATGGAGTTGAATCACATGCAGTATCTGGTCCTACGAGCAAGAGTTGTTTTCTGGTAAGAAGAGTCATTATTGCGCTCCCATTGTCATCCACAGGGCAAATCACACTGGCATTTGTTCCCAGCATATACAGTGTATTGGACTGAAGAGGATCTACTGTTCTTGTCAATTTCCTAAGCAGAGTTTAACTAGATATGGACCGTGTGTGTAGGAAGCACAGTTCTTTTGTTCTGAGAATGCTCACTGTTCTGGCCCTATAGGAAACACATTAGAGTAGAAGAGTGCTCCTTTCTCAATCCAGAGTGTGTTTCTTGTAAGTCGAGCTATCGTTTGTTTCCCAGTCCTAAATAGAGTTGAATCCCATGCAGTTTCTGGTCCTATCAGCAAGAGTTGTTTTCTGATAAGAAGAGTCACTATTGCGCTCCTATTGCCATACACAGTACAAATAGCACTCGCGTCTGTTCCCAGCTAGGACAGTGTATTGGACTGAGGAGGAGCTACCGTTCTTGTCAGTTTCCTAAGCAGAGTTGAACTAGATATGGCCCGTGTGTGTAGGAAGCACAGTTCTTTTGTTCTGAGCAAGCTCAATTTTCGGATACCATAGGAAACACAGTAGAGTAGAAGAGTGCTCTTTTCTCAAAAGCATAGTGTGTTTCTTGTAAGGCAAGCTAGCGTTTGTTTCCCATTCCTAAATGGATTTGAATTACATGCAGTTTCTGGTCCAACGAGCAAGAGATGTTTTGTGGTAAGAAGAGTCACTATTGCGCTCCCATTGTCATAAACAGGGCAAAAAGCACTGGCATCTGTTCCCAGCAAGTACAGTGTTTTGGACTGAAGAGGAGCTACAGTTCTTGTCAGTTTCCTAAGCAGAGTTGAACTAGATATGGCCCCTGAGTGTAGGAAGCACAGTTCTTTTGTTCTGAGCAAGCTCACTTTTCGGACCCCATAGAAAACACATTAGAGTAGAAGAGTGCTCTTTTCTCAAAAGCAGAGTGTGTTTCTTATAAGGCGAGCTAGTGTTTGTTTCCCAGTCAGAAATGGAGTTGAATCCCATGCAGTTTCTGGTCCTACCAGCAAGACGTGTTTCCGATAAGAAGAGTCACTATTGTGCTCCTATTGCCATACACAGTGCAAATAGAACTCGCGTCTGTTCCCAGCTATTACAGTGTATTGGACTGAAGAGGAGCTACCGTTCTTGTCAGTTTCCTAAGCAGCGTTGAACTAGATATGGCCCGTGTGTGTAGGAAGCACAGTTCTTTTGTTCTGAGCAAGCTCACTGTTCGGACCCCACAGGAAATACAGTAGAGTAGAAGAGTGCTCTTTTCTCAAAAGCAGAGTGTGTTTCTTGTAAGGCGAGCTAGCGTTTGTTTCCCAGTCCTAAATGGAGTTGAATCACATGCAGTTTTTGGTCCTATGAGCAAGAGTTGTTTTCTGGTAAGAAAAGTCATTATTGCGCTCGCATTGCCATACACAGTGCAAATAGCACTGGTGTCTGTTCCCAGCAAGTACAGAGTATTGGACTGAAGCGGAGCTACTGTTCTTGTCAGTTTCCTAAGCAGAGTTGAACTAGATATTGCCCCTGTGTGTAGGAAGCACAGTTCTTTTGTTCTGAGCAAGCTCACTGTTCAGACCCCATAGGAAACACAGTAGAGTAGAAGAGTGCTCTTTTCTGAAAAGCAGAGTGTGTTTCTTGTAAAGTGAGCTAGCACTTGTTTCCCAGTCCTAAATGGAGTTGAATCACATGCAGTTTCTTGTCCTACGAGCAAGAGTTGTTTTCTGGTAAGAAGAGTCACTATTGTGCTCCCATTGTCATTCACAGGGCAAATAACACTGGCGTCTGTTCCCAGCATGTACACTGTATTGGACTGAAGAGGATCTACTGTTCTTTTCAGTTTCCTAAGCATAATTGAACTAGATATGGCCGTATTTGTATGAAGCAAATTTTTTTGTTCTGAGCAAGCTCACTGTTCTGGCCCTATAGGAAACACAGTAGAGTAGAAGAGTGCTCTTTTCTCAAAAGCAGAGTATGTTTCTTGTAAGGCGAGCTAGCGTTTGTTTCCCAGTCCTAAATGGAGTTGAATCACATACAGTTTTTGGTCCTACGAGCAAGAGTTGTTTTCTGGTAAGAAGAGTCACTATTGCGCTCCCATTGTCATCCACAGGGCAAATCACACTGGCATCTGTTCCGAGCATGTACAGTGTATTGGACTGAAGAGGATCTACTGTTCTTGTCAGTTTCCTAAGCAGAGTTTAACTAGATATGGACCGTGTGTGTATGAAGCACAGTTCTTTTGTTCTGAGAATGCTCACTGTTCTGGCCCTATAGGAAACACATTAGAGTAGAAGAGTGCTCCTTTCTCAATCCAGAGTGTGTTTCTTGTAAGTCGAGCTATGCTTTGTTTCCCAATCCTAAATAGAGTTGAATCCCATGCAGTTTCTCGTCGTATCAGCAAGAGTTGTTTTCTGATAAGAAGAGTCACTATTGCGCTCCTATTGCCACACACAGTACAAATAGCACTCGCGTCTGTTCCCAGCTTGGACAGTGTATTAGACTGAGGAGGAGCTACCGTTCTTGTCAGTTTTCTAAGCAGAGTTGAACTAGATATGGCCCGTGTGTGTAGGAAGCACAGTTCTTTTGTTCTGAGCAAGCTCACTGTTCGGACCCCTTAGGAAACACAGTAGAGTAGAAGAGTGCTCTTTTCTCAAAAGCAGAATGTGTTTCTTGTAAGGCAAGCTAGCGTTTGTTTCCCAGTACTAAATGGAGTTGAATCACATCCTGTTTTTGGTACTACGAGCAAGAGTTGTTTTCTGGTAAGGAAAGTCACTATTGCGCTCCCATTGTCAGACACAGTGCAAATAGCACTCTCGTCTGTTCCCAGCAAGTACAATGTATTGGACTGAAGAGGATCTACTGTTCTTGTCAGTTTCCTAAGCAGAATTGAACTATATATGGCCGTATTTGTAGGAAGCACAGTTCTTTTGTTCTGAGCAAACTCACTGTTCTGGCCCTATAGGAAACACAGTAGAGTAGAAGAGTGCTCTTTTCTCAAAAGCAGAGTGTGTTTCTTGTAAGGCGAGCTAGCGCTTGTTACCCAGTCCTAAATGGAGTTGAATCACATGCAGTTTTTGGTCCTATGAGCAAGAGTTGTTTTCTGGTAAGAAAAGTCATTATTGCCCTCGCATTGCCATACACAGTGCAAATACCACTGGTGTCTGTTCCCAGCAAGTACAGTGTATTGGACTGAAGCGGAGCTACTGTTCTTTTCAGTTTCCTAAGCATAATTGAACTAGATATGTCCGTATTTGTATGAAGCACATTTCTTTTGTTCTGAGCAAGCTCACTGTTCTGGCCCTATAGGAAACACAGTAGAGTACAAGAGGGCTCTTTTCTCAAAAGCAGAGTGTGTTTCTTTTAAGTCGAGCTATCGTTTGTTTCCCAGTCCTAAATGGAGTTGAATCACATGCAGTTTTTGGTCCTACGAGCAACAGTTGTTTTCTCGTAAGCAAAGTCACTATTGTGCTCCCATTGCCATACACAGTGCAAATAGCACTCGTGTCTGTTCCCAGCAAGTACAGTGTATTGGACTGAAGAGGAGCTACTGTTCTTGTCAGTTTCCTAAGCAGAGTTGAACTACATATGGCCCGTGTGTGTAGGAAGCACAGTTCTTTTGTTCTGAGCAAGCTCAAAGTTCGCACCCCATATGAAACACAGGAGAATAGAAGACTGCTCTTTTCTCAAAAACAGAGTGTGTTTCTTGTAAGGCGAGCTAGTGTTCGTTTCCCAGTCCTAAATGGAGTTGAATCACATGCAGTTTTTGGTCCTACGAGCAAGTGTTGTTTTCTGGTAAGGAAAGTCACTATTGCGCTCCCTTTGCCATACACAGTGCAAATAGCACTCGCGTCTCTTTCCAGCAAGTACAGTGTATTGGACTGAAGAGGAGCTATTGTTCTTGTCAGTTTCCTAAGCAGAGTTGAACTAGATATGGCCCATGTGTGTAGGAAGCACAGTTCTTTTGTTCTGAGCAAGCTCACTGTTCGGACCCCCTAGGAAACACAGTAGAGTAGAAGAGTGCTCTTTTCTCAAAAGCAGAGTGTGTTTCTTGTAAGGCGAGCTAGCATTTGTTTCCCAGTCCTAAATGGAGTTGAATCACATGCAGTTTCTTGTCCTACGAGCAAGAGTTGTTTTATGGTAAGAAGATTCACTATTGCGCTCCCATTGCCATATACAGTGTAAATAGCACTCTCGTCTGTTCCCAGCAAGTACAGTGTATTGGACTGAAGAGGAGCTACTGTTCTTGTCAGTTACCTAAGCAGAATTGAACTAGATATGGCCGTATTTGTAGGAATCACAGTTCTTTTGTTCTGAGCAAACTCACTGTTCTGGCCCTATAGGAAAAACAGTAGAGTAGAAGAGTGCTCTTTTCTCAAAAGCAGAGTGTGTTTCTTGTAAGGCGAGCTAGCGTTTGTTTCCCAGTCCTAAATGGAGTTGAATCACATGCAGTTATTTGTCCTATGTGCAAGAGTTGTTTTCTGGTAAGGAAAGTCACTATTGTGCTCCCATTTCCATACACAGTGCAAATAGCACTCGCATCTGTTCCCAGCAAGTACAGTGTATTGGACTGAAGCGGAGCTACTGTTCTTTTCAGTTTGCTAAGCAGAGTTGAACTAGATATGGCCCCTGTGTTTAGGAAGCACAGTTCTTTTGTTCTGAGCAAGCTCACTGTTCGGACCACATAGGAAAAACAGAAGAGTAGAAGAGTGCTGTTTTCTCAAAAGGAGAGTGTGTTTCTTGTAAGGCGAGCTAGTGTTTGTTTCCCAGTCCTAAATGGATTTGAATCCCATGCAGTTTCTGGTCCTACGAGCAACAGGTGTTTTCTGGTTAAAAAAATCACTATTGCGCTCCCATTGCCATATACAGTGTAAATAGCACTTGCGTCTGTTCCCAGCAAGCACAGTGTATTGGACTGAAGCGGAGCTACTGTTCTTGTCAGTTTCCTAAGCAGAGTTGAACTAGATATGGCCCCTGTGTGTAGAAAGCACAGTTCTTTTTTTCTGAGCAAGCTCACTGTTCGGACCCCATAGGAAACACAGTCGAGTAGAAGAGTGCTCTTTTCTCAAAAGCAGAGTGTGTTTCTTGTAAGGCGAGCTAGCGTTTGTTTCCCAGTCCTAAATGGAGTTGAATCACATGCAGTTTCTTGTCCTATGAGCAAGAGTTGTTTTCTGGTAAGAAGAGTCACTATTGTGCTCCCATTGTCATACACAGGGCAAATAGCATCTGTTCCCAGCAAGTACAGTGTATTGGACTGAAGCGGAGCTACTGTTCTTGTCAGTTTCCTAAGCAGAGCTGAACTAGGTATGGCCCCTGTGTGTAGGAAGCACAGTTCTTTTGTTCTGAGCAAGCTCACTTTTCGGACCCCATAGAAAACACATTAGAGTAGAAGAGTGCTCTTTTTCAAAAGCAGAGTGTGTTTCTTGTAAGGCGAGCTTGTGTTTGTTTCCCAGTCCTAAATGGAGTTGAATCACATACAGTTTTTGTTCCTACGAGCAAGAGTTGTTTTCTGGTAAGGAAAGTCACTATTGCACTCCCATTGCCATACACAATTCAAATAGCACTCGTGTCTGTTCCCAGCAAGTACAGTGTATTGGACTGAAGAGAAGCTACTGTTCTTGTCAGTTTCCTAAGCAGAGTTGAACTAGATATGGCCCGTGTGTGTAGGAAGCACAGTTCTTTTGTTCTGAGCAAGCTCAGTGTTCGGACCCCATATGAACCATAGTCGAATAGAAGACTGCTCTTTTCTCAAAAGCAGAGTGTGTTTCTTGTAAGGCGAGCTAGCGTTTGTTTCCCAGTCCTAAATGGAGTTGAATCACATGCAGTTTTTGGTCCTATGAGCAAGAGTTGTTTTCTGGTAAGGAAAGTCACTCTTGCGCTCCCACTGAAATATAAAGTGCAAATAGCACTCGCGTCTGTTCCCAGCAAGTACAGTGTATTGGACTGAAGCGGAGCCACTGTTCGTGTCAGTTTCCTAAGCAGAGTTGAACTAGATATGGCCCCTGTGTGTAGGAAGCACAGTTCTTTTGTTCTGAGCAAGCTCACAGTTCGGACCACATAGGAAATACAGTAGAGTAGAAGAGTGCTCTTTTCTCAAAAGCAGAGTGTGTTTCTTCTAAGGCGAGCTAGTGTTTGTTTCCCAGTCAGAAATGGAGTTGAATCCCATGCAGTTTCTGGTCCTACGAGCAAGAGGTGTTTTCTGATAAGAAGAGTCACTATTGCCCTACCATTGTCATACAGAGGACAAATAGCACTGGTGTCTGTTCCCAGCATGTACAGTGTATTGGACTGAAGAGGATCTACTGTTCTTGTCAGTTTCCTAAGCAGAATTCAACTAGATATGGCCGTATTTGTAGGAATCACAGTTCTTTTGTTCTGAGCAAACTCACTGTTCTGGCCCTATAGGAAAAACAGTAGAGTATAAGAGTGCTCTTTTCTCAAAAGCAGAGTGTGTTTCTTGTAAGGCTAGCTAGTGTTTGTTTCCCAGTCAGAAATGGTGTTGAATCCCATGCAGTTTTTGGTCCTACGAGCAAGAGTTGTTTTCTGGTAAGGAAATTCATTATTGCGCTCGCATTGCAATACACAGTGCAAATAGCACTGGCGTCTTTTCCCAGCAAGTACAGTGTATTGGACTGAAGCGGAGCTCCTGTTCTTGTCAGTTTCCTAAGCAGAGTTGAAGTAGATATTGCCCCTGTGTGCGAAGCACAGTTCTTTTGTTCTGAGCAAGCTCACTGTTCGGACCCCATAGGAAACACAGTAGAGTAGAAGAGTGCTCTTTTCTCAAAAGCAGAGTGTGTTTCTTGTAAAGCGAGCTAGCATTTGTTTCCCAGTCCTAAATGGAGTTGAATCACATGCAGTTTCTTGTACTACGAGCAAGAGTTGTTTTCTGGTAAGAAGAGTCACTATTGTGCTCCCATTGTCATTCACAGTGCAAATAACACTGGCGTCTGTTCCCAGCATGTACACTGTATTGGACTGAAGAGGATCTACTGTTCTTTTCAGTTTCCTAAGCAGAGTTGAACTAGATATGGCCCGTGTGTGTAGGAAGCACAGTTCTTTTGTTCTGAGCAAGCTCACTGTTCTGGCCCTATAAGAAACACAGTAGAGTAGAAGAGTGCTCTTTTCTCAAAAGCAGAGTATGTTTCTTGTAAGGCGAGCTAGCGTTTGTTTCCCAATCCGAAATGGAGTTGAATCACATGCAGTATCTGGTCCTACGAGCAAGAGTTGTTTTCTGGTAAGAAGAGTCATTATTGCGCTCCCATTGTCATCCACAGGGCAAATCACACTGGCATTTGTTCCCAGCATATACAGTGTATTGGACTGAAGAGGATCTACTGTTCTTGTCAATTTCCTAAGCAGAGTTTAACTAGATATGGACCGTGTGTGTAGGAAGCACAGTTCTTTTGTTCTGAGAATGCTCACTGTTCTGGCCCTATAGGAAACACATTAGAGTAGAAGAGTGCTCCTTTCTCAATCCAGAGTGTGTTTCTTGTAAGTCGAGCTATCGTTTGTTTCCCAGTCCTAAATAGAGTTGAATCCCATGCAGTTTCTGGTCCTATCAGCAAGAGTTGTTTTCTGATAAGAAGAGTCACTATTGCGCTCCTATTGCCATACACAGTACAAATAGCACTCGCGTCTGTTCCCAGCTAGGACAGTGTATTGGACTGAGGAGGAGCTACCGTTCTTGTCAGTTTCCTAAGCAGAGTTGAACTAGATATGGCCCGTGTGTGTAGGAAGCACAGTTCTTTTGTTCTGAGCAAGCTCAATTTTCGGATACCATAGGAAACACAGTAGAGTAGAAAAGTGCTCTTTTCTCAAAAGCATAGTGTGTTTCTTGTAAGGCAAGCTAGCGTTTGTTTCCCATTCCTAAATGGATTTGAATTACATGCAGTTTCTGGTCCAACGAGCAAGAGATGTTTTCTGGTAAGAAGAGTCACTATTGCGCTCCCATTGTCATAAACAGGGCAAAAAGCACTGGCATCTGTTCCCAGCAAGTACAGTGTTTTGGACTGAAGAGGAGCTACTGTTCTTGTCAGTTTCCTAAGCAGAGTTGAACTAGATATGGCCCCTGAGTGTAGGAAGCACAGTTCTTTTGTTCTGAGCAAGCTCACTTTTCGGACCCCATAGAAAACACATTAGAGTAGAAGAGTGCTCTTTTCTCAAAAGCAGAGTGTGTTTCTTATAAGGCGAGCTAGTGTTTGTTTCCCAGTCAGAAATGGAGTTGAATCCCATGCAGTTTCTGGTCCTACCAGCAAGACGTGTTTCCGATAAGAAGAGTCACTATTGTGCTCCTATTGCCATACACAGTGCAAATAGCACTCGCGTCTGTTCCCAGCTATTACAGTGTATTGGACTGAAGAGGAGCTACTGTTCTTGTCAGTTTCCTAAGCAGCGTTGAACTAGATATGGCCCGTGTGTGTAGGAAGCACAGTTCTTTTGTTCTGAGCAAGCTCACTGTTCGGACCCCACAGGAAATACAGTAGAGTAGAAGAGTGCTCTTTTCTCAAAAGCAGAGTGTGTTTCTTGTAAGGCGAGCTAGCGTTTGTTTCCCAGTCCTAAATGGAGTTGAATCACATGCAGTTTTTGGTCCTATGAGCAAGAGTTGTTTTCTGGTAAGAAAAGTCATTATTGCGCTCGCATTGCCATACACAGTGCAAATAGCACTGGTGTCTGTTCCCAGCAAGTACAGTGTATTGGACTGAAGCGGAGCTACTGTTCTTGTCAGTTTCCTAAGCAGAGTTGAACTAGATATTGCCCCTGTGTGTAGGAAGCACAGTTCTTTTGTTCTGAGCAAGCTCACTGTTCAGACCCCATAGGAAACACAGTAGAGTAGAAGAGTGCTCTTTTCTCAAAAGCAGAGTGTGTTTCTTGTAAAGTGAGCTAGCATTTGTTTCCCAGTCCTAAATGGAGTTGAATCACATGCAGTTTCTTGTCCTATGAGCAAGAGTTGTTTTCTGGTAAGAAGAGTCACTATTGTGCTCCCATTGTCATTCACAGGGCAAATAACACTGGCTTCTGTTCCCAGCATGTACACTGTATTGGACTGAAGAGGATCTACTGTTCTTTTCAGTTTCCTAAGCATAATTGAACTAGATATGGCCGTATTTGTATGAAGCAAATTTTTTTGTTCTGAGCAAGCTCACTGTTCTGGCCCTATAGGAAACACAGTAGAGTAGAAGAGTGCTCTTTTCTCAAAAGCAGAGTGTGTTTCTTGTAAGGCGAGCTAGCGTTTGTTTCCCAGTCCTAAATGGAGTTGAATCACATACAGTTTTTGGTCCTACGAGCAAGAGTTGTTTTCTGGTAAGAAGAGTCACTATTGCGCTCCTATTGCCATACACAGTACAAATAGCACTCGCGTCTGTTCCCAGCTAGGACAGTGTATTAGACTGAGGAGGAGCTACCGTTCTTGTCAGTTTCCTAAGCAGAGTTGAACTAGATATGGCCCGTGTGTGTAGGAAGCACAGTTCTTTTGTTCTGAGCAAGCTCAATTTTCGGATACCATAGGAAACACAGTAGAGTAGAAAAGTGCTCTTTTCTCAAAAGCATAGTGTGTTTCTTGTAAGGCAAGCTAGCGTTTGTTTCCCATTCCTAAATGGATTTGAATTACATGCAGTTTCTGGTCCAACGAGCAAGAGATGTTTTCTGGTAAGAAGAGTCACTATTGCGCTCCCATTGTCATAAACAGGGCAAAAAGCACTGGCATCTGTTAACAGCAAGTACAGTGTTTTGGACTGAAGAGGAGCTACTGTTCTTGTCAGTTTCCTAAGCATAATTGAACTAGATATGGCCGTATTTGTATGAAGCACAGTTCTTTTTTTCGGAGCAAGCTCACTGTTCGGACCCCATAGGAAACACAGTAGAGTAGAAGAGTGCTCTTTTCTCAAAAGCAGAGTGTGTTTCTTGGAAGGCGAGGTAGTGTTTGTTTTCCAGTCCTAAATGGAGTTGAATCACATGCATTTTTTGGTCCTACGAACAAGAGGTTTTTCTGGTAAGGAAAGTCACTATTGTGCTCCCTTTGCCATACACAGTGCAAATAGCACTCGCGTCTTTTCCTAGCAAGTACAGTGTATTGCACTGAAGAGGAGCTACTGTTCTTTTCAGTTTCCTAAGCAGAGTTGAACTAGATAGGGCCCCTGTGTGTAGGAAGCACAGTTCTTTTGTTCTGAGCAAGCTCACTGTTCGGACCCCCTAGGAAACACAGTAGAGTAGAAGAGTGCTCTTTTCTCAAAAGCAGAGTGTGTTTTTTGTAAGGCGAGCTAGCATTTGTTTCCCAGTCCTAAATGGAGTTGAATCACATGCAGTTTCTTGTCCTATGAGCAAGAGTTGTTTTCTGGGAAGAAGAGTCACTATTGCGCTCCCATTGTCATACACAGGGCAAATAGAACTGGCGTCTGTTCCCAGCATGTACAGTGTATTGGACTGAAGAGGATCTACTGTTCTTGTCAGTTTCCTAAGCAGAATTGAACTAGATAAGGCCGTATTTGTAGGAAGCACAGTTCTTTTGTTCTGAGCAAACTCACTGTTCTGGCCCTATAGGAAACACAGTAGAGTAGAAGAGTGCTCTTTTCTCAAAAGGAGAGTGTGTTTCTTGTAATGCGAGCTAGTGTTTGTTTCCCAGTCAGAAATGGAGTTGAATCCCATGCAGTTTCTGGTCCTACGAGCAAGAGTTGTTTTCTGGTAAGAAGAGTCACTATTATGCTCCCATTGTCATACACAGGGCAAATAGCACTGGCGTCTGTTCCCAGCAAGTACAGTATATTGGACTGAAGCGGAGCTACTGTTCTTGTCAGTTTCCTAAGCAGAGCTTAACTAGATATGGCCCCTGTGTGTAGGAAGCACAGTTCTTTTGTTCTGAGCAAGCTCAATGTTCGGACCCCATAGAAAACACATTAGAGTAGAAGAGTGCTCTTTTCTCAAAAGCAGAGTGTGTTTCTTGTAAGGCGAGCTAGTGTTTGTTTCCCAGTCCTAAATGGAGTTGAATCACATACAGTTTTTGGTCCTACGAGCAAGAGTTGTTTTCTGGTAAGGAAAGTCACTATTGCACTCCCATTGCCATACACAGTTCAAATAGCACTCGTGTCTGTTCCCAGCAAGTACAGTGTATTGGACTGAAGAGGAGCTACTGTTCTTGTCAGTTTCCTAAGCAGAGTTGAACTAGATATTGCCCCTGTGTGTAGGAAGCACAGTTCTTTTGTTCTAAGCAAGCTCGCTGTTCAGACCCCATCGGAAACACAGTAGAGTAGAAGAGTGCTCTTTTCTCAAAAGCAGAGTGTGTTTCTTGTAAAGTGAGCTAACATTTGTTTCCCAGTCCTAAATGGAGTTGAATCACATGCAGTTTCCGTTCCTACGAGCAAGAGTTGTTTTCTGGTAAGAAGAGTCACTATTGTGCTCCCATTGTCATTCACAGGGCAAATAACACTGGCGTCTGTTCCCAGCATGTACACTGTATTGGACTTAAGAGGATCTACTGGTCTTTTCAGTTTCCTAAGCATAATTGAACTAGATATTGCCGTATTTGTATGAAGCTCAGTTCTTTTGTTCTGAGCAAGCTCACATTTCGAACCCCATAGGAAACACAGTAGAGTAGAAGAGTGCTCTTGTCTCAAAAGCAGAGTGTGTTTCTTGTAAGGCGAGCTAGCGTTTGTTTCCCAGTCCTAAATGGAGTTGAATCACATGCAGTTTTTGGTCCTATGAGCAAGAGTTGTTTTCTGGTAAGGAAAGACACCCTTGCGCTCCCATTGAAATACAAAGTGCAAATAGCACTCGCGTCTGTTCCCAGCAAGTACAGTGTATTGGACGGAAGGGGAGCTACTGTTCTTGTCAGTTTCCTAAGCAGAGTTGAACTAGATATGGCCCCTGTGTGTAGGAAGCACAGTTCTTTTGTTCTGAGCAAGCTCACTGTTCGGACCACATAGGAAATACAGTAGAGTAGAAGAGTGCTCTTTTCTCAAAAGCAGAGTGTGTTTCTTGTAAGGCGAGCTAGTGTTTGTTTCCCAGTCAAAAATGGAGTTGAATCCCATGCAGTTTCTGGTCCTACGAGCAAGAGTCATTTTCTGGTAAGGAAAGTCATTATTGTGCTCGCATTGCCATACACAGTGCAAATAGCCCTGGCGTCTGTTCCCAGCAAGTACAGTGTATTGGACTGAAGAGGATCTACTGTTCCTGTCAGTTTCCTAAGAAGAGTTGAACTAGATATTGCCCCTGTGTGTAGGCAGCACAGTTCTTTTGTTCTGAGCAAGCTCACTGTTCAGACCCAATAGGAAACACAGTAGAGTAGAAGAGTGCTCTTTTCTCAAAAGCAGAGGGTGTTTCTTGTAAAGCGAGCTAGCATTTGTTTCCCAGTCCTAAATGGAGTTGAATCACATGCAGTTTCTTGTCCTAAGAGCAAGAGTTGTTTTCTGGTAAGAAGAGTCACTATTGTGCTCCCATTGTCATTAACAGTGCAAATAACCCTGGCGTCTGTTCCCAGCATGTACACTGTATTGGACTGAAGAGGATCTACTGTTCTTTTCAGTTTCCTAAGCACAATTGAACTAGATATGGCCGTATTTGTATGAAGCACAGTTCTTTTGTTCTGAGCAAGCTCACTGTTCTGGCCCTATAAGAAACACAGTCGAGTAGAAGAATGCTCTTTTCTCAAAAGCAGAGTGTGTTTCCTGTAAGGCGAGCTAGCGTTTGTTTCCCAGTCCTAAATGGAGTTGAATCACATGTAGTTTTTGGTCCTATGAGCAAGAGTTGTTTTCTGGTAAAGAAAGTCACTCTTGCGCTCCCATTGCCATACACAGTGCAAATAGCACTCGCGTCTGTTCCCAGCAAGTACAGTGTATTGGACTGAAGCGGAGCTACTGTTCTTTTCAGTTTGCTAAGCAGAGTTGAACTAGATATGGCCCCTGTGTGTAGGAAGCACTGTTCTTTTGTTCTGAGCAAGCTCACTGTTCGGACCCCCTAGGAAACACAGTAGAGTAGAAGAGTGCTCTTTTCTCAAAAGCAGAGTGTGTTTCTTGTAAGGCGAGCTAGTGTTTGTTTCCCAGTCCTAAATGGAGTTGAATCACATGCAGTTTTTGGTCCTACGAGCAAGAGTTGTTTTCTGGTAAGGAGGGTCACTATTGCGCTCCCAATGCCATACACAGAGCAAATAGCACTCGCGTCTGTTCCCAGCAAGTACAGTGTATTGGACTGAAGAGGAGCTACTGTTCTTGTCAGTTTCCTAAGCAGAGTTGAACTAGATATGGCCCCTGTGTGTAGGAAGCACAGTTCTTTTGTTCTGAGCAAGCTCAATATTTGGACCCCATAGGAAACACAGTAGAGTAAAAGTGTGCTCTTTTCTCAAAAGCAGAGTATGTTTCTTGTAAGGCGAGCTAGCGTTTGTTTCCCAATCCGAAATGGAGTTGAATCACATACAGTTTTTGGTCCTACGAGCAAGAGTTGTTTTCTGGTAAGAAGAGACACTATTTTGCTCCCATTGTCATCCTCAGGGCAAATCACACTGGCATCTGTTCCGAGCATGTACAGTGTATTGGACTGAGGAGGATCTACTGTTCTTGTCAGTTTCCTAAGCAGAGTTTAACTAGATATGGACCGTGTGTGTATGAAGCACAGTTCTGTTGTTCTGAGAATGCTCACTGTTCTGGCCCTATAGGAAACACATTAGAGTAGAAGAGTGCTCCTTTCTCAATCCAGAGTGTGTTTCTTGTAAGTCGAGCTATCGTTTGTTTCCCAGTCCTAAATAGAGTTGAATCCCATGCAGTTTCTCGTCGTATCAGCAAGAGTTGTTTTCTGATAAGAAGAGTCACTATTGCGCTCCTATTGCCATACACAGTACAAATAGCACTCGCGTCTGTTCCCAGCTAGGACAGTGTATTAGACTGAGGAGGAGCTACCGTTCTTGTCAGTTTTCTAAGCAGAGTTGAACTAGATATGGCCCCTGTGTGTAGGAAGCACAGTTCTTTTGTTCTGAGCAAGCTCACTGTTCGGACCCCATAGGAAACACAGTAGAGTAGAAGAGTGCTCTTTTCTCAAAAGCAGAGTGTGTTTCTTGTAAGGCAAGCTAGCGTTTGTTTCCCAGTACTAAATGGAGTTGAATCACATCCTGTTTTTGGTACTACGAGCAAGAGTTGTTTTCTGGTAAGGAAAGTCACTATTGCGCTCCCATTGTCAGACACAGTGCAAATAGCACTCGCGTCTGTTCCCAGCAAGTACAGTGTATTGGACTGAAGAGGATCTACTGTTCTTGTCAGTTTCCTAAGCAGAATTGAACTAGATATGGCCGTATTTGTAGGAAGCACAGTTCTTTTGTTCTGAGCAAACTCACTGTTCTGGCCCTATAGGAAACACAATAGAGTAGAAGAGTGCTCTTTTCTCAAAAGCAGAGTGTGTTTATTGTAAGGCGAGCTCCCGTTTGTTTCCCATTCCTAAATGGATTTGAAATACATGCAGTTTCTGGTCCTACGAGCAAGAGATGTTTTCTGGTAAGAAGAGTCACTATTGTGCTCCCATTGTCATAAACAGGGCAAATAGCACTGGCATCTGTTCCCAGCAAGTACAGTGTATTGGACTGAAGCGGAGCTACTGTTCTTGTCAGTTTCCTAAGCAGAGTTGAACTAGATATGGCCCCTGTGTGTAGGAAGCACAGTTCTTTTGTTCTGAGCAAGCTCACTTTTCGTACCCCATAGAAAACACATTAGAGTAGAAGAGTGCTCTTTTCTCAAAAGCAGAGTGTGTTTCTTATAAGGCGAGCTACTGTTTGTTTCCCAGTCAGAAATGGAGTTGAATCCCATGCAGTTTCTGGTCCTACCAGCAAGAGGTGTTTTCCGATAAGAAGAGTTACTATTGTGCTCCTATTGCCATACACAGTGCAAATAGCACTCGCGTCTGTTCCCAGCAAGTACATTGTATTGGACTGAAGAGGAGCTACCGTTCTTGTCAGTTTCCTAAGCAGAGTTGAACTAGATATGGCCCGTGTGTGTAGGAAGCACAGTTCTTTTGTTCTGAGCAAGCTCACTGTTCGGACCCCATAGGAAATACAGTAGAGTAGAAGAGTGCTCTTTTCTCAAAAGCAGAGTGTGTTTCTTGTAAGGCGAGCTAGCGCTTGTTACCCAGTCCTAAATGGAGTTGAATCACATGCAGTTTTTGGTCCTATGAGCAAGAGTTGTTTTCTGGTAAGAAAAGTCATTATTGCGCTCGCATTGCCATACACAGTGCAAATACCACTGGTGTCTGTTCCCAGCAAGTACAGTGTATTGGACTGAAGCGGAGCTACTGTTCTTTTCAGTTTCCTAAGCATAATTGAACTAGATATGTCCGTATTTGTATGAAGCACATTTCTTTTGTTCTGAGCAAGCTCACTGTTCTGGCCCTATAGGAAACACAGTAGAGTACAAGAGTGCTCTTTTCTCAAAAGCAGAGTGTGTTTCTTTTAAGTCGAGCTATCGTTTGTTTCCCAGTCCTAAATGGAGTTGAATCACATGCAGTTTTTGGTCCTATGAGCAAGAGATGTTTTCTGGTAAGGAAAGTCACTCTTGCGCTCCCATTGCCATACACAGTGCAAATAGCACTCGCGTCTGTTCCCAGCAAGTACAGTGTATTGGACTGAAGCGGACCTACTGTTCTTGTCAGTTTGCTAAGCAGAGTTGAACTAGATATGGCCCCTGTGTGTAGGAAGCACTGTTCTTTTGTTCTGAGCAAGCTCACTGTTCGGACCACATAGGAAATTCAGTACAGTAGAAGAGTGCTCTTTACTCAAAAGCAGAGTGTGTTTCTTGTAAGGCGAGCTAGTGTTTGTTTCCCAGTCAGAAATTGAGTTGAATCCCATGCAGTTTCTGGTCCTACGAGCAAGAGGTGTTTTCTGATAAGAAGAATCACTATTGCGCTCCCATTGTCATACAGAGGACAAATAGCACTGGTGTCTGTTCCCTGCATGTACAGTGTATTGGACTGAAGTGGAGCTACTGTTCTTGTCAGTTTCCTAAGCAGAGTTGAACTAGATATGGCCCGTGTGTGGAGGAAGCACAGTTCTCTTGTTCTGAGCAAGCTCACTGTTCGGAACCCATAGGAAACACAGTAGAGTAGAAGAGTGCTCTTTTCTCAAAAGCAGAGTGTGTTTCTTGTAAGGCGAGCTAGTGTTTGTTTCCCAGTCCTAAATGTAGTTGAATCACATGCAGTTTCTTGTCCTACGAGCAAGAGTTTTTGTCTGGTAAGAAGAGTCACTATTGGGCTCCCATTGTCATACACAGGGCAAATAGCACTGGCGTCTGTTCCCAACATGTACAGTTTATTGGACTGAAGAGGATCTACTGTTCTTGTCAGTTTCCTAAGCAGAATTGAACTAGATATGGCCGTATTTGTAGGAAGCACAGTTCTTTTGTTCTGAGCAAACTCACTGTTCTGGCCCTATAGGAAACACAATAGAGTAGAAGAGTGCTCTTTTCTCAAAAGCAGAGTGTGTTTATTGTAAGGCGAGCTCCCGTTTGTTTCCCATTCCTAAATGGATTTGAAATACATGCAGTTTCTGGTCCTACGAGCAAGAGATGTTTTCTGGTAAGAAGAGTCACTATTGTGCTCCCATTGTCATAAACAGGGCAAATAGCACTGGCATCTGTTCCCAGCAAGTACAGTGTATTGGACTGAAGCGGAGCTACTGTTCTTGTCAGTTTCCTAGGCAGAGTTGAACTAGATATGGCCCCTGTGTGTAGGAAGCACAGTTCTTTTGTTCTGAGCAAGCTCACTTTTCGTACCACATAGAAAACACATTAGAGTAGAAGAGTGCTCTTTTCTCAAAAGCAGAGTGTGTTTCTTATAAGGCGAGCTAGTGTTTGTTTCCCAGTCAGAAATGGAGTTGAATTCCATGCAGTTTCTGGTCCTACCAGCAAGAGGTGTTTTCCGATAAGAAGAGTTACTATTGTGCTCCTATTGCCATACACAGTGCAAATAGCACTCGCGTCTGTTCCCAGCAAGTACATTGTATTGGACTGAAGAGGAGCTACCGTTCTTGTCAGTTTCCTAAGCAGAGTTGAACTAGATATGGCCCGTGTGTGTAGGAAGCACAGTTCTTTTGTTCTGAGCAAGCTCACTGTTCGGTCCCCATAGGAAATACAGTAGAGTAGAAGAGTGCTCTTTTCTCAAAAGCAGAGTGTGTTTCTTGTAAGGCGAGATAGCGCTTGTTACCCAGTCCTAAATGGAGTTGAATCACATGCAGTTTTTGGTCCTATGAGCAAGAGTTGTTTTCTGGTAAGAAAAGTCATTATTGCGCTCGCATTGCCATACACAGTGCAAATACCACTGGTGTCTGTTCCCAGCAAGTACAGTGTATTGGACTGAAGCGGAGCTACTGTTCTTTTCAGTTTCCTAAGCATAATTGAACTAGATATGTCCGTATTTGTATGAAGCACATTTCTTTTGTTCTGAGCAAGCTCACTGTTCTGGCCCTATAGGAAACACAGTAGAGTACAAGAGTGCTCTTTTCTCAAAAGCAGAGTGTGTTTCTTTTAAGTCGAGCTATCGTTTGTTTCCCAGTCCTAAATGGAGTTGAATCACATGCAGTTTTTGGTCCTATGAGCAAGAGATGTTTTCTGGTAAGGAAAGTCACTCTTGCGCTCCCATTGCCATACACAGTGCAAATAGCACTCGCATCTGTTCCCAGCAAGTACAGTGTATTGGACTGAAGCGGACCTACTGTTCTTGTCAGTTTGCTAAGCAGAGTTGAACTAGATATGGCCCCTGTGTGTAGGAAGCACTGTTCTTTTGTTCTGAGCAAGCTCACTGTTCGGACCACATAGGAAATTCAGTACAGTAGAAGAGTGCTCTTTACTCAAAAGCAGAGTGTGTTTCTTGTAAGGCGAGCTAGTGTTTGTTTCCCAGTCAGAAATTGAGTTGAATCCCATGCAGTTTCTGGTCCTACGAGCAAGAGGTGTTTTCTGATAAGAAGAGTCACTATTGTGCTCCCATTGTCATACAGAGGACAAATAGCACTGGTGTCTGTTCCCTGCATGTACAGTGTATTGGACTGAAGTGGAGCTACTGTTCTTGTCAGTTTCCTAAGCAGAGTTGAACTAGATATGGCCCGTGTGTGGAGGAAGCACAGTTCTCTTGTTCTGAGCAAGCTCACTGTTCGGAACCCATAGGAAACACAGTAGAGTAGAAGAGTGCTCTTTTCTCAAAAGCAGAGTGTGTTTCTTGTAAGGCGAGCTAGTGTTTGTTTCCCAGTCCTAAATGTAGTTGAATCACATGCAGTTTCTTGTCCTACGAGCAAGAGTTTTTGTCTGGTAAGAAGAGTCACTATTGGGCTCCCATTGTCATACAACAGGGCAAATAGCACTGGCGTCTGTTCCCAACATGTACAGTGTATTGGACTGAAGAGGATCTACTGTTCTTGTCAGTTTCCTAATTAGAATTGAACTAAATATGGCTATATTTGTAGGAATCACAGTTCTTTTGTTCTGAGCAAACTCACTGTTCTGGCCCTATAGGAAAAACAGTAGAGTAGAAGAGTGCTCTTTTCTCAAAAGCAGAGTGTGTTTCTTGTAAGGCTAGCTAGCGTTTGTTTCCCAGTCCTAAATGGAGTTGAATCACATGCAGTTTTTGGTCCTACGAGCAAGAGTCGTTTTCTGGTAAGGAAAGTCATTATTGCGCTCGCATTGCCATACACAGTGCAAATAGCACTGGCGTCTGTTCCCAGCAAGTACAGTGTATTGGACTGAAGCGGAGCTACTGTTCCTGTCAGTTTCCTAAGCAGAGTTGAACTAGATATTGCCCCTGTGTGTAGGCAGCACAGTTCTTTTGTTCTGAGCAAGCTCACTGTTCAGACCCAATAGGAAACACAGTAGAGTAGAAGAGTGCTCTTTTCTCAAAAGCAGAGGGTGTTTCTTGTAAAGCGAGCTAGCATTTGTTTCCCAGTCCTAAATGGAGTTGAATCACATGCAGTTTCTTGTCCTAAGAGCAAGAGTTGTTTTCTGGTAAGAAGAGTCACTATTGTGCTCCCATTGTCATTAACAGTGCAAATAACACTGGCGTCTGTTCCCAGCATGTACACTGTATTGGACTGAAGAGGATCTACTGTTCTTTTCAGTTAACTAAGCACAATTGAACTAGATATGGCCGTATTTGTATGAAGCACAGTTCTTTTGTTCTGAGCAAGCTCACTGTTCTGGCCCTATAAGAAACACAGTAGAGTAGAAGAATGCTCTTTTCTCAAAAGCAGAGTGTGTTTCTTGTAAGGCGAGCTAGCGTTTGTTTCCCAATCCGAAATGGAGTTGAATCACATACAGTTTTTGGTCCTACGAGCAAGAGTTGTTTTCTGGTAAGAAGAGTCACTATTGCGCTCCCATTGTCATCCACAGGGCAAATCACAATGGCATCTGTTCCGAGCATGTACAGTGTATTGGACTGAAGAGGATCTACTGTTCTTGTCAGTTTCCTAAGCAGAGTTTAACTAGATATGGACCGTGTGTGTATGAAGCACAGTTCTGTTGTTCTGAGAATGCTCACTGTTCTGGCCCTATAGGAAACACATTAGAGTAGAAGAGTGCTCCTTTCTCAATCCAGAGTGTGTTTCTTGTAAGTCGAGCTATCGTTTGTTTCCCAGTCCTAAATAGAGTTGAATCCCATGCAGTTTCTCGTCGTACCAGCAAGAGTTGTTTTCTGATAAGAAGAGTCACTATTGCGCTCCTATTGCCATACACAGTACAAATAGCACTCGCGTCTGTTCCCAGCTAGGACAGTGTATTAGACTGAGGAGGAGCTACCGTTCTTGTCAGTTTTCTAAGCAGAGTTGAACTAGATATGGCCCCTGTGTGTAGGAAGCACAGTTCTTTTGTTCTGAGCAAGCTCACTGTTCGGACCCCATAGGAAACACAGTAGAGTAGAAGAGTGCTCTTTTCTCAAAAGCAGAGTGTGTTTCTTGTAAGGCAAGCTAGCGTTTGTTTCCCAGTACTAAATGGAGTTGAATCACATCCTGTTTTTGGTACTACGAGCAAGAGTTGTTTTCTGGTAAGGAAAGTCACTATTGCGCTCCCATTGTCAGACACAGTGCAAATAGCACTCGCGTCTGTTCCCAGCAAGTACAATGTATTGGACTGAAGAGGATCTACTGTTCTTGTCAGTTTCCTAAGCAGAATTGAACTATATATGGCCGTATTTGTAGGAAGCACAGTTCTTTTGTTCTGAGCAAACTCACTGTTCTGGCCCTATAGGAAACACAGTAGAGTAGAAGAGTGCTCTTTTCTCAAAAGCAGAGTGTGTTTCTTGTAAGGCGAGCTAGCGCTTGTTACCCAGTCCTAAATGGAGTTGAATCACATGCAGTTTTTGGTCCTATGAGCAAGAGTTGTTTTCTGGTAAGAAAAGTCATTATTGCGCTCGCATTGCCATACACAGTGCAAATACCACTGGTGTCTGTTCCCAGCAAGTACAGTGTATTGGACTGAAGCGGAGCTACTGTTCTTTTCAGTTTCCTAAGCATAATTGAACTAGATATGTCCGTATTTGTATGAAGCACATTTCTTTTGTTCTGAGCAAGCTCACTGTTCTGGCCCTATAGGAAACACAGTAGAGTACAAGAGGGCTCTTTTCTCAAAAGCAGAGTGTGTTTCTTTTAAGTCGAGCTATCGTTTGTTTCCCAGTCCTAAATGGAGTTGAATCACATGCAGTTTTTGGTCCTACGAGCAACAGTTGTTTTCTCGTAAGCAAAGTCACTATTGTGCTCCCATTGCCATACACAGTGCAAATAGCACTCGTGTCTGTTCCCAGCAAGTACAGTGTATTGGACTGAAGAGGAGCTACTGTTCTTGTCAGTTTCCTAAGCAGAGTTGAACTACATATGGCCCGTGTGTGTAGGAAGCACAGTTCTTTTGTTCTGAGCAAGCTCAATGTTCGCACCCCATATGAAACACAGGAGAATAGAAGACTGCTCTTTTCTCAAAAACAGAGTGTGTTTCTTGTAAGGCGAGCTAGTGTTCGTTTCCCAGTCCTAAATGGAGTTGAATCACATGCAGTTTTTGGTCCTACGAGCAAGTGTTGTTTTCTGGTAAGGAAAGTCACTATTGTGCTCCCTTTGCCATACACAGTGCAAATAGCACTCGCGTCTGTTTCCAGCAAGTACAGTGTATTGGACTGAAGAGGAGCTATTGTTCTTGTCAGTTTCCTAAGCAGAGTTGAACTAGATATGGCCCATGTGTGTAGGAAGCACAGTTCTTTTGTTCTGAGCAAGCTCACTGTTCGGACCCCCTAGGAAACACAGTAGAGTAGAAGAGTGCTCTTTTCTCAAAAGCAGAGTGTGTTTCTTGTAAGGCGAGCTAGCGTTTGTTTCCCAGTCCTAAATGGAGTTGAATCACATGCAGTTTCTTGTCCTACGAGCAAGAGTTTTTTTATGGTAAGAGATTCACTATTGCGCTCCCATTGCCATATACAGTGTAAATAGCACTCTCGTCTGTTCCCAGCAAGTACAGTGTATTGGACTGAAGAGGAGCTACTGTTCTTGTCAGTTACCTAAGCAGAATTGAACTAGATATGGCCGTATTTGTAGGAAGCACTGTTCTTTTGTTCTGAGCAAACTCACTGTTCTGGCCCTATAGGATACACAGTAGAGTAGAAGAGTGCTCTTTTCTCAAAAGCAGAGTGTGTTTCTTGTAAGGCGAGCTAGCGTTTGTTTCCCAGTCCTAAATGGAGTTGAATCACATGCAGTTTTTTGTCCTATGTGCAAGAGTTGTTTTCTGGTAAGGAAAGTCACTATTGTGCTCCCATTTCCATACACAGTGCAAATAGCACTCGCATCTGTTCCCAGCAAGTACAGTGTATTGGACTGAAGCGGAGCTACTGTTCTTTTCAGTTTGCTAAGCAGAGTTGAACTAGATATGGCCCCTGTGTTTAGGAAGCACAGTTCTTTTGTTCTGAGCAAGCTCACTGTTCGGACCACATAGGAAAAACAGAAGAGTAGAAGAGTGCTGTTTTCTCAAAAGGAGAGTGTGTTTCTTGTAAGGCGAGCTAGTGTTTGTTTCCCAGTCCTAAATGGATTTGAATCCCATGCAGTTTCTGGTCCTACGAGCAACAGGTGTTTTCTGGTTAAAAAAAGTCACTATTGCGCTCCCATTGCCATATACATTGTAAATAGCACTTGCGTCTGTTCCCAGCAAGCACAGTGTATTGGACTGAAGCGGAGCTACTGTTCTTGTCAGTTTCCTAAGCAGAGTTGAACTAGATATGGCCCCTGTGTGTAGAAAGCACAGTTCTTTTTTTCTGAGCAAGCTCACTGTTCGGACCCCATAGGAAACACAGTCGAGTAGAAGAGTGCTCTTTTCTCAAAAGCAGAGTGTGTTTCTTGTAAGGCGAGCTAGCGTTTGTTTCCCAGTCCTAAATGGAGTTGAATCACATGCAGTTTCTTGTCCTATGAGCAAGAGTTGTTTTCTGGTAAGAAGAGTCACTATTGTGCTCCCATTGTCATACACAGGGCAAATAGCGTCTGTTCCCAGCAAGTACAGTGTATTGGACTGAAGCGGAGCTACTGTTCTTGTCAGTTTCCTAAGCAGAGCTGAACTAGGTATGGCCCTTGTGTGTAGGAAGCACAGTTCTTTTGTTCTGAGCAAGCTCACTTTTCGGACCCCATAGAAAACACATTAGAGTAGAAGAGTGCTCTTTTTCAAAAGCAGAGTGTGTTTCTTGTAAGGCGAGCTTGTGTTTGTTTCCCAGTCCTAAATGGAGTTGAATCACATACAGTTTTTGGTCCTACGAGCAAGAGTTATTTTCTGGTAAGGAAAGTCACTATTGCACTCCCATTGCCATACACAATTCAAATAGCTCTCGTGTCTGTTCCCAGCAAGTACAGTGTATTGGACTGAAGAGGAGCTACTGTTCTTGTCAGTTTCCTAAGCAGAGTTGAACTACATATGGCCCGTGTGTGTAGGAAGCACAGTTCTTTTGTTCTGAGCAAGCTCAGTGTTCGGACCCCATACGAAACATAGTCGAATAGAAGACTGCTCTTTTCTCAAAAGCAGAGTGTGTTTCTTGTAAGGCGAGCTAGCGTTTGTTTCCCAGTCCTAAATGGAGTTGAATCACATGCAGTTTTTGGTCCTATGAGCAAGAGTTGTTTTCTGGTAAGGAAAGTCACTCTTGCGCTCCCACTGAAATATAAAGTGCAAATAGCACTCCCGTCTGTTCCCAGCAAGTACAGTGTATTGGACTGAAGCGGAGCCACTGTTCGTGTCAGTTTCCTAAGTAGAGTTGAACTAGATATGGCCCCTGTGTGTAGGAAGCACAGTTCTTTTGTTCTGAGCAAGCTCACAGTTCGGACCACATAGGAAATACAGTAGAGTAGAAGAGTGCTCTTTTCTCAAAAGCAGAGTGTGTTTCTTCTAAGGCGAGCTAGTGTTTGTTTCCCAGTCAGAAATGGAGTTGAATCCCATGCAGTTTCTGGTCCTTCGAGCAAGAGGTGTTTTCTGATAAGAAGAGTCACTATTGCCCTACCATTGTCATACAGAGGACAAATAGCACTGGTGTCTGTTCCCAGCATGTACAGTGTATTGGACTGAAGAGGATCTACTGTTCTTGTCAGTTTCCTAAGCAGAATTGAACTAGATATGGCCGTATTTGTAGGAATCACAGTTCTTTTGTTCTGAGCAAACTCACTGTTCTGGCCCTATAGGAAAAACAGTAGAGTAGAAGAGTGATCTTTTCTCAAAAGCAGAGTGTGTTTCTTGTAAGGTGAGGTACCGTTTGTTTCCCAGTCTTAAATATATTTGAATCACATGCAGTTTTTGATCCTACGAGCAAGAGTTGTTTTCTGGTAAGGAAAGTAACTATTGTGCTCCCATTGCCATACACAGTGCTAATAGCACTCGCCTCTGTTCCCATCAAGTACAGTGTATTGGACTGAAGAGGAGCTACTGTTCTTGTCAGTTTCGTAAGCAGAATTGACCTAGATATTGCCCGTGTGTGTAGGAAGCACAGTTCTTTTGTCCTGAGCAAGCTCACTCTTTTGGCCCTATAGGAAACACAGTAGAGTAGAAGAGTGCTCTTTTCTCAAAAGCAGAGCGTGTTTCATGTAAGGCGAGCTAGCGTTTGTTTCCCAGTCTTAAATGGAGTTGAATCACATGCAGTTTTTGGTCCTACGAGCTAGAGTTGTTTTCTGGTAAGGAAAGTCACTATTGCGGTCCCATTGCCACACACAGTGCAAAGAGGACTCGCGTCTGTTCCCATTAAGTACAGTGTATTGGACTGAAGAGGAGCTACTGTTCTTGTCAGTTTCCTAAGCAGAGTTGATCTAGATATGGCCCCTGTGTGTAGGAAGCAAAGTTCTTTTGTTCTGAGCAAGCTGACTGTTCGGACACCATAGAAAACACAGTAGAGTAGAAGTGTGCTCTTTTCTCAAAGCAGAGTGTGTTTCTTGTAAGGCGAACTAGTGCTTGTTTCCCTGTCTGAAATGGAGTTGAATCCCATGCAGTTTCTGGTCCTATGAGCAAGAGATGTTAACTGGTAAGAAGAGTCACTATTGCCCTCCCATTTCCATATACAGTGCAAATAGCTCTCGCTGTGTTCCCAGCAAGTACAGTGTATTGGACTGAAGAGGAGCTACTGTTCTTGTCAGTTTCCTAAGCGGAGTTAAACTAGATATGGCCCGTGTGTGTAGGAAGCACAGTTCTTTTGTTCTGAGCAAGCTCACTATTCTGGCCCTATAGGAAACACAGTAGAGTAGAAGAGTGCTCTTTTCTGAGAAGCAGAGTGTGTTTCTTGTAAGGCGAGCTAGCATTTGTTTCCCAGTCCTAAATGGAGTTGAATCACATGCAGTTTCTGGTAGTACGAACAAGAGTTGTTTTCTGGTAAGACGAGTCACTATTGCACTCCCATTGTCATACACAGGGCAAATAGCACTGGCGTCTGTTCCCAGCATGTACAGTGTATTGGACTGAAGAGGAGCTACTGTTCTTGTCAGTTTCCTAAGCAGAATTGAACTAGATATGGCGTGTGTGTAGGAAGCACAGTTCTTTTGTTCTGAGCAAGTTCACTCTTTTGGCCCTATAGGAAACACAGTAGAGTAGAAGAGTGCTCTTTTCTCAAAAGCAGAGTGTGTTTCTTGTAAGGCGAGCTAGCGTTTGTTTCCCAGTCCTAAATAGATTTGAATCACATGCAGTTTTTGGTCCTACGAGCTAGAGTTGTTTTCTGGTAAGGAAAGACACTATTGCGCTCCCATTGCCACACACAGTGCAAAGAGGACTCGCGTCTGTTCCCATCAAGTATAGTGTATTGGACTGAAGAGGAGCTACTGTTCTTGTCAGTTTCCTAAGCAGAGTTGAACTAAATATGGCCCGTGTGTGTAGGAAGCCCAGTTCTTTGTACTGTAAGCTCACTGATCGAAACTATAGAAAACAGAGTAGAGTAGAAGAGTGCTCTTTTCTCAAAAGCAGAGTGTGTTTCTTGTAAGGTGAGCTAGCATTTGTTTCCCAGTCCTAAATGGAGTTGAATCACATGCAGTTTCTGGTTCTACGAGCAAGAGTTGTTTTCTGGTAAGAAGAGTCATTATTGCGCTCCCATTATCATACACAGGGCAAATAGCACTGGCGTCTGTTCCCAGCATGTACAGTGTATTGGACTGAAGAGGATCTACTGTTCTTGTCATTTTCCTAAGCAGAGTTGAACTAGATATAGTCGGTGTGTGTAGGAAGCACAGTTCTTTTGTTCTGAGCAAGCTCACTATTCTGGCCTTACAAAAAACACATTAGACTAGAAGAGTGCTCTTTTCTCAAAAGCAGAGTGTGTTTATTGTAAGGCGAGCTAGCGTTTGTTTCCCAGTTATAAATGGAGTTGAATCACATGCAGTTTCTGGTCCTACAAACAAGAGTTGTTTTCTGGTAAGAAGAGTCACTATTGCGCTCCCATTATCATACACAGGGCAAATTCACTGGTGTCTGTTCCCAGCATGTACAGTGTATTGGACTGAAGAGGAGCTACTGTTCTTGTCAGTTTCCTAAGCAGAGTTGTACTAGATATAGCCCGTGTGTGTAGGAAGCACAGTTCTTTTGTTCTGAGCAAACTAACTATTCTGGCCCTATAGGAAACACAGTAGAGTAGAAGACTGCTCTTTTCTCAAAAGCAGAGTGTGTTTCTTGTAAGGCGAGCTAGCGTTTGTTTCCCAGTCCTAAATGGAGTTGAATCACATGCAGTTTCTGGTCCTATGAGCAAGAGTTGTTTTCTGGTAAGAAGAGTCACTGTTGTGCTCCCATTGTCATACACAGGGCAAATAGCACTGGCGTCTGTTCCCAGCAAGTACAGTGTATGGGACGGAAGAGGATCTACTGTTCTTGTCAGTTTCCTAAGCAGAATTGAACTAGATATGGCCATGTGTGTAGGAAGCACAGTTCTTTTGTTCTGAGCAAGCTCACTGTTTTGGACCTGTAGGAAACACAGTCAAGTCGAAGAGTGATCTTTTCTCAAAAGCAGAGTGTGTTTCTTGTAAGGCGAGCTAGCGTTTGTTTCCCAGTCCTAAATATATTTGAATCACATGCAGTTTTTGATCCTACGTGCAAGAGTTGTTTTCTGGTAAGGAAAGTCACTATTGCGCTCCCATTGCCATACACAGTGCTAATAGCACTCGCCTCTGTTCCCATCAAGTACAGTGTATTGGACTGAAGAGGAGCTACTGTTCTTGTCAGTTTCGTAAGCAGAATTGACCTAGATATTGCCCGTGTGTAGGAAGCACAGTTCTTTTGTTCTGAGCAAGCTCACTCTTTTGGCACTATAGGAAACACAGTAGAGTAGAAGAGTGCTCTTTTCTCAAAAGCAGAGCGTTTTTCTTGTAAGGCGAGCTAGCGTTTGTTTCCCAGTCCTAAATGGAGTTGAATCACATGCAGTTTTTGGTCCTACGAGCTAGAGTTGTTTTCTGGTAAGGAAAGTCACTATTGCGCTCCCATTGCCACACACAGTGAAAAGAGGACTCGCGTCTGTTCCCATTAAGTACAGTGTATTGGACTGAAGAGGAGCTACTGTTCTTGTCAGTTTCCTAAGCAGAGTTGAACTAGATATGGCCCCTGTGTGTAGGAAGCAAAGTTCTTTTGTTCTGAGCAAGCTGACTGTTCGGACCCCATAGGAAACACAGTAGAGTAGAAGAGTGCTCTTTTCTCAAAGCAGAGTGTGTTTCTTGTAAGGCGAACTAGTGCTTGTTTCCCAGTCTGAAATGGATTTGAATCCCATGCAGTTTCTGGTCCTATGAGCAAGAGACGTTAACTGGTAAGAAGAGTCACTATTGCCCTCCCATTGCCATATACAGTGCAAATAGCTCTCGCGTTGTTCCCAGCAAGTACAGTGTATTGGACTGAAGAGGAGCTACTGTTCTTGTCAGTTTCCTATGCAGAGTTGAACTAGATATAGTCGGCGTGTGTAGGAAGCACAGTTCTTTTGTTCTGAGCAAGCTCACTATTCTTGCCTTACAAAAAACACATTAGACTAGAAGAGTGCTCTTTTCTCAAAAGCAGAGTGTGTTCATTTTAAGGCGAGCTAGCGTTTCTTTCCCAGTTATAAATGGAGTTGAATCACATGCAGTTTCTGGTCCTACGAACAAGAGTTGTTTTCTGGTAAGAAGAGTCACTATTGCGCTCCCATTATCATACACAGGGCAAATAGCACTGGCGTCTGTTCCCAGCTAGTACAGTGTATTGGACTGAAGAGGAGCTACTGTTCTTGTCAGTTTCCTAAGCAGAGTTGTACTAGATATAGCCCGTGTGTGTAGGAAGCACAGTTCTTCTGTTCTGAGCAACCTAACTATTCTGGCCCTATAGGAAACACAGTAGAGTAGAAGAGTGCTCTTTTCTGAGAAGTAGAGTGTGTTTCTTGTAAGGCGAGCTAGCATTTGTTTCCCAGTCCTAAATGGAGTTGAATCACATGCAGTTTCTGGTCCTACCAGCAAGAGTTGTTTTCTGGTAAGACGAGTCTCTATTGCACTCCCATTGTCATACACAGGGCAAATAGCACTGGCGTCTGTTCCCAGCATGTACAGTGTATTGGACTGAAGAGGAGCTACTGTTCTTGTCAGTTTCCTAAGCAGAATTGAACTAGATATGGCCGTGTGTGTAGGAAGCACAGTTCTTTTGTTCTGAGCAAGCTCACTCTTTTGGCCCTATAGGAAACACAGTAGAGTAGAAGAGTGCTCTTTTCTCAAAAGCAGAGTGTGTTTCTTGTAAGGCGAGCTAGCGTTTGTTTCCCAGTCCTAAATAGATTTGAATCACATGCAGTTTTTGGTCCTACGAGCTAGAGTTGTTTTCTGGTAAGGAAAGACACTATTGCGCTCCCATTGCCACAAACAGTGCTAAGAGTACTCGCGTCTGTTCCCATCAAGTACAGTGTATTGGACTGAAGAGGAGCTACTGTTCTTGTCAGTTTCCTAAGCAGAGTTGAACTAGATATGGCCCGTGTGTTTATGAAGCACAGTTCTTTTGTACTGTAAGCTCACTGATCGAACACATAGGGAACAGAGTAGAGTAGAAGAGTGCTCTTTTCTCAAAAGCAGAGTGTGTTTCTTGTAAGGCGAGCTAGCGTTTGTTTCCCAGTCAGAAATGGAGTAGAATCACATGCAGGTTCTGGTCCTACGAGCAAGAGTTGTTTTCTGGTAAGAAGAGTCACTGTTGTGCTCCCATTGTCATACACAGGGCAAATAGCACTGGCGTCTGTTCCCAGCAAGTACAGTGTATGGGACGGAAGAGGATCTACTGTTCTTGTCAGTTTCCTAAGCAGAATTGAACTAGATATGGCCGTGTGTGTAGGAAGCACAGTTCTTTTGTTCTGAGCAAGCTCACTGTTTTGGCCCTGTAGGAAACACAGTAGAGTAGAAGAGTGCTCTTTTCTCAAAAGCAGAGTGTGTTTCCTGTAAGGCGAGCTAGCATTTGTTTCCCAGTCCTAAATGGAGTTGAATCACATGCAGTTTTTGGTCCTACGAGCTAGAGTTGTTTTCTGGTAAGGAAAGTCACTATTGAGCTCCCATTGCCATATATAGTGCAAATAGCACTAGCGTCTGTTCCCAGCAAGTACACTGTATTGGACTGAAGATGAGATACTGTTCTTCTTAGTTTCCTAAGCAGAGTTGAACTAGATATGGCCCATGTGTGTAGGAAGCACAGTTCTTTTGTTCTGAGCAAGCTCACTATTCTGGCCCTATAGGAAACACAGTAGAGTAGAAGAGTGTTCTTTTCTCAAAAGCAGAGTGTATTTCTTGTAAGGCGAGCTAGCGTTTGTTTCCCAGTCCAAAATGGAGTTGAATCACATGCAGTTTCTGGTCCTACGAGCTAGTGTAGTTTTCTGGTAAGGAAAGTCACTATTGCGCTCCCATTGACATACACAGTGCAAATAGCACTCGCGTCTGTTCCCAGCAAGTACATTGTATTGGACTGAAGAAGAGCTACTGTTCTTGTCATTTTCCTAAGTAGAGTTGAACTAGATATGGCCCGTGTGTGTAGGAAGCACAGTTCTTTTCTACTGTAAGCTTAATGATCGAACCCATAGGAAACACAGTAGAGTAGAAGAGTGCCCTTTTCTCAAAAACAGAGTGTGTTTCTTGTAAGGCGAGCTAGCATTTGTTTCCCAGTCCTAAATGGAGTTGAATCCCATGCAGTTTCTGGTCCTACGAGCAAGAGTTGTTTTCTATTAAGAAGAGTCACTATTGTGCCCCCATTGTCATACACAGGGCAAATTGCACTGCCGTCTGTTCCCAGCATGTACAGTTTTTTGGACTGAAAATGATCTACTGTTCTTGTCAGTTTCCTAAGCAGAATTGAACTAGATATGGCCATGTGTGTAGGAAGCACAGTTCTTTTGTTCTGAGCAAGCTCACTGTTCTGGCCCTATAGAAAACACAGTAGAGTAGAAGAGTGATCTTTTCTCAAAAGCAGAGTGTGTTTCTTGTAAGGCGAGCTAGCGTTTGTTTCCCAGTCCTAAATGGAGTTGAATCACATGCAGTTTTTGATCCTACGAGCAAGAGTTGTTTTCTGGTAAGGAAAGTCACTATTGCGTTCCCATTGCCATACACAGTGCAAATAGAACTCGCTTCTGTTCCCAGCAAGTACAGTGTATTGGACTTAAGTGGAGCTACTGTTCTTGTCAGTTTCGTAAGCAGAATTGAACTAGATATGGCCATGTGTGAAGGAAGCACAGTTCTTTTGTTCAGAGCAAGCTCACTGTTCTGGCCCTATAGAAAACACAGTAGAGTAGAAGAGTGATCTTTTCTCAAAAGCAGAGTGTGTTTCTTGTAAGGAGAGCTAGCGTTTATTTCCCAGTCCTAAATATATTTGAATCACATGCAGTTTTTGATCCTACGAGCAAGAGTTTTTTTCTGGTAAGGAAAGTCACTATTGCGCTCCCATTGCCATACACAGTGCTAATAGCACTCGCCTCTGTTCCCATCAAGTACAGTGTATTGGACTGAAGAGGAGCTACTGTTCTTGTCAGTTTCGTAAGCAGAATTGACCTAGATATTGCCCCTGTGTGTAGGAAGCACAGTTCTTTTGTTCTGAGCAAGCTCACTATTCTGGCCCTTTAGGAAACACAGTAGAGTAGAAGAGTGATCTTTTCTCAAAAGCAGAGTGTGTTTCTTGTAAGGGGAGCTAGCGTTTGTTTCCCAGTCCTAAATGGAGTTGAGTCACATGCAGTTTTTGATCTTACGAGCAAGAGTTGTTTTCTGGTAAGGAAAATCACTATTGTGCTCCCATTGCCACACACAGTGCAAAGAGGACTCGCGTCTGTTCCCATCAAGTACAGTGTATTGGACTGAAGAGGAGCTACTGTTCTTGTCAGTTTCCTAAGCAGAGTTGAACTAGATATGGCCCGTGTGTGTAGGAAGCACAGTTCTTTTGTACTGTAAGCTCACTGATCGAATCCATAGGAAACACATTAGAGTAGAAGAGTGCCCTTTTCTCAAAAGCAGAGTGTTTTTCTTGTAAGGCAAGCTAGCGTTTGTTTAGCAGTCCTAAATGGAGTTGAATCACATGCAGTTTCTTGTCCTATGAGCAAGAGTTTTTTTTCTGGAAGAAGAGTCACTATTGAACTCCTATTGTAATACACAAGGCAAATAGCACTGGCGTCTGTTCCCAGCAAGTACAGTGTATTGTACTGAAGGGGAGCTACTGTTCTTGTCAGTTTCCTAAGCAGAGTTGAACTAGATATAGCCCGTGTGTGTAGGAACCACAGTTCTTTTGTTCTGAGCAAGCTCACTGTTTGGACCCCAAAGGAAACAGAGTAGAGTAGAAGAGTGCTCTTTTCTCAAAAGCAGAGTGTGTTTCTTGTTAGGCGAGCTAGCGTTTGTTTCGCAGTCCTAAATGGAGTTGAATCACATGCAGTTTGTGGTCCTATGAGCAAGAGATGTTTGCTGGTAAGAAGAGTCACTATTGCGGTCCCATTGTCATACACATTGCAAATAGCACTAGCATCTGTCCCATGAAGGTACAGTGTATTGGACGGAAGAGGATCTACTGTTCTTGTCAGTTTCCTAAGCAGAATTGAACTGGATATGGCCCGTGTGTGTAGGAAGCACAGTTCTTTTGTTCTGAGCAAGCTCACTTTTCAGACCCCATAGGAATCACTGTAGAGTAGAAGAGTGCTCTTTTCTCAAAAGCAGAGTGTGTTTCTTGTAAGGCGAGCTAGCGTTTCTTTCGCAGTCCTAAATGGAGTTGAATCCCATGCAGTTTCTGGTCCTACGAGCAAGAGTTGTTTTCTGGTAAGAAGAGTCACTATTGCGCTCCCATTATCATACACAGGGCATATAGCACTGGCGTCTGTTCCCAGCATGTACAGTGTATTGGATTGAAGAGGAGCTACTGTTCTTTTTCAGTTTCCTAAGCAGAGTTGGACTAGATATAGCCCGTGAGTGTAGGAAGCACACTTCTTTTGTTCTGAGCAAGCTCACTATTCTGGCCCTATAGGAAACAGAGTAGAGTAGAAGAGTGCTCTTTTCTCAAAAGCAGAGTGTTTTTCTTGTAAAGCGAGCTAGCGTTTGTTTCCAGTCAGAAATGGAGTTGAATCACATGCAGTTTCTGGTCCTACCAGCAAGAGTTTTTTTCTGGTAAGGAAAGTCACTATTGCGCTCCCATTGCCATACACAGTGCTAATAGCACTCGCCTCTGTTCCCATCAAGTACAGTGTATTGGACTGAAGAGGAGCTACTGTTCTTGTCAGTTTCATAAGCAGAATTGACCTAGATATTGCCCTTGTGTGTAGGAAGCACAGTTCTTTTGTTCTGAGCAAGCTCACTATTCTGGCACTATAGGAAACACAGTAGAGTAGAAGAGTGCTCTTTTCTCAAAAGCAGAGTGTGTTTCTTGTAAGGCGAGCTATCGTTTGTTTCCCAGTCCTAAATGGAGTTGAATCACATGCAGTTTTTGGTCCTACGAGCTAGAGTTGTTTTCTGGTAAGGAAAGTCACTATTGCGCTCCCATTTCCACACACAGTGCACAGAGGACTCGCGTCTGTTCCCATTAAGTACAGTGTATTGGACTGAAGAGGAGCTACTGTTCTTGTCAGTTTCCTAAGCAGAGTTGAACTAGTTATGGCCCCTGTGTGTAGGAAGCAAAGTTCTTTTGTTCTGAGCAAGCTGACCGTTAGGACACCATAGGAAACACAGTAGAGTAGAAGAGTGCTCTTTTCTCAAAGCAGAGTGTGTTTCTTGTAAGGCGAACTAGTGCTTGTTTCCCAGTCTGAAATGGAGTTGAATCCCATGCAGTTTCTGGTCCTAAGAGCAAGAGATGTTAACTGGTAAGAAGAGTCACTATTGCCCTCCAATTGCCATATACAGTGCAAATAGCTCTCGCGTTGTTCCCAGCAAGTACAGTGTATTGGACTGAAGAGGAGCTACTGTTCTTGTCAGTTTCCTAAGTGGAGTTAAACTAGATATGGCCCGTGTGTGTAGGAAGCACAGTTCTTTTGTTCTGAGCAAGCTCACTATTCTGGCCCTATAGGAAACACAGTAGAGTAGAAGAGTGCTCTTTTCTGAGAAGCAGAGTGTGTTTCTTGTAAGGTGAGCTAGCGTTTGTTTCCCAGTTATAAATGGAGTTGAATCACATGCAGTGTCTGGTTTTACGAGCAAGAGTTGTTTTCTGGTAAGTAGAGTCACTATTGCGCTCCCATTATCATACAAAGGGCATATAGCACTGGCGTCTGTTCCCAGCATGTACAGTGTATTGGACTGAAGAGGAGCTACTGTTCTTGTCAGTTTCCTAAGCAGAGTTGAACTAGATATACCCTGTGTGTGTAGGAAACACAGTTCTTTTGTTCTGAGCATGCTCACTATTCTGACCCTATAGGAAACACAGTAGAGTAGAAGAGTGCTCTTTTCTCAAAAGCAGAGTGTTTTTCTTATAAAGCGAGCTAGCGTTTGTTTCCCAGTCCTAAATATGAGTTGAATCACATGCAGTTTCTGTTCCTAAGAGCAAGAGTTGTTTTCTGGTAAGAAGAGTCACTATTGTGCTCCCATTGTCATACACAGGGCAAATAGCACTGGCGTCTGTTCCCAGCAAGTACAGTGTATGGGACGGAAGAGGATCTACTGTTCTTGTCAGTTTCCTAAGCAGAATTGAACTAGATATGGCCGTGTGTGTAGGAAGCACAGTTCTTTTGTTCTGAGCAAGCTCACTGTTTTGGCCCTGTAGGAAACACAGTAGAGTAGAAGAGTGCTCTTTTCTCAAAAGCAGAGTGTGTTTCTTGTAAGGCGAGCTAGCATTTTTTTCCCAGACTGAAATGGAGTTGAATCACATGCAGTTTTTGATACTACGAGCAAGAGTTGTTTTCTGGTAAGGAAAGTCACTATTGAGCTCCCATTGCCATACATAGTGCAAATAGCACTCGCGTCTGTTCCCAGCAAGTACACTGTACTGGACTGAAGATGAGCTACTGTTCTTGTCAGTTTCCTAAGCAGAGTTGAACTAGATATGGCCCCTGTGTGTAGGAAGCACAGTTCTTTTGTTCTGAGCAAGCTCACTATTCTGGCCCTATAGGAAACACAGTAGAGTAGAAGAGAGTTCTTTTCTCCAAAGCAGAGTGTTTCCTGTAAGTCGAGCTAGCGTTTGGTTCCCAGTCCTAAATGGAGTTGAATCACATGCAGTTTCTGGTTCTACGAGCTAGAGTTGTTTTCTGGTAAGGAAAGTCACTATTGCGCTCCCATTGACATACACAGGGCAAATAGCACTCGCGTCTGTTCCCAGCAAGTACAGTGTATTGGACTGAAGAGGAGCTACTGTTTTTGTCAGTTTCCTAAGTAGAGTTGAACTAGATATGGCCCGAGTGTGTAGGAAGCACAGTTCTTTTGTTCTGAGCAAGCTCACTGTTCGGACCCCATAGGAAACACTGTAGAGTAGAAGAGTGCTCTTTTCTCAAAAGCAGAGAGTGTTTCTTGTAAGGCGAGCTAGCATTTGTTTTCCGTCCTAAAAGGAGTTGAATCACATGCAGTTTCTGGTCCTACGAGCAAGAGTTGTTTTCTGGTAAGAAGAGTCACTATTTCACTCCCATTGCCATATACAGTGCAAATAGCACTCGCGTCTGTTCCCAGCAACTACAGTGTATGGGACTGAAGAGGATCTACTGTTCTTGTTAGTTTCCTAAGCAAAATTGAACTAGATATGGCCGTGTGTGTAGGAAGCACAGTTCTTTTGTTCTGAGTAAGCTCACTCTTCTGGCCCTATAGGAAACACAGTAGAGTAGAAGAGTGATCTTTTCTCAAAAGCAGAGTGTGTTTCTTGTAAGGGGAGCTAGCGTTTGTTTCCCAGTCCTAAATGGAGTTGAATCACATGCAGTTTTTGATCCTACGAGCAAGAGTTGTTTTCTGGTAAGGAAAATCACTATTGGGCTCCCATTGCCACACAGTTTGCAAAGAGGACTCGCGTCTGTTCCCATCAAGTACAGTGTATTGGACTGAAGTAGAGCTATTGTTCTTGTCTGTTTCCTAAGCAGAGTTGAACTAGATATGGCCCGTGTGTGTAGGAAGCACAGTTCTTTTGTACTGTAAGCTCACTGATCGAACCCATAGGAAACACATTAGAGTAGAAGAGTGCCCTTTTCTCAAAAGCAGAGTGTTTTTCTTGTAGGCAAGCTAGCGTTTGTTGTGCAGTCCTAAATGGAGTTGACTCACATGCAGTTTCAGGTCCTACGATCAAGAGTTTTTTTTCTGGATGAAGAGTCACTATTGAACTCCCATTGTCATACACAAGGCAAATAGCACTGGCGTCTGTTCCCAGCAAGTACAGTGTATTGGACTGAAGAGGAGCTACTGTTCTTGTCAGTTTCCTAAGCAGAGTTGAACTAGATATAGCCCGTGTGTGTAGGAAACACAGTTCTTTTGTTCTGAGCAAGCTCACTGTTTGGACCCCAAAGGAAACACAGTAGAGTAGAAGAGTGCTCTTTTCTCAAAAGCGGAGTGTGTTTCTTGTAAGGCGAGCTAGCCTTTGTTTCGCAGTCCTAAATGGAGTTGAATCACATGCAGTTTGTGGTCCTATGAGCAAGAGTTGTTTTCTGGTAAGAAGAGTCACTATTGCGGTCCCATTGTCATACACATTGCAAATAGCACTAGCAATGTCCCATGCATGTCCAGTGTATTGGACTGAAGAGGATCTACTGTTCTTGTCAGTTTCCTAAGCAGAATTGAACTGGATATGGCCCGTGTGTGTAGGAAGCACAGTTCTTTTGTTCTGAGCAAGCTCACTGTTCAGACCCCATAGGAATCACTGTAGAGTAGAAGAGTGCTCTTTTCTCAAAAGCAGAGTGGGTTTATTGTAAGGCGAACTAGCGTTTTTTCCCAGTTATAAATGGAGTTGAATCACATGCAGTTTCTGATCCTACGAGCAAGAGTTGTTTTCTGGTAAGAAGAGTCACTATTGCGCTCCCATTATCATACACAGGGCAAATAGCACTGGCGTCTGTTCCCAGCATGTACAGTGTATTGGACTGAAGAGGAGCTACTGTTCTTGTCAGTTTCCTAAGCAGAGTTGAACTAGATATAGCCCGTGAGTGTAGGAAGCACAGTTCTTTTGTTCTGAGCAAGCTCACTATTCTGGCCCTATAGGAAACACAGTAGAGTAGAAGACTGCTCTTTTCTCAAAAGCAGAGTGTTTTTCTTGTAAGGCGAGCTAGCGTTTGTTTCGCAGTCCTAAATGGAGTTGAATCACATGCAGTTTGTGGTCCTTTGAGCAAGATATATTTTCTGGTAAGAAGAGTCACTATTGCGGTCCAATTGTCATACACATTGGAAATAGCACTAGCAATGTCCCATGCATGTACAGTGTATTGGACTGAAGAGGATCTACTGTTCTTGTCAGTTTCCTAAGCAGAATTGAACTAGATATGGGCATGTGTGAAGGAAGCACATTTCTTTTATTCTGAGCAAGCTCACTGTTCTGGCCCTATAGAAAACACAGTAGAGTAGAAGAGTGATCTTTTCTCAAAAGCAGAGTGTGTTTTTTGTAAGGCAAGCTAGCGTTTGTTTCCCAGTCCTAAATACAGTTGAATCACATGCAGTTCTTGATCCTATGAGCAAGAGATGTTTTCTGGTAAGGAAAGTCACTATTGCGCTCCCATTGACATACACAGGGCAAATAGCACTGGCGTCTGTTCCCAGCGTGTAGAGTATATTGGACTGAAGAGGATCTACTGTTCTTGTCAGTTTCCTAAGCAGAATTGAACTAGATATGGCCGTGTGTGTAGGAAGCACAGTTCTTTTGTTCTGAGCAAGCTCACTCTTTTGGCCTTATAGGAAACACAGTAGAGTAGAAGAGTGCTCTTTTCTCAAAAGCAGTGTGAGTTTCTTGTAAGGCGAGCTAGGGTTTGTTTCCCAGTCCTAAATGGAGTTGAATCACATGAAGTTTTTGGACCTATGAGCTAGAGTTGTTTTCTGATAAGGAAAGTCACTTTTGCGCTCCCATTGCCACACACAGTGCAAAGAGGACTCGCGTCTGTTCCCATCAAGTACAGTGTATTGGACTGAAGAGGAGCTACTGTTCTTGTCAGTTTCCTAAGCAGAGTTGAACTAGATATGGCCCCTGTGTGAGGGAGGCACAGTTGTTTTGTACTGTAAGCTCACTGATCGAACTCATAGGAAACAGAGTAGAGTAGAAGAGTGCTCTTTTCTCAAAAGCAGAGTGTGTTTCTTGTAAGGTGAGCTAGCATTTGTTTCCCAGTCCTAAATGGAGTTGAATCACATGCAGTTTCTGGTCCTACGAGCAAGAGTTGTTTTCTGGTAAGAAGAGTCACTATTGCGCCTCCATTGTCATACACAGGGCAAATACCACTGGCGTCTGTTCCCAGCATGTACAGTGTATTGGACTGAAGAGGATCTACTGTTCTTGTCAGTTTCCTAAGCAGAATTGAACTAGATATGGCCGTGTGTGTAGGAAGCACAGTTCTTTTGTTCTGAGCAAGCTCACTGTTTTGGCCCTATAGGAAACACAGTAGAGTAGAAGAGTGCTCATTTCTCAAAAGCAGAGTGTGTTTCTTGTAAGGCGAGCTAGCGTTTGTTTCCCAGTACTAAATGGAGTTGAATCACATGCAGTTTTTGGACCTACGAGCTAGAGTTGTTTTCTGGTAAGGAAAGTCACTATTGTGCTCCCATTGCCCCACACAGTGCAAAGAGGACTCGCGTCTGTTCCCATCAAGTACAGTGTATTGGACTGAAGAGGAGCTACTGTTCTTGTCAGTTTCCTAAGTGGAGTTAAACTAGATATGGCCCGTGTGTGTAGGAAGCACAGTTCTTTTGTTCTGAGCAAGCTCACTATTCTGGCCCTATAGGAAACACAGTAGAGTAGAAGAGTGCTCTTTTCTGAGAAGCAGAGTGTGTTTCTTGTAAGGTGAGCTAGCGTTTGTTTCCCAGTTATAAATGGAGTTGAATCACATGCAGTGTCTGGTTTTACGAGCAAGAGTTGTTTTCTGGTAAGTAGAGTCACTATTGCGCTCCCATTATCATACACAGGGCATATAGCACTGGCGTCTGTTCCCAGCATGTACAGTGTATTGGACTGAAGAGGAGCTACTGTTCTTGTCAGTTTCCTAAGCAGAGTTGAACTAGATATACCCTGTGTGTGTAGGAAACACAGTTCTTTTGTTCTGAGCATGCTCACTATTCTGACCCTATAGGAAACACAGTAGAGTAGAAGAGTGCTCTTTTCTCAAAAGCAGAGTGTTTTTCTTATAAAGCGAGCTAGCGTTTGTTTCCCAGTCCTAAATATGAGTTGAATCACATGCAGTTTCTGTTCCTAAGAGCAAGAGTTGTTTTCTGGTAAGAAGAGTCACTATTGTGCTCCCATTGTCATACACAGGGCAAATAGCACTGGCGTCTGTTCCCAGCAAGTACAGTGTATGGGACGGAAGAGGATCTACTGTTCTTGTCAGTTTCCTAAGCAGAATTGAACTAGATATGGCCGTGTGTGTAGGAAGCACAGTTCTTTTGTTCTGAGCAAGCTCACTGTTTTGGCCCTGTAGGAAACACAGTAGAGTAGAAGAGTGCTCTTTTCTCAAAAGCAGAGTGTGTTTCTTGTAAGGCGAGCTAGCATTTTTTTCCCAGACTGAAATGGAGTTGAATCACATGCAGTTTTTGATACTACGAGCAAGAGTTGTTTTCTGGTAAGGAAAGTCACTATTGAGCTCCCATTGCCATACATAGTGCAAATAGCACTCGCGTCTGTTCCCAGCAAGTACACTGTACTGGACTGAAGATGAGCTACTGTTCTTGTCAGTTTCCTAAGCAGAGTTGAACTAGATATGGCCCCTGTGTGTAGGAAGCACAGTTCTTTTGTTCTGAGCAAGCTCACTATTCTGGCCCTATAGGAAACACAGTAGAGTAGAAGAGAGTTCTTTTCTCCAAAGCAGAGTGTTTCCTGTAAGTCGAGCTAGCGTTTGGTTCCCAGTCCTAAATGGAGTTGAATCACATGCAGTTTCTGGTTCTACGAGCTAGAGTTGTTTTCTGGTAAGGAAAGTCACTATTGCGCTCCCATTGACATACACAGGGCAAATAGCACTCGCGTCTGTTCCCAGCAAGTACAGTGTATTGGACTGAAGAGGAGCTACTGTTTTTGTCAGTTTCCTAAGTAGAGTTGAACTAGATATGGCCCGAGTGTGTAGGAAGCACAGTTCTTTTGTTCTGAGCAAGCTCACTGTTCGGACCCCATAGGAAACACTGTAGAGTAGAAGAGTGCTCTTTTCTCAAAAGCAGAGAGTGTTTCTTGTAAGGCGAGCTAGCATTTGTTTTCCGTCCTAAAAGGAGTTGAATCACATGCAGTTTCTGGTCCTACGAGCAAGAGTTGTTTTCTGGTAAGAAGAGTCACTATTTCACTCCCATTGCCATATACAGTGCAAATAGCACTCGCGTCTGTTCCCAGCAACTACAGTGTATGGGACTGAAGAGGATCTACTGTTCTTGTTAGTTTCCTAAGCAAAATTGAACTAGATATGGCCGTGTGTGTAGGAAGCACAGTTCTTTTGTTCTGAGTAAGCTCACTCTTCTGGCCCTATAGGAAACACAGTAGAGTAGAAGAGTGATCTTTTCTCAAAAGCAGAGTGTGTTTCTTGTAAGGGGAGCTAGCGTTTGTTTCCCAGTCCTAAATGGAGTTGAATCACATGCAGTTTTTGATCCTACGAGCAAGAGTTGTTTTCTGGTAAGGAAAATCACTATTGGGCTCCCATTGCCACACAGTTTGCAAAGAGGACTCGCGTCTGTTCCCATCAAGTACAGTGTATTGGACTGAAGAGGAGCTATTGTTCTTGTCTGTTTCCTAAGCAGAGTTGAACTAGATATGGCCCGTGTGTGTAGGAAGCACAGTTCTTTTGTACTGTAAGCTCACTGATCGAACCCATAGGAAACACATTAGAGTAGAAGAGTGCCCTTTTCTCAAAAGCAGAGTGTTTTTCTTGTAGGCAAGCTAGCGTTTGTTGTGCAGTCCTAAATGGAGTTGACTCACATGCAGTTTCAGGTCCTACGATCAAGAGTTTTTTTTCTGGATGAAGAGTCACTATTGAACTCCCATTGTCATACACAAGGCAAATAGCACTGGCGTCTGTTCCCAGCAAGTACAGTGTATTGGACTGAAGAGGAGCTACTGTTCTTGTCAGTTTCCTAAGCAGAGTTGAACTAGATATAGCCCGTGTGTGTAGGAAACACAGTTCTTTTGTTCTGAGCAAGCTCACTGTTTGGACCCCAAAGGAAACACAGTAGAGTAGAAGAGTGCTCTTTTCTCAAAAGCGGAGTGTGTTTCTTGTAAGGCGAGCTAGCCTTTGTTTCGCAGTCCTAAATGGAGTTGAATCACATGCAGTTTGTGGTCCTATGAGCAAGAGTTGTTTTCTGGTAAGAAGAGTCACTATTGCGGTCCCATTGTCATACACATTGCAAATAGCACTAGCAATGTCCCATGCATGTCCAGTGTATTGGACTGAAGAGGATCTACTGTTCTTGTCAGTTTCCTAAGCAGAATTGAACTGGATATGGCCCGTGTGTGTAGGAAGCACAGTTCTTTTGTTCTGAGCAAGCTCACTGTTCAGACCCCATAGGAATCACTGTAGAGTAGAAGAGTGCTCTTTTCTCAAAAGCAGAGTGGGTTTATTGTAAGGCGAACTAGCGTTTTTTCCCAGTTATAAATGGAGTTGAATCACATGCAGTTTCTGATCCTACGAGCAAGAGTTGTTTTCTGGTAAGAAGAGTCACTATTGCGCTCCCATTATCATACACAGGGCAAATAGCACTGGCGTCTGTTCCCAGCATGTACAGTGTATTGGACTGAAGAGGAGCTACTGTTCTTGTCAGTTTCCTAAGCAGAGTTGAACTAGATATAGCCCGTGAGTGTAGGAAGCACAGTTCTTTTGTTCTGAGCAAGCTCACTATTCTGGCCCTATAGGAAACACAGTAGAGTAGAAGACTGCTCTTTTCTCAAAAGCAGAGTGTTTTTCTTGTAAGGCGAGCTAGCGTTTGTTTCGCAGTCCTAAATGGAGTTGAATCACATGCAGTTTGTGGTCCTTTGAGCAAGATATATTTTCTGGTAAGAAGAGTCACTATTGCGGTCCAATTGTCATACACATTGGAAATAGCACTAGCAATGTCCCATGCATGTACAGTGTATTGGACTGAAGAGGATCTACTGTTCTTGTCAGTTTCCTAAGCAGAATTGAACTAGATATGGGCATGTGTGAAGGAAGCACATTTCTTTTATTCTGAGCAAGCTCACTGTTCTGGCCCTATAGAAAACACAGTAGAGTAGAAGAGTGATCTTTTCTCAAAAGCAGAGTGTGTTTTTTGTAAGGCAAGCTAGCGTTTGTTTCCCAGTCCTAAATACAGTTGAATCACATGCAGTTCTTGATCCTATGAGCAAGAGATGTTTTCTGGTAAGGAAAGTCACTATTGCGCTCCCATTGACATACACAGGGCAAATAGCACTGGCGTCTGTTCCCAGCGTGTAGAGTATATTGGACTGAAGAGGATCTACTGTTCTTGTCAGTTTCCTAAGCAGAATTGAACTAGATATGGCCGTGTGTGTAGGAAGCACAGTTCTTTTGTTCTGAGCAAGCTCACTCTTTTGGCCTTATAGGAAACACAGTAGAGTAGAAGAGTGCTCTTTTCTCAAAAGCAGTGTGAGTTTCTTGTAAGGCGAGCTAGGGTTTGTTTCCCAGTCCTAAATGGAGTTGAATCACATGAAGTTTTTGGACCTATGAGCTAGAGTTGTTTTCTGATAAGGAAAGTCACTTTTGCGCTCCCATTGCCACACACAGTGCAAAGAGGACTCGCGTCTGTTCCCATCAAGTACAGTGTATTGGACTGAAGAGGAGCTACTGTTCTTGTCAGTTTCCTAAGCAGAGTTGAACTAGATATGGCCCCTGTGTGAGGGAGGCACAGTTGTTTTGTACTGTAAGCTCACTGATCGAACTCATAGGAAACAGAGTAGAGTAGAAGAGTGCTCTTTTCTCAAAAGCAGAGTGTGTTTCTTGTAAGGTGAGCTAGCATTTGTTTCCCAGTCCTAAATGGAGTTGAATCACATGCAGTTTCTGGTCCTACGAGCAAGAGTTGTTTTCTGGTAAGAAGAGTCACTATTGCGCCTCCATTGTCATACACAGGGCAAATACCACTGGCGTCTGTTCCCAGCATGTACAGTGTATTGGACTGAAGAGGATCTACTGTTCTTGTCAGTTTCCTAAGCAGAATTGAACTAGATATGGCCGTGTGTGTAGGAAGCACAGTTCTTTTGTTCTGAGCAAGCTCACTGTTTTGGCCCTATAGGAAACACAGTAGAGTAGAAGAGTGCTCATTTCTCAAAAGCAGAGTGTGTTTCTTGTAAGGCGAGCTAGCGTTTGTTTCCCAGTACTAAATGGAGTTGAATCACATGCAGTTTTTGGACCTACGAGCTAGAGTTGTTTTCTGGTAAGGAAAGTCACTATTGTGCTCCCATTGCCCCACACAGTGCAAAGAGGACTCGCGTCTGTTCCCATCAAGTACAGTGTATTGGACTGAAGAGGAGCTACTGTTCTTGTCAGTTTCCTAAGCAGAGTTGAACTAGATATGGCCCCTGTGTGTAGGAAGGACAGTTCTTTTGTTCTGAGCAAGCTGACTGTTCAGACCCCATAGGAAACACAGTAGAGTAGAAGAGTGCTCTTTTCTCAAAAGCAGAGTTTGTTTCTTGTAAGGCGAGCTAGCGTTTGTTTCCCAGTACTAAATGGAGTTGAATCACATGCAGTTTTTGGTCCTAAGAGCTAGAGTTGTTTTCTGGTAAGGAAAGTCACTATTGAGCTCCCATTGCCATACATAGTGCAAATAGCACTAGCGTCTGTTCCCAGCAAGTACACTGTATTGGACTGAAGATGAGCTACTGTTCTTCTCAGTTTCCTAAGCAGAGTTGAACTAGATATGGCCCCTGTGTGTAGGAAGCACAGTTCTTTTTTTCTGAGCAAGCTCACTATTCTGGCCTTATAGGAAACACAGTAGAGTAGAAGAGTGCTCTTTTCTCAAAAGCAGAGTATGTTTCTTGTAAGTCGAGCTAGCGTTTGGTTCCCAGTCCTAAATAGAGTTGAATCACATGCAGTTTCTGGTCCTACGAGCTAGAGTTGTTTTCTGGTAAGGAAAGTCACTCTTGCGCTCCCATTGACATACACAGTGCAAATAGCACTCGCGTCAGTTCCCAGCAAGTACAGTGTATTGAACTGAAGAGAAGCTACTGTTCTTGTCAGTTTCCTAAGTAGAGTTGAACTAGATATGGCCCGTGTGTGTAGGAAGCACAGTTCTTTTGTTCTGAGCAAGCTCACTGTTCGGACCCCATAGGAAACACTGTAGAGTAGAAGAGTGCTCTTTTCTCAAAAGCAGAGTGTGTTTCTTGTAAGGCGAGCTAGCGTTTGTTTCGCAGTCCTAAATGGAGTTGAATCACATGCAGTTTCTGGTCCTACGAGCAAGAGTTTTTTTCTGGTAAGGAAAGTCACTATTGCGCTCCCATTGCCATACACAGTGCTAATAGCACTCGCCTTTGTTCCCATCAAGTACAGTGTATTGGACTGAAGAGGAGCTGCTGTTCTTGTCAGTTTCGTAAGCAGAATTGACCTAGATATTGCCGTGTGTGTAGGAAGCACAGTTCTTTTGTTCTGAGCAAGCCAACTATTCTGGCCCTATAGGAAACACAGTAGAGTAGAAGAGTGCTCTTTTCTCAAGAGCAGAGTATGTTTCTTGTAAGGCGAGCTAGCGTTTGTTTCCCAGTCCTAAATGGAGTTGAATCACATGCAGTTTTTGGTCCTACGAGCTAGAGTTGTTTTCTGGTAAGGAAAGTCACTATTGCGCTCCCATTGCCCCACACAGTGCAAAGAGGACTCGCGTCTGTTCCCATTAAGTACAGTGTATTGGACTGAAGAGGAGCTACTGTTCTTGTCAGTTTCCTAAGCAGAGTTGAACTAGATATGGCCCCTGTGTGTAGGAAGCAATGTTCTTTTGTTCTGAGCAAGCTGACTGTTAGGACCCCATAGGAAACACAGTAGAGTAGAAGAGTGCTCTTTTCTCAAAGCAGAGTGTGTTTCTTGTAAGGCGAACTAGTGCTTGTTTCCCAGTCTGAAATGGAGTTGAATCCCATGCAGTTTCTGGTCCTACGAGCAAGAGATGTTAACTGGTAAGAAGAGTCACTATTGCCCTCCCATTGACATATACAGTGCAAATAGCTCTCGCGTTGTTCCCAGCAAGTACAGTGTATTGGACTGAAGAGGAGCTACTGTTCTTGTCAGTTTCCTAAGCGGAGTTAAACTAGATATGGCCCGTGTGTGTAGGAAGCACAGTTCTTTTGTTCTGAGCAAGCTCACTATTCTGGCCCTATAGGAAACACAGTAGAGTAGAAGAGTGCTCTTTTCTGAGAAGCAGAGTGTATTTCTTGTAAGGTGAGCTAGCGTTTGTTTCCCAGTTATAAATGGAGTTGAATCACATGCAGTGTCTGGTTCTACGAGCAAGAGTTGTTTTCTGGTAAGTAGAGTCACTATTGCGCTCCCATTATCATACACAGGGCAAATAGCACTAGCGTCTGTTAACAGCATGTACAGTGTATTGGACTGAAGAGGAGCTACTGTTCTTGTCAGTTTCCTAAGCAGAGTTGAACTAGATATAGCCTGTGTGTGTAGGAAGCACAGTTCTTTTGTTCTGAGCAAGCTCACTATTCTGACCCTATAGGAAACACAGTAGAGTAGAAGAGTGCTCTTTTCTCAAAAGCAGAGTGTTTTTCTTATAAAGCGAGCTAGCGTTTGTTTCCCAGACCTAAATATGAGTTGAATCACGTGCAGTTTCTGTTCCTAAGAGCAAGAGTTGTTTTCTGGTAAGAAGAGTCACTATTGTGCTCCCATTGTCATACACAGGGCAAATAGCACTGGCGTCTGTTCCCAGCAAGTACAGTGTATGGGACGGAAGAGGATCTACTGTTCTTGTCAGTTTCCTAAGCAGAATTGAACTAGATATGGCCGTGTGTGTAGGAAGCACAGTTCTTTTGTTCTGAGCAAGCTCACTGTTTTGGCCCTGTAGGAAACACAGTAGAGTAGAAGAGTGCTCTTTTCTCAAAAACAGAGTGTGTTTCTTATAAGGCGAGCTAGCATTTTTTTTCCAGTCCTAAATGGAGTTGAATCACATGCAGTTTTTGATACTACGAGCAAGAGTTGTTTTCTGGTAAGGAAAGTCACTATTGAGCTCCCATTGCCATACATAGTGCAAATAACACTCGCGTCTCTTCCCAGCAAGTACACTGTACTGGACTGAAGATGAGCTACTGTTCTTCTCAGTTTCCTAAGCAGAGTTGAACTAGATATGGCCCCTGTGTGTAGGAAGCACAGTTTTTTTGTTCTGAGCAAGCTCACTATTCTGGCCCTATAGGAAACACAGTAGAGTAGAAGAGTGTTCTTTTCTCCAAAGCAGAGTGTTTCCTGTAAGTCGAGCTAGCGTTTGGTTCCCAGTCCTAAATGGAGTTGAATCACATGTAGTTTCTGGTTTTACGAGCTAGAGGTGTTTTCTGGTAAGGAAAGACACTATTGTGCTCCCATTGACATACACAGTGCAAATAGCACTCGCGTCTGTTCCCAGCAAGTACAGTGTATTGGACTGAAGAGGAGCTACTGTTCTTGTCAGTTTCCTAAGTAGAGTTGAACTAGATATGGCCCGTGTGTGTAGGAAGCACAGTTCTTTTGTTCTGAGCAAGCTCACTGTTCGGACCCCATAGGAAACACTGTAGAGCAGAAGAGTTCTCTTTTCTCAAAAGCAGAGAGTGTTTCTTGTAAGGCGAGCTAGCGTTTGTTTTCCGTCCTAAAAGGAGTTGAATCACATGCAGTTTCTGGTCCTACGAGCAAGAGTTGTTTTCTGGTAAGAAGAGTCACTATTTCACTCCCATTGCCATATACAGTGCAAATAGCACTCGCGTCTGTTCCCAGCAAGTACAGTGTATGGGACTGAAGAGGATCTACTGTTCTTGTTAGTTTCCTAAGCAAAATTGAACTAGATATGGCCGTGTGTGTAGGAAGCACAGTTCTTTTGTTCTGAGTAAGCTCACTGTTCTGGCCCTATAGGAAACACAGTAGAGTAGAAGAGTGATCTTTTCTCAAAAGCAGAGTGTGTTTCTTGTAAGGGGAGCTAGCGTTTGTTTCCCAGTCCTAAATGGAGTTGCATCACATGCAGTTTTTGATCCTACGAGCAAGAGTTGTTTTCTGGTAAGGAAAATCACTATTGCGCTCCCATTGCCACACACAGTGCAAAGAGGACTCGCGTCTGTTCCCATCAAGTACAGTGTATTGGACTGAAGAGGAGCTATTGTTCTTGTCTGTTTCCTAAGCAGAGTTGGGCTAGATATGGCCCGTGTGTGTAGGAAGCACAGTTCTTTTGTACTGTAAGCTCACTGATCGAACCCATAGGGAACACATTAGAGTAGAAGAGTGCCCTTTTCTCAAAAGCAGAGTGTTTTTCTTGTAGGCAAGCTAGCGTTTGTTGCGCAGTCCTAAATGGAGTTGAATCACATGCAGTTTCTGGTCCTATGATCAAGAGTTTTTTTTCTGGATGAAGAGTCACTATTGAACTCCCATTGTCATACACAAGGCAAATAGCACTGGCGTCTGTTCCCAGCAAGTACAGTGTATTGGACTGAAGAGGAGCTACTGTTCTTGTCAGTCTCCTAAGTAGAGTTGAACTAGATATGGCCCGTGTGTGTAGGAAGCACAGTTCTTTTGTTCTGAGAAAGCTAACTATTCGGGCGCTATAGGAAACACAGTAGAGTAGAAGAGTGCTCTTTTCTCAAAAGCAGAGTGTTTTTCTTGAAAAGCGAGCTAGCATTTGTTTCCCAGTCCTAAATGGAGTTGAATCACATGCAGTTTCTGGTCCTACGAACAAGAGTTGTTTTCTGGTAAGAAGAGTCACTATTGTGCTCCCATTGTCATACCCAGGGCAAATAGCACTGGCGTCTGTTCCCAGCAAGTACAGTGTATAGGACGGAAGAGGATCTCCTGTTCTTGTCAGTTTCCTAAGCAGAATTGAACTAGATATGGCCGTGTGTGTAGGATGCACAATTCTTTTGTTCTGAGTAAGCTCACTGTTTTGGCCCTGTAGAAAACACAGTAGAGTAGAAGAGTGCTCTTTTCTCAAAAGCAGAGTGTCCTTCTTGTAAGGCTAGCTAGCGTTTGTTTCCCAGTACTAAATGGAGTTGAATCACATGCAGTTTTTGGTCCTAAGAGCTAGAGTTGTTTTCTGGTAAGGAAAGTCACTAATGAGCTCCCATTGCCATACATAGTGCAAATAGCACTCGCGTCTGTTCCCAGCAAGTACACTGTATTGGACTGAAGATGAGCTACTGTTCTTCTCAGTTTCCTAAGCAGAGTTGAACTAGATATGGCCCCTGTGTGTAGGAAGCACAGTTCTTTTTTTCTGAGCAAGCTCACTATTCTGGCCCTATAGGAAACACAGTAGAGTAGAAGAGTGCTCTTTTCTCAAAAGCAGAGTATGTTTCTTGTAAGTCGAGCTAGCGTTTGGTTCCCAGTCCTAAATAGAGTTGAATCACATGCAGTTTCTGGACCTACGAGCTAGAGTTGTTTTCTGGTAAGGAAAGTCACTCTTGCGCTCCCATTGACATACACAGTGCAAATAGCACTCGCGTCAGTTCCCAGCAAGTACAGTGTATTGGACTGAAGAGAAGCTACTGTTCTTGTCAGTTTCCTAAGTAGAGTTGAACTAGATATGGCCCGTGTGTGTAGGAAGCACAGTTCTTTTGTTCTGAGCAAGCTCACTGTTCGGACCCCATAGGAAACACTGTAGAGTAGAAGAGTGCTCTTTTCTCAAAAGCAGAGTGTTTTTCTCGTAAGGCAAGCTAGCGTTTGTTTCGCAGTCCTAAATGGAGTTGAATCACATTCAGTTTGTGGTCCTATGAGCAAGAGATATTTTCTGGTAAGAAGAGTCACTATTGCGGTCCCATTGTCATACACATTGCAAATAGCACTAGTATCTTTCCCCTGCATGTACAGTGTATTGGACTGAAGAGGATCTACTGTTCTTGTCAGTTTCCGAAGCAGAATTGAACTGGATATGGCCCATGTGTGTAGGAAGCACAGTTCTTTTGTTCTGAGCAAGCTCACTGTTCAGACCCCATAGGAATCACTGTAGAGTAGAAGAGTGCTCTTTTCTCAAAAGCAGAGTGTGTTTCTTGTAAGGCGAGCTAGCGTTTGTTTCCCAGTACTAAATGGAGTTGAATCACATGCAGTTTTTGGTCCTACGAGCTAGAGTTGTTTTCTGGTAAGGAAAGTCACTATTGAGATCCCATTGCCATACATAGTGCAAATAGCACTGGCGTCTGTTCCCACAAAGTACACTGTAATGGACTGAAGATGAGCTACTGTTCTTCTCAGTTTCCTAAGCAGAGTTGAACTAGATATGGCCCCTGTGTGTAGGAAGCACAGTTCTTTTGTTCTGAGCAAGCTCACTATTCTGGTCCTATAGGAAATACAGTAGAGTAGAAGAGTGCTCTTTTCTCAAAAGCAGAGAGTGTTTCTTGTAAGGCAAGCTAGCGTTTGTTTCCCGTCCTAAAAGGAGTTGAATCACATGCAGTTTCTGGTCCTACGAGCAAGAGTTGTTTTCTGGTAAGAAGAGTCACTATTTTGCTCCCATTGGCATATACAGTGCAAAGAGGACTCGCGTCTGTTCCCATCAAGTTCAGTGTATTGGACTGAAGAGGAGCTACTGTTCTTGTCAGTTTCCTAAGCAGATTTGAACTAGATATGGCCCGTTTGTGTAGGAAGCACAGTTCTTATGTGCTGTAAGCTCACTGATCGAACCCATAGGAAACACATTAGAGTAGAAGAGTGCCCTTTTCTCAAAAGCAGAGTGTTTTTCTTGTAAGGCAAGCTAGCGTTTGTTGCGCAGTCCTAAATGGAGTTGAATCACATGCAGTTTCCAGTCCTACGAGCAAGAGATTTTTTTTCTGGTAAGAAGAGTCACTATTGAATCCCATTGTCATACACAGGGCAAATAGCACTGGCGTCTGTTCCCAGCAAGTACAGTGTATTGGACTGAAGAGGAGCTACTGTTCTTGTCAGTTTCCTAAGCAGAGTTGAACTAGATATAGCCCGTGTGTGTAGGAAGCACAGTTCTTTTGTTCTGAGCAAGCTCACTGTTTGGACACCAAAGGAAACACAGTAGAGTAGAAGAGTGCTCTTTTCTCAAAAGCAGAGTGTGTTTCTTGTAAGGTGAGCTAGCGTTTGTTTCGCAGTCCTAAATGGAGTTGAATCACATGCAGTTTGCGGTCCTATGAGCAAGAGATGTTTTCTGGTAAGAAGAGTCACTATTGCGGTCCCATTGTCATACACATTGCAAATAGCACTAGCATCTGTCCCATGCATGTACAGTGTATTGGACTGAAGAGGATCTACTGTTCTTGTCAGTTTCCTAAGCAGAATTGAACTGGATATGGCCCGTGTGTGTAGGAAGCACAGTTCATTTGTTCTGAGCAAGCGGACTGTTCAGAGCCCATAGGAATAACTGTAGAGTAGAAGAGTGCTATTTTCTCAAAAGCAGAGTGTGTTTCTTGTAAGGCGAGCTAGCATTTCTTTTGCAGTCCTAAATGGAGTTGAATCCCATGCAGTTTCTGGTCCTACGAGCAAGAGTTGTTTTCTGGTAAGAAGAGTCACTATTGCGCTCCCATTGACATACACAGGGCAAATAGCACTGGCGTCTCTACTCAGCATGTACAGTGTATTGGACTGAAGAGGAGCTACTGTTCTTGTCAGTTTCCTAAGCAGAGTTGAACTAGATATAGTCGGTGTGTGTAGGAAGCACAGTTCTTTTGTGCTGAGAAAGCTCACTATTCTGGCCCTACAAAAAACACATTAGACTAGAAGAGTGCTCTTTTCTCAAAAGCAGAGTGTGTTTATTGTAAGGCGAGCTAGCGTTTGTTTCCCAGTTATAAATGGAGGTGAATCACATGCAGTGTCTGTTCCAATGAGCAACAGTTGTTTTCTGGTAAGAAGAGTCACTATTGCGCTCCCATTATCATACACAGGGCAAATAGCACTGGCGTCTGTTCCCAGCATGTACAGTGTATTGGACTGAAGAGGAGCTACTGTTCTTGTCAGTTTCCTAAGCAGAGTTGAACTAGATATAGCCCGTGTGTGTAGGAAGCACAGTTCTTTTGTTCTGAGCAAGCCCACTATTCTGGCCCTATAGGAAACACAGTAGAGTAGAAGAGTGCTCTTTTCTCAAAAGCAGAGTGTGTTTCTTGTAAGGCGAGCTAGCGTTTGTTTCCCAGTCCTAAATGGAGTTGAATCCCATGCAGTTTCTGGTCCTACGAGCAAGAGTTTTTTTCTGGTAAGATGAGTCACGAGTGCACTCCCATTGTCATACACAGGGCAAATAGCACTGGCGTCTGTTCCCAGCATGAACAGTGTATTGGACTTAAGAGGAGATACTGTTCTTGTCAGTTTCCTAAGGAGAATTGAACTTGATATGGCCATGAGTGTAGGAAGCACAGTTCTTTTGTTCTGAGGAAGCTCACTCTTTTGGCCCTATAGGAAACATAGTAGAGTAGAAGAGTGCTCTTTTCTCAAAAGCAGAGTGTGTTTCTTGTAAGGCGAGCTAGCGTTTGTTTTCCAGTCCTAAATGGAGTTGAATCACATGCAGTTTCTGGTCCTACGAGCAAGAGTTGTTTTCTGGTAAGAAGAGTCACTATTGCGCTCCCATTGACATACACAGGGCAAATAGCACTGGCGTCTGTTTCCAGCATGTACAGTGTATTGGACTGAAGAGGAGCTACTGTTCTTGTCAGTTTCCTAAGCAGAGTTGAACTAAATATGGCCCCTGTGTGTAGGAAGCAAAGTTCTTTTGTTCTGAGCAAGCTGACTGTTCGGACCCCATAGGAAAAACATTAGAGTGGAAGAGTGCTCTTTTCTCAAAGCAGAGTGTGTTTCTTGTAAGGCGAACTAGTGCTTGTTTCCCAGTCTGAAATGGTGTTGAATCCCATGCAGTTTCTGGTCCTACGAGCAAGAGATGTTAACTGGTAAGAAGAGTCACTATTGCCCTCCCATTGCCATATACAGTGCAAATAGCTCTCGCGATGTTCCCAGCAAGTACATTGTATTGGACTGAAGAGGAGCTACTGTTCTTGTCAGTTTCCTAAGCGGAGTTAAACTAGATATAGCCCGTGTGTGTAGGAAGCACAGTTCTTTTGTTCTGAGCAAGCTCACTATTCTGGCCCTATAGGAAACACAGTAGAGTAGAAGAGTGCTCTTTTCTGAGAAGCAGAGTGTGTTTCTTGTAAGGCGAGCTAGCATTTGTTTCCCAGTCCTAAATGGAGTTGAATCACATGCAGTTTCTGGTCCTATGAGCAAGAGTTGTTTTTTGGTAAGACGAGTCACTATTGCGCTCCCATTATCATACACAGGGCAAATAGCACTGGCGTCTGTTCCCAGCATGTACAGTGTATTGGACTGAAGAGGATCTACTCTTCTTGTCATTTTCCTAAGCAGAGTTGAACTAGATATAGTCGGTTTGTGTAGGAAGCACAGTTCTTTTGTTCTGAGCAAGCTCACTATTCTGGCCTTACAAAAAACACATTAGACTAGAAGAGTGCTCTTTTCTCAAAAGCAGAGTGTGTTTATTGTAAGGCGAGCTAGCGTTTGTTTCCCAGTTATAAATGGAGTTGAATCACATGCAGTTTCTGGTCCTACGAACAAGAGTTGTTTTCTGGTAAGAAGAGTCACTATTGCGCTACCATTATCATACACAGGGAAAATAGCACTGGCGTCTGTTCCCAGCATGTACAGTGTATTGGACTGAAGAGGAGCTACTGTTCTTATCAGTTTCCTAAGCAGAGTTGTACTAGATATAGCCTGTGTGTGTAGGAAGCACAGTTCTTTTGTTCTGAGCAAGCTAACTATTCTGGCCCTATAGGAAACACAGTAGAGTAGAAGACTGCTCTTTTCTCAAAAGCAGAGTGTTTTTCTTGTAAAGTGAGCTAGCGTTTGTTTCCCAGTCCTAAATGGAGTTGAATCACAAGCAGTTTCTGGTCCTACGAGCAAGAGTTATTTTCTGGTAAGAAGAGTCACTGTTGTGCTCCCATGTCATACACAGGGCAAATAGCACTGGCGTCTGTTCCCAGCAAGTACAGTGTATGGGACGGAAGAGGATCTACTGTTCTTGTCAGTTTCCTAAGCAGAATTGAACTAGATATGGCCGTGTGTGTAGGAAGCACAGTTCTTTTGTTCTGAGCAAGCTCACTCTTTTGGACCTGTAGGAAACACAGTAGAGTAGAAGAGTGCTCTTTTCTCAAAAGCAGAGTGTGTTTCTTGTAAGGAGAGCTAGCGTTTGTTTCCCAGTCTTAAATGGAGTTGAATCACATGCAGTTTTTGGTCCTAGGAGCTAGAGTTGTTTTCTGGTAAGGAAAGTCACTATTGCGCTCCCATTGCCATACATAGTGCAAATAGCACTAGCGTCTGTTCCCAGCAAGTACACAGTATTGGACTGAAGATGAGCTACTGTTCTTCTCAGTTTCCTAAGCAGAGTTGAACTAGATATGGCCCCTGTGTGTAGGAAGCACAGTTCTTTTGTTCTGAGCAAGCTCACTATTCTGGCCCTATAGGAAACACAGTAGAGTAGAAGAGTGTTCTTTTCTCAAAAGCAGAGTGTGTTTCTTGTAAGGCGAGCTAGCGTTTGGTTCCCAGTCCTAAATGGAGTTGAATCACATGCAGTTTCTGGTCCTACGAGCTAGAGTAGTTTTCTGGTAAGGAAAGTCACTATTGTGCTCCCATTGACATGCACAGTGCAAATAGCACTCGCGTCTGTTCCCAGCAAGTACAGTGTATTGGACTGAAGAAGAGCTACTGTTCTTGTCATTTTCCTAAGTAGAGTTGAACTAGATATGGCCCGTGTGTGTAGGAAGCACAGTTCTTTTCTACTGTAAGCTCACTGATCGAACCCATAGGAAACACAGTAGAGTAGAAGAGTGCCCTTTTCTCAAAAACAGAGTGTGTTTCTTGTAAGGCGAGCTAGCATTTGTTTCCCAGTCCTAAATGGAGTTGAATCACATGCAGTTTCTGGTCCTACGAGCAAGAGTTGTTTTCTATTAAGAAGAGTCACTATTGTGCTCCCATTGTCATACACAGGGCAAATTGCACTGGCGTCTGTTCCCAGCATGTACAGTTTTTTGGACTGAAAATGATCTACTGTTCTTGTCAGTTTCCTAAGCAGAATTGAACTAGATATGGCCATGTGTGCAGGAAGCACAGTTCTTTTGTTCTGAGCAAGCTCACTGTTCTGGCCCTATAGAAAACACAGTAGAGTAGAAGAGTGATCTTTTCTCAAAAGCAGAGTGTGTTTCTTGTAAGGCGAGCTAGCGTTTGTTTCTCAGTCCTAAATGGAGTTGAATCACATGCAGTTTTTGATCCTACGAGCAAGAGTTGTTTTCTGGTAAGGAAAGTCACTATTGCGCTCCCATTGCCATACACAGTACAAATAGAACTCGCCTCTGATCCCAGCAAGTACAGTGTATTGGACTGAAGAGGAGCTACTGTTCTTGTCAGTTTCATAAGCAGAATTGAACTAGATATGGCCATGTGTGAAGGAAGCACAGTTCTTTTGTTCTGAGCAAGCTCACTGTTCTGGCCCTATAGAAAACACAGTAGAGTAGAAGAGTGATCTTTTCTCAAAAGCAGAGTGTGTTTCTTGTAAGGCGAGCTAGCGTTTGTTTCCCAGTCCTAAATATATTTGAATCACATGCAGTTTTTGATCCTACGAGCAAGAGTTGTTTTCTGGTAAGGAAAGACACTATTGCGCTCCCATTGCCATACACAGTGCTAATAGCACTCGTGTATGTGCCCAGCAAGTACAGTGTATTGGACTGAAGAGGAGCTACTGTTCTTGTCAGTTTCCTAAGCAGAGTTGAACTAGATATGGCCCGTGTGTGTAGGAAGCAAGGTTCTTTTGTTCTGAGCAAGCTGACTGTTCGGACCCCATAGGAAACACAGTAGAGTAGAAGAGTGCTCTTTTCTCAAAGCAGAGTGTGTTTCTTGTAAGGTGAACTATTGCTTGTTTCCCAGTCTGAAATGGAGTTGAATCCCATGCAGTTTCTTGTCCTACGAGCAAGAGATGTTAACTGGTAAGAAGAGTCACTATTGCCCTCCCATTGCCATATACAGTGCAAATAGCTCTCACGATGTTCCCAGCAAGTACATTGTATTGGACTGAAGAGGAGCTACTGTTCTTGTCAGTTTCCTAAGCGGAGTTAAACTAGATATAGCCCGTGTGTGTAGGAAGCACAGTTCTTTTGTTCTGAGCAAGCTCACTATTCTGGCCCTATAGAAAACACAGTAGAGTAGAAGAGTGCTCTTTTCTGAGAAGCAGAGTGTGTTTCTTGTAAGGCGAGCTAGCATTTGTTTCCCAGTCCTAAATGGAGTTGAATCACATGCAGTTTCTGGTCCTACGAGCAAGAGTTGTTTTCTGGTAAGACGAGTCACTATTGCGCTCCCATTATCATACACAGGGCAAATAGCACTGGCGTCTGTTCCCAGCATGTACAGTGTTTTGGACTGAAGAGGATCTACTTTTCTTGTCATTTTTCTAAGCAGAGTTGAACTAGATATAGTCGGTGTGTGTGGGAAGCACAGTTCTTTTGTTCTGAGCAAGCTCACTATTCTGGCCTTACAAAAAACACATTAGACTAGAAGAGTGCTCTTTTCTCAAAAGCAGAGTGTGTTTATTTTAAGGCGAGCTAGCGTTTGTTTCCCAGTTATAAATGGAGTTGAATCACATGCAGTGCCTGGTCCTACGAGCAAGAGTTGTTTTCTGGTAAGAAGAGTCACTATTGCGCTGCCATTATCATACACAGGGCAAATAGCACTGGCGTCTGTTCCCAGCATGTACAGTGTATTGGACTGAAGAGGAGCTACTGTTCTTGTCAGTTTCCTACGCAGAGTTGAACTAGATATATTCCGTGTGTGTAGGTAGCACAGTTCTTTTGTTCTGAGCAAGCTAACTATTCTGGCCCTATAGGAAACACAGTAGAGTAGAAGAGTGCTCTTTTCTCAAAAGCAGAGTGTTTTTCTTGTAAAGCGAGCTAGCGTTTGTTTCCCAGTCCTAAATGGAGTTGAATCACATGCAGTTTTTGGTCCTACGAGCTAGAGTTGTTTTCTGGTAAGGAAAGTCACTATTGCGCTCCCATTGCCACACACAGTGCAAAGAGGACTCGCGTCTGTTCCCATTAAGTACAGTGTATTGGACTGAAGAGGAGCTACTGTTCTTGTCAGTTTCCTAAGCAGAGTTGAACTAAATATGGCCCCTGTGTGTAGGAAGCAAAGTTCTTTTGTTCTGAGCAAGCTGACTTTTCGGACCCCATAGGAAACACAGTAGAGTAGAAGAGTGCTCTTTTCTCAAAGCAGAGTGTGTTTCTTGTAAGGCGAACTAGTGCTTGTTTCCCAGTCTGAAATGGAGTTGAATCCCATGCAGTTTCTGGTCCTACGAGCAAGAGTTGTTTTCTGGTAAGAAGAGTCACTATTGCGCTCCCATTGACATACACAGGGCAAATAGCACTGGCGTCTGTTTCCAGCATGTACAGTGTATTGGACTGAAGAGGAGCTACTGTTCTTGTCAGTTTTCTATGCAGAGTTGAACTAGATATAGTCGGTTTGTGTAGGAAGCATAGTTCTTTTGTTCTGAGCAAGCTCACTATTCTGGCCCTACAAAAAACACATTAGACTAGAAGAGTGCTCTTTTCTCAAAAGCAGAGTGTGTTTTTTGTAAGGCGAGCTAGCGTTTGTTTCCCAGTTATAAATGGAGTTGAATCACATGCAGTTTCTGGTCCTACGAACAAGAGTTGTTTTCTGGTAAGAAGAGTCACTATTGCGCTACCATTATCATACACAGGGAAAATAGCACTGGCGTCTGTTCCCAGCATGTACAGTGTATTGGACTGAAGAGGAGCTACTGTTCTTGTCAGTTTCCTAAGCAGAGTTGTACTAGATATAGCCTGTGTGTGTAGGAAGCACAGTTCTTTTGTTCTGAGCAAGCTCACTATTCCTGCCCTATAGAAAACACAGTAGAGTAGAAGAGTGCTCTTTTCTGAGAAGCAGAGTGTGTTTCTTGTAAGGCGAGCTAGCATTTGTTTCCCAGTCCTAAATGGAGTTGAATCACATGCAGTTTCTGGTCCTACGAGCAAGAGTTGTTTTCTGGTAAGACGAGTCACTATTGCGCTCCCATTATCATACACAGGGCAAATAGCACTGGCGTCTGTTCCCAGCATGTACAGTGTATTGGACTGAAGAGGATCTATTCTTCTTGTCATTTTTCTAAGCAGAGTTGAACTAGATATAGTCGGTGTGTGTGGGAAGAACAGTTCTTTTGTTCTGAGCAAGCTCACTATTCTGGCCTTACAAAAAACACATTAGACTAGAAGAGTGCTCTTTTCTCAAAAGCAGAGTGTGTTTATTGTAAGGCGAGCTAGCGTTTGTTTCCCAGTTATAAATGGAGTTGAATCACATGCAGTTTCTGGTCCTACGAACAAGAGTTGTTTTCTGGTAAGAAGAGTCACTATTGCGCTACCATTATCATACACAGGGAAAATAGCACTGGCGTCTGTTCCCAGCATGTACAGTGTATTGGACTGAAGAGGAGCTACTGTTCTTGTCAGTTTCCTAAGCAGAGTTGTACTAGATATAGCCTGTGTGTGTAGGAAGCACAGTTCTTTTGTTCTGAGCAAGCTAACTATTCTGGCCCTATAGGAAACACAGTAGAGTAGAAGACTGCTCTTTTCTCAAAAGCAGAGTGTTTTTCTTGTAAAGTGAGCTAGCGTTTGTTTCCCAGTCCTAAATGGAGTTGAATCACAAGCATTTTCTGGTCCTACGAGCAAGAGTTTTTTTCTGGTAAGAAGAGTCACTGTTGTGCTCCCATTGTCATACACAGGGCAAATAGCACTGGCGTCTGTTCCCAGCAAGTACAGTGTATGGGACGGAAGAGGATCTACTGTTCTTGTCAGTTTCCTAAGCAGAATTGAACTAGATATGGCCGTGTGTGTAGGAAGCACAGTTCTTTTGTTCTGAGCAAGCTCACTCTTTTGGCCCTGTAGGAAACACAGTAGAGTAGAAGAGTGCTCTTTTCTCAAAAGCAGAGTGTGTTTCTTGTAAGGCGAACTAGTGCTTGTTTCCCAGTCTTAAATGGAGTTGAATCCCATGCAGTTTCTGGTCCTACAAGCAAGAGATGTTAACTGGTAAGAAGAGTCACTATTGGGCTCCCATTGCCATATACAGTGCATATAGCTCTCGTGTCTGTTCCCAGCAAGTACAGTGTATTGGATTGAAGAGGAGCTACTGTTCTTGTCAGTTTCCTAAGTGGAGTTAAACTAGATATGGCCCGTGTGTGTAGGAAGCACAGTTCTTTTGTTCTGAGCAAGCTCACTGTTCGAACCCATAGTAAACACAGTAGATTAGAAGAGTGCTCTTTTCTCAAAAGCAGAGTGTGTTTCTTATAAGGCGAGCTAGCATTTGTTTCCCAGTCCTAAATGGAGTTGAATCACATGCAGTTTCTGGTCCTACGCGCAAGAGTTGTTTTCTATTAAGAAGAGGCACTATTGTGCTCCCATTGTCATACTCAGGGCAAATTGCACTGGCGTCTGTTCCCAGCATGTGCAGTTTTTTGGACTGAAAATGATCTACTGTTCTTGTCAGTTTCCTAAGCAGAATTGAACTAGATATGGCCATGTGTGTAGGAAGCACAGTTCTTTTGTTTTGAGCAAGCTCACTGTTCTGGCCCTGTAGAAAACACAGTAGAGTAGAAGAGTGCTCTTTTCTGAAAAGCAGAGTGAGTTTCTTGTAAGGCGAGCTAGTGTTTGTTTCCCAGTCCTAAATGGAGTTGAATCACATGCAGTTTTTGATCCTACGAGTAAGAGTTGTTTTCTGGTAAGAAAAGTCACTTTTGCACTCCCATTGCCATACACAGTGCAAATAGAACTCGCCTCTGTTCCCAGCATGTACAGTGTATTGGACTGAAGAGGAGCTACTGTTCTTGTCAGTTTCGTAAGCAGAATTGAACTAGATATGGCCATGTGTGAAGGAAGCACAGTTCTTTTGTTCTGAGCAAGCTCACTGTTCTGGCCCTATAGAAAACACAGTAGAGTAGAAGAGTGATCTTTTCTCAAAAGCAGAGTGTGTTTCTTGTAAGGCGAGCTAGCGTTTGTTTCCCAGTCCTAAATATATTTGAATCACATGCAGTTTTTGATCCTACGAGCAAGAGTTGTTTTCTGGTAAGGAAAGTCACTATTACGCTCCCATTGCCATACACAGTGCTAATAGCACTCGCCTCTGTTCCCATCAAGTACAGTGTATTGGACTGAAGAGGAGCTACTGTTCTTGTCAGTTTCGTAAGCAGAATTGACCTAGATATTGCCCGTGTGTGTAGGAAGCACAGTTCTTTTGTTCTGAGCAAGCTCACTCTTTTGGCCCTATAGGAAACACAGTAGAGTAGAAGAGTGCTCTTTTCTCAAAAGCAGAGTGTGTTTCTTGTAAGGCGAGCTAGCGTTTGTTTCCCAGTCCTAAATGGAGTTGAATCACATGCAGTTTTTGGTCCTACGAGCTAGAGTTGTTTTCTGGTAAGGAAAGTCACTATTGCGCTCCCATTGCCACACACAGTGCAAAGAGGACTCGTGTCTGTTCCCATTAAGTACAGTGTATTGGACTGAAGAGGAGCTACTCTTCTTGTCAGTTTCCTAAGCAGAGTTGAACTAAATATGGCCCCTGTGTGTAGGAAGCAAAGTTCTTTTGTTCTGAGCAAGCTGACTGTTCGGACCCCATAGGAAACACAGTAGAGTAGAAGAGTGCTCTTTTCTCAAAGCAGAGTGTGTTTCTTGTAAGGCAAACTAGTGCTTGTTTCCCTGTCTGAAATGGAGTTGAATCCCATGCAGTTTCTGGTCCTACGAGCAAGAGATGTTAACTGGTAAGAAGAGTCACTATTGCCCTCCCATTGCCATATACAGTGCAAATAGCTCTCGCGATGTTCCCAGCAAGTACAGTGTATTGGACTGAAGAGGAGCTACTGTTCTTGTCAGTTTCCTAAGCGGAGTTAAACTAGATATAGCCCGTGTGTGTAGGAAGCACAGTTCTTTTGTTCTGAGCAAGCTCACTATTCTGGCCCTATAGGAAACACAGTAGAGTAGAAGAGTGCTCTTTTCTGAGAAGCAGAGTGTGTTTCTTGTAAGGCGAGCTAGCATTTGTTTCCCAGTCCTAAATGGAGTTGAATCACATGCAGTTTCTGGTCCTACGAGCAAGAGTTGTTTTTTGGTAAGACGAGTCACTGTTGCGCTCCCATTATCATACACAGGGCAAATAGCACTGGCGTCTGTTCCCAGCATGTACAGTGTATTGGACTGAAGAGGATCTACTGTTCTTGTCATTTTCCTAAGCAGAGTTGAACTAGATATAGTCGGTGTGTGTAGGAAGCACAGTTCTTTTGTTCTGAGCAAGCTCACTATTCTGGCCTTATAAAAAACACATTAGACTAGAAGAGTGCTCTTTTCTCAAAAGCAGAGTGTGTTTATTGTAAGGCGAGCTAGCGTTTGTTTCCCAGTTATAAATGGAGTTGAATCACATGCAGTTTCTGGTCCTACGAACAAGAGTTGTTTTCTGGTAAGAAGAGTCACTATTGCGCTACCATTATCATACACAGAAAAAATAGCACTGGCGTCTGTTCCCAGCATGTACAGTGTATTGGACTGAAGAGGAGCTACTGTTCTTGTCAGTTTCCTAAGCAGAGTTGTACTAGATATAGCCTGTGTGTGTAGGAAGCACAGTTCTTTTGTTCTGAGCAAGCTAACTATTCTGGCCCTATAGGAAACACAGTAGAGTAGAAGACTGCTCTTTTCTCAAAAGCAGAGTGTTTTTCTTGTAAAGTGAGCTAGCGTTTGTTTCCCAGTCCTAAATGGAGTTGAATCACAAGCAGTTTCTGGTCCTACGAGCAAGAGTTATTTTCTGGTAAGAAGAGTCACTGTTGTGCTCCCATTGTCATACACAGGGCAAATAGCACTGGCGTCTGTTCCCAGCAAGTACAGTGTATGGGACGGAAGAGGATCTACTGTTCTTGTCAGTTTCCTAAGCAGAATTGAACTAGATATGGCCGTGTGTGTAGGAAGCACAGTTCTTTTGTTCTGAGCAAGCTCACTCTTTTGGCCTTGTAGGAAACACAGTAGAGTAGAAGAGTGCTCTTTTCTCAAAAGCAGAGTGTGTTTCTTGTAAGGCGAGCTAGCGTTTGTTTCCCAGTCCTAAATGGAGTTGAATCACATGCAGTTTTTGGTCCTAGGAGCTAGAGTTGTTTTCTGGTAAGGAAAGTCACTATTGAGCTCCCATTGCCATACATAGTGCAAATAGCACTAGCGTCTGTTCCCAGCAAGTACACTGTATTGGACTGAAGATGAGCTACTGTTCTTGTCAGTTTCCTAAGCAGAGTTGAACTAGATATGGCCCCTGTGTGTAGGAAGCACAGTTCTTTTGTTCTGAGCAAGCTCACTATTCTGGCCCTATAGGAAACACAGTAGAGTAGAAGAGTGTTCTTTTCTCAAAAGCAGAGTGTGTTTCTTGTAAGGCGAGCTAGCGTTTGGTTCCCAGTCCTAAATGGAGTTGAATCACATGCAGTTTCTGGTCCTACGAGCTAGAGTAGTTTTCTGGTAAGGAAAGTCACTATTGTGCTCCCATTGACATACACAGTGCAAATAGCACTCGCGTCTGTTCCCAGCAAGTACAGTGTATTGGACTGAAGAAGAGCTACTGCTCTTGTCATTTTCCTAAGTAGAGTTGAACTAGATATGGCCCGTGTGTGTAGGAAGCACAGTTCTTTTCTACTGTAAGCTCACTGATCGAACCCATAGGAAACACAGTAGAGTAGAAGAGTGCCCTTTTCTCAAAAACGGAGTGTTTTCTTGTAAGGCGAGCTAGCATTTGTTTCCCAGTCCTAAATGGAGTTGAATCACATGCAGTTTCTGGTCCTACGAGCAAGAGTTGTTTTCTATTAAGAAGAGTCACTATTGTGCTCCCATTGTCATACACAGGGCAAATTGCACTGGCGTCTGTTCCCAGCATGTACAGTTTTTTGGACTGAAAATGATCTACTGTTCTTGTCAGTTTCCTAAGCAGAACTGAACTAGATATGGCCATGTGTGCAGGAAGCACAGTTCTTTTGTTCTGAGCAAGCTCACTGTTCTGGCCCTATAGAAAACACAGTAGAGTAGAAGAGTGATCTTTTCTCAAAAGCAGAGTGTGTTTCTTGTAAGGCGAGCTAGCGTTTGTTTCCCAGTCCTAAATGGAGTTGAATCACATGCAGTTTTTGATCCTACGAGCAAGAGTTGTTTTCTGGTAAGGAAAGTCACTATTGCGCTCCCATTGCCATACACAGGGCAAATAGAACTCGCCTCTGTTCCCATCAAGTACAGTGTATTGGACTGAAGAGGAGCTACTGTTCTTGTCAGTTTCGTAAGCAGAATTGAAGTAGATATGGCCATGTGTGAAGGGGCACAGTTCTTTTGTTCTGAGCAAGCTCACTGTTCTGGCCCTGTAGAAAACACAGTAGAGTAGAAGAGTGATCTTTTCTGAGAAGCAGAGTGTGTTTCTTGTAAGGCGAGCTAGCATTTGTTTCCCAGTCCTAAATGGAGTTGAATCACATGCAGTTTCTGGTCCTACCAGCAAGAGTTGTTTTCTGGTAAGACGAGTCACTATTGCGCTCCCATTATCATACACAGGGCAAATAGCACTGGCGTCTGTTCCCAGCATGTACAGTGTATTGGACTGAAGAGGATCTACTGTTCTTGTCATTTTCCTAAGCAGAGTTGAACTAGATATAGTCGGTGTGTGTAGGAAGCACAGTTCTTTTGTTCTGAGCAAGCTAACTATTCTGGCCCTATAGGAAACACAGTAGAGTAGAAGACTGCTCTTTTCTCAAAAGCAGAGTGTTTTTCTTGTAAAGTGAGCTAGCGTTTGTTTCCCAGTCCTAAATGGAGTTGAATCACAAGCAGTTTCTGGTCCTACGAGCAAGAGTTATTTTCTGGTAAGAAGAGTCACTGTTGTGCTCCCATTGTCATACACAGGGCAAATAGCACTGGCGTCTGTTCCCAGCAAGTACAGTGTATGGGACGGAAGAGGATCTACTGTTCTTGTCAGTTTCCTAAGCAGAATTGAACTAGATATGGCCGTGTGTGTAGGAAGCACAGTTCTTTTGTTCTGAGCAAGCTCACTCTTTTGGCCCTGTAGGAAACACAGTAGAGTAGAAGAGTGCTCTTTTCTCAAAAGCAGAGTGTGTTTCTTGTAAGGCGAGCTAGCGTTTGTTTCCCAGTCTTAAATGGAGTTGAATCACATGCAGTTTTTGGTCCTAGGAGCTAGAGTTGTTTTCTGGTAAGGAAAGTCACTATTGAGCTCCCATTGCCATACATAGTGCAAATAGCACTAGCGTCTGTTCCCAGCAAGTTCACTGTATTGGACTGAAGATGAGCTACTGTTCTTCTCAGTTTCCTAAGCAGAGTTGAACTAGATATGGCCCCTGTGTGTAGGAAGCACAGTTCTTTTGTTCTGAGCAAGCTCACTGTTCTGGCCCTATAGGAAACACAGTAGAGTAGAAGAGTGTTCTTTTCTCAAAAGCAGAGTGTGTTTCTTGTAAGGCGAGCTAGCGTTTGGTTCCCAGTCCTAAATGGAGTTGAATCACATGCAGTTTCTGGTCCTACGAGCTAGAGTAGTTTTCTGGTAAGGAAAGTCACTATTGTGCTCCCATTGACATGCACAGTGCAAATAGCACTCGCGTCTGTTCCCAGCAAGTACAGTGTATTGGACTGAAGAAGAGCTACTGTTCTTGTCATTTTCCTAAGTAGAGTTGAACTAGATATGGCCCGTGTGTGTAGGAAGCACAGTTCTTTTCTACTGTAAGCTCACTGATCGAACCCATAGGAAACACAGTAGAGTAGAAGAGTGCCCTTTTCTCAAAAACAGAGTGTGTTTCTTGTAAGGCGAGCTAGCATTTGTTTCCCAGTCCTAAATGGAGTTGAATCACATGCAGTTTCTGGTCCTACGAGCAAGAGTTGTTTTCTATTAAGAAGAGTCACTATTGTGCTCCCATTGTCATACACAGGGCAAATTGCACTGGCGTCTGTTCCCAGCATGTACAGTTTTTTGGACTGAAAATGATCTACTGTTCTTGTCAGTTTCCTAAGCAGAATTGAACTAGATATGGCCATGTGTGCAGGAAGCACAGTTCTTTTGTTCTGAGCAAGCTCACTGTTCTGGCCCTATAGAAAACACAGTAGAGTAGAAGAGTGATCTTTTCTCAAAAGCAGAGTGTGTTTCTTGTAAGGCGAGCTAGCGTTTGTTTCTCAGTCCTAAATGGAGTTGAATCACATGCAGTTTTTGATCCTACGAGCAAGAGTTGTTTTCTGGTAAGGAAAGTCACTATTGTGCTCCCATTGCCATACACAGTACAAATAGAACTCGCCTCTGATCCCAGCAAGTACAGTGTATTGGACTGAAGAGGAGCTACTGTTCTTGTCAGTTTCGTAAGCAGAATTGAAGTAGATATGGCCATGTGTGAAGGAAGCACAGTTCTTTTGTTCTGAGCAAGCTCACTGTTCTGGTCCTGTAGAAAACACAGTAGAGTAGAAGAGTGATCTTTTCTGAGAAGCAGAGTGTGTTTCTTGTAAGGCGAGCTAGCATTTGTTTCCCAGTCCTAAATGGAGTTGAATCACATGCAGTTTCTGGTCCTACCAGCAAGAGTTGTTTTCTGGTAAGACGAGTCACTATTGCGCTCCCATTATCATACACAGGGCAAATAGCACTGGCGTCTGTTCCCAGCATGTACAGTGTATTGGACTGAAGAGGATCTACTGTTCTTGTCATTTTCCTAAGCAGAGTTGAACTAGATATAGTCGGTGTGTGTAGGAAGCACAGTTCTTTTGTTCTGAGCAAGCTAACTATTCTGGCCCTATAGGAAACACAGTAGAGTAGAAGACTGCTCTTTTCTCAAAAGCAGAGTGTTTTTCTTGTAGAGTGAGCTAGCGTTTGTTTCCCAGTCCTAAATGGAGTTGAATCACAAGCAGTTTCTGGTCCTACGAGCAAGAGTTATTTTCTGGTAAGAAGAGTCACTGTTGTGCTCCCATTGTCATACACAGGGCAAATAGCACTGGCGTCTGTTCCCAGCAAGTACAGTGTATGGGACGGAAGAGGATCTACTGTTCTTGTCAGTTTCCTAAGCAGAATTGAACTAGATATGGCCGTGTGTGTAGGAAGCACAGTTCTTTTGTTCTGAGCAAGCTCACTCTTTTGGCCCTGTAGGAAACACAGTAGAGTAGAAGAGTGCTCTTTTCTCAAAAGCAGAGTGTGTTTCTTGTAAGGCGAGCTAGCGTTTGTTTCCCAGTCTTAAATGGAGTTGAATCACATGCAGTTTTTGGTCCTAGGAGCTAGAGTTGTTTTCTGGTAAGGAAAGTCACTATTGAGCTCCCATTGCCATACATAGTGCAAATAGCACTAGCGTCTGTTCCCAGCAAGTACACTGTATTGGACTGAAGATGAGCTACTGTTCTTCTCAGTTTCCTAAGCAGAGTTGAACTAGATATGGCCCCTGTGTGTAGGAAGCACAGTTCTTTTGTTCTGAGCAAGCTCACTGTTCTGGCCCTATAGGAAACACAGTAGAGTAGAAGAGTGTTCTTTTCTCAAAAGCAGAGTGTGTTTCTTGTAAGGCGAGCTAGCGTTTGGTTCCCAGTCCTAAATGGAGTTGAATCACATGCAGTTTCTGGTCCTACGAGCTAGAGTAGTTTTCTGGTAAGGAAAGTCACTATTGTGCTCCCATTGACATGCACAGTGCAAATAGCACTCGCGTCTGTTCCCAGCAAGTACAGTGTATTGGACTGAAGAAGAGCTACTGTTCTTGTCATTTTCCTAAGTAGAGTTGAACTAGATATGGCCCGTGTGTGTAGGAAGCACAGTTCTTTTCTACTGTAAGCTCACTGATCGAACCCATAGGAAACACAGTAGAGTAGAAGAGTGCCCTTTTCTCAAAAACAGAGTGTGTTTCTTGTAAGGAGAGCTAGCATTTGTTTCCCAGTCCTAAATGGAGTTGAATCACATGCAGTTTCTGGTCCTACGAGCAAGAGTTGTTTTCTATTAAGAAGAGTCACTATTGTGCTCCCATTGTCATACACAGGGCAAATTGCACTGGCGTCTGTTCCCAGCATGTACAGTTTTTTGGACTGAAAATGATCTACTGTTCTTGTCAGTTTCCTAAGCAGAATTGAACTAGATATGGCCATGTGTGCAGGAAGCACAGTTCTTTTGTTCTGAGCAAGCTCACTGTTCTGGCCCTATTGAAAACACAGTAGAGTAGAAGAGTGATCTTTTCTCAAAAGCAGAGTGTGTTTCTTGTAAGGCGAGCTAGCGTTTGTTTCCCAGTCCTAAATATATTTGAATCACATGCAGTTTTTGATCCTACGAGCAAGAGTTGTTTTCTGGTAAGGAAAGTCACTATTGCGCTCCCATTGCCATACACAGTGCTAATAGCACTCGCCTCTGTTCCCATCAAGTACAGTGTATTGGACTGAAGAGGAGCTACTGTTCTTGTCAGTTTCCTAAGCCGAGTTGAACTAGATATGGCCCGTGTGTGTAGGAAGCCAGGTTCTTTTGTTCTGAGCAACGTGACTGTTCGGACCCCATAGGAAACACAGTAGAGTAGAAGAGTGCTCTTTTCTCAAAGCAGAGTGTGTTTCTTGTAAGGCGAACTAGTGCTTGTTTCCCAGTCTGAAATGGAGTTGAATCCCATGCAGTTTCTGGTCCTACGAGCAAGAGATGTTAACTGGTAAGAAGAGTCACTATTGCCCTCCCATTGCCATATACAGTGCAAATAGCTCTCGCGATGTTCCCAGCAAGTACAGTGTATTGGACTGAAGAGGAGCTACTGTTCTTGTCAGTTTCCTAAGCGGAGTTAAACTAGATATAGCCCGTGTGTGTAGGAAGCACAGTTCTTTTGTTCTGAGCAAGCTCACTATTCTGGCCCTATAGAAAACACAGTAGAGTAGAAGAGTGCTCTTTTCTGAGAAGCAGAGTGTGTTTCTTGTAAGGCGAGCTAGCATTTGTTTCCCAGTCCTAAATGGAGTTGAATCACATGCAGTTTCTGGTCCTACGAGCAAGAGTTGTTTTCTGGTAAGACGAGTCACTATTGCGCTCCCATTATCATACACAGGGCAAATAGCACTGGCGTCTGTTCCCAGCATGTACAGTGTATTGGACTGAAGAGGATCTACTGTTCTTGTCATTTTTCTAAGCAGAGTTGAACTAGATATAGTCGGTGTGTGTGGGAAGCACAGTTCTTTTGTTCTGAGCAAGCTCACTATTCTGGCCTTACAAAAAACACATTAGACTAGAAGAGTGCTCTTTTCTCAAAAGCAGAGTGTGTTTATTGTAAGGCGAGCTAGCGTTTGTTTCCCAGTTATAAATGGAGTTGAATCACATGCAGTTTCTGGTCCTACGAACAAGAGTTGTTTTCTGGTAAGAAGAGTCACTATTGCGCTACCATTATCATACACAGGGAAAATAGCACTGGCGTCTGTTCCCAGCATGTACAGTGTATTGGACTGAAGAGGAGCTACTGTTCTTGTCAGTTTCCTAAGCAGAGTTGTACTAGATATAGCCTGTGTGTGTAGGAAGCACAGTTCTTTTGTTCTGAGCAAGCTAACTATTCTGGCCCTATAGGAAACACAGTAGAGTAGAAGACTGCTCTTTTCTCAAAAGCAGAGTGTTTTTCTTGTAAAGTGAGCTAGCGTTTGTTTCCCAGTCCTAAATGGAGTTGAATCACATGCATTTTCTGGTCCTACGAGCAAGAGTTTTTTTCTGGTAAGAAGAGTCACTGTTGTGCTCCCATTGTCATACACAGGGCAAATAGCACTGGCGTCTGTTCCCAGCAAGTACAGTGTATGGGACGGAAGAGGATCTACTGTTCTTGTCAGTTTCCTAAGCAGAATTGAACTAGATATGGCCGTGTGTGTAGGAAGCACAGTTCTTTTGTTCTGAGCATGCTCACTCTTTTGGCCCTGTAGGAAACACAGTAGAGTAGAAGAGTGCTCTTTTCTCAAAAGCAGAGTGTGTTTCTTGTAAGGCGAACTAGTGCTTGTTTCCCAGTCTGAAATGGAGTTGAATCCCATGCAGTTTCTGGTCCTACGAGCAAGAGATGTTAACTGGTAAGAAGAGTCACTATTGGGCTCCCATTGCCATATACAGTGCAAATAGCTCTCGTGTCTGTTCCCAGCAAGTACAGTGTATTGGATTGAAGAGGAGCTACTGTTCTTGTCAGTTTCCTAAGTGGAGTTAAACTAGATATGGCCCGTGTGTGTAGGAAGCACAGTTCTTTTGTTCTGAGCAAGCTCACTGTTCGAACCCATAGTAAACACAGTAGATTAGAAGAGTGCTCTTTTCTCAAAAGCAGAGTGTGTTTCTTGTAAGGCGAGCTAGCGTTTGTTTCCCAGTCCTAAATATATTTGAATCACATGCAGTTTTTGATCCTACGAGCAAGAGTTGTTTTCTGGTAAGGAAAGTCACTATTGCGCTCCCATTGCCATACACAGTGCTAATAGCACTCGCCTCTGTTCCCATCAAGTACAGTGTATTGGACTGAAGAGGAGCTACTGTTCTTGTCAGTTTCCTAAGCCGAGTTGAACTAGATATGGCCCGTGTGTGTAGGAAGCAAGGTTCTTTTGTTCTGAGCAACGTGACTGTTCGGACCCCATAGGAAACACAGTAGAGTAGAAGAGTGCTCTTTTCTCAAAGCAGAGTGTGTTTCTTGTAAGGCGAACTAGTGCTTGTTTCCCAGTCTGAAATGGAGTTGAATCCCATGCAGTTTCTGGTCCTACGAGCAAGAGATGTTAACTGGTAAGAAGAGTCACTATTGCCCTCCCATTGCCATATACAGTGCAAATAGCTCTCGCGATGTTCCCAGCAAGTACAATGTATTGGACTGAAGAGGAGCTACTGTTCTTGTCAGTTTCCTAAGCGGAGTTAAACTAGATATAGCCCGTGTGTGTAGGAAGCACAGTTCTTTTGTTCTGAGCAAGCTCACTATTCTGGCCCTATAGAAAACACAGTAGAGTAGAAGAGTGCTCTTTTCTGAGAAGCAGAGTGTGTTTCTTGTAAGGCGAGCTAGCATTTGTTTCCCAGTCCTAAATGGAGTTGAATCACATGCAGTTTCTGGTCCTACGAGCAAGAGTTGTTTTCTGGTAAGACGAGTCACTATTGCGCTCCCATTATCATACACAGGGCAAATAGCACTGGCGTCTGTTCCCAGCATGTACAGTGTATTGGACTGAAGAGGATCTACTGTTCTTGTCATTTTTCTAAGCAGAGTTGAACTAGATATAGTCGGTGTGTGTGGGAAGCACAGTTCTTTTGTTCTGAGCAAGCTCACTATTCTGGCCTTACAAAAAACACATTAGACTAGAAGAGTGCTCTTTTCTCAAAAGCAGAGTGTGTTTATTGTAAGGCGAGCTAGCGTTTGTTTCCCAGTTATAAATGGAGTTGAATCACATGCAGTTTCTGGTCCTACGAACAAGAGTTGTTTTCTGGTAAGAAGAGTCACTATTGCGCTACCATTATCATACACAGGGAAAATAGCACTGGCGTCTGTTCCCAGCATGTACAGTGTATTGGACTGAAGAGGAGCTACTGTTCTTGTCAGTTTCCTAAGCAGAGTTGTACTAGATATAGCCTGTGTGTGTAGGAAGCACAGTTCTTTTGTTCTGAGCAAGCTAACTATTCTGGCCCTATAGGAAACACAGTAGAGTAGAAGACTGCTCTTTTCTCAAAAGCAGAGTGTTTTTCTTGTAAAGTCAGCTAGCGTTTGTTTCCCAGTCCTAAATGGAGTTGAATCACATGCATTTTCTGGTCATACGAGCAAGAGTTTTTTTCTGGTAAGAAGAGTCACTGTTGTGCTCCCATTGTCATACACAGGGCAAATAGCACTGGCGTCTGTTCCCAGCAAGTACAGTGTATGGGACGGAAGAGGATCTACTGTTCTTGTCAGTTTCCTAAGCAGAATTGAACTAGATATGGCCGTGTGTGTAGGAAGCACAGTTCTTTTGTTCTGAGCATGCTCACTCTTTTGGCCCTGTAGGAAACACAGTAGAGTAGAAGAGTGCTCTTTTCTCAAAAGCAGAGTCTGTTTCTTGTAAGGCGAACTAGTGCTTGTTTCCCAGTCTGAAATGGAGTTGAATCCCATGCAGTTTCTGGTCCTACGAGCAAGAGATGTTAACTGGTAAGAAGAGTCACTATTGGGCTCCCATTGCCATATACAGTGCAAATAGCTCTCGTGTCTGTTCCCAGCAAGTACAGTGTATTGGATTGAAGAGGAGCTACTGTTCTTGTCAGTTTCCTAAGTGGAGTTAAACTAGATATGGCCCGTGTGTGTAGGAAGCACAGTTCTTTTGTTCTGAGCAAGCTCACTGTTCGAACCCATAGTAAACACAGTAGATTAGAAGAGTGCTCTTTTCTCAAAAGCAGAGTGTGTTTCTTATAAAGCGAGCTAACATTTGTTTCCCAGTCCTAAATGGAGTTGAATCACATGCAGTTTCTGGTCCTACGTGCAAGAGTTGTTTTCTATTAAGAAGAGTCACAATTGTGCTCCCAATGTCATACTCAGGGCAAATTGCACTGGCGTCTGTTCCCAGCATGTGCAGTTTTTTGGACTGAAAATGATCTACTGTTCTTGTCAGTTTCCTAAGCAGAATTGAACTAGATATGGCCATGTGTGTAGGAAGCACAGTTCTTTTGTTCTGAGCAAGCTCACTGTTCTGGCCCTGTAGAAAACACAGTAGAGTAGAAGAGTGCTCTTTTCTCAAAAGCAGAATGTGTTTCTTGTAAGGCGAGCTAGCATTTGTTTCCCAGTCCTAAATGGAGTTGAATCACATGCAGTTTCTGGTCCTACGAGCAAGAGTTGTTTTCTGGTAAGACGAGTCACTATTGCGCTCCCATTATCATACACAGGGCAAATAGCACTGGCGTCTGTTCCCAGCATGTACAGTGTATTGGACTGAAGAGGATCTACTGTTCTTGTCATTTTTCTAAGCAGAGTTGAACTAGATATAGTCGGTGTGTGTGGGAAGCACAGTTCTTTTGTTCTGAGCAAGCTCACTATTCTGGCCTTACAAAAAACACATTAGACTAGAAGAGTGCTCTTTTCTCAAAAGCAGAGTGTGTTTATTGTAAGACGAGCTAGCGTTTGTTTCCCAGTTATAAATGGAGTTGAATCACATGCAGTTTCTGGTCCTATGAACAAGAGTTGTTTTCTGGTAAGAAGAGTCACTATTGCGCTACCATTATCATACACAGGGAAAATAGCACTGGCGTCTGTTCCCAGCATGTACAGTGTATTGGACTGAAGAGGAGCTACTGTTCTTGTCAGTTTCCTAAGCAGAGTTGTACTAGATATAGCCTGTGTGTGTAGGAAGCACAGTTCTTTTGTTCTGAGCAAGCTAACTATTCTGGCCCTATAGGAAACACAGTAGAGTAGAAGACTGCTCTTTTCTCAAAAGCAGAGTGTTTTTCTTGTAAAGTGAGCTAGCGTTTGTTTCCCAGTCCTAAATGGAGTTGAATCACATGCATTTTCTGGTCCTACGAGCAAGAGTTTTTTTCTGGTAAGAAGAGTCACTGTTGTGCTCCCATTGTCATACACAGGGCAAATAGCACTGGCATCTGTTCCCAGCAAGTACAGTGTATGGGACGGAAGAGGATCTACTGTTCTTGTCAGTTTCCTAAGCAGAATTGAACTAGATATGGCCGTGTGTGTAGGAAGCACAGTTCTTTTGTTCTGAGCAAGCTCACTCTTTTGGCCCTGTAGGAAACACAGTAGAGTAGAAGAGTGCTCTTTTCTCAAAAGCAGAGTGTGTTTCTTGTAAGGGGAACTAGTGCTTGTTTCCCAGTCTGAAATGGAGTTGAATCCCATGCAGTTTCTGGTCCTACGAGCAAGAGATGTTAACTGGTAAGAAGAGTCACTATTGGGCTCCCATTGCCATATACAGTGCAAATAGCTCTCGTGTCTGTTCCCAGCAAGTACAGTGTATTGGATTGAAGAGGAGCTACTGTTCTTGTCAGTTTCCTAAGTGGAGTTAAACTAGATATGGCCCGTGTGTGTAGGAAGCACAGTTCTTTTGTTCTGAGCAAGCTCACTGTTCGAACCCATAGTAAACACAGTAGATTGGAAGAGTGCTCTTTTCTCAAAAGCAGAGTGTGTTTCTTATAAGGCGAGCTAGCATTTGTTTCCCAGTCCTAAATGGAGTTGAATCACATGCAGTTTCTGGTCCTACGCGCAAGAGTTGTTTTCTATTAAGAAGAGTCACTATTGTGCTCCCATTGTCATACTCAGGGCAAATTGCACTGGCGTCTGTTCCCAGCATGTGCAGTTTTTTGGACTGAAAATGATCTACTGTTCTTGTCAGTTTCCTAAGCAGAATTGAACTAGATATGGCCATGTGTGTAGGAAGCACAGTTCTTTTGTTCTGAGCAAGCTCACTGTTCTGGCCCTGTAGAAAACACAGTAGAGTAGAAGAGTGCTCTTTTCTGAAAAGCAGAGTTTGTTTCTTGTAAGGCGAGCTAGCGTTTGTTTCCCAGTCCTAAATGGAGTTGAATCACATGCAGTTTTTGATCCTACGAGTAAGAGTTGTTTTCTGGTAAGGAAAGTCACTATTGCACTCCCATTGCCATACACAGTGCAAAAAGAACTCGCCTCTGTTCCCAGCATGTACAGTGTATTGGACTGAAGAGGAGCTACTGTTCTTGTCAGTTTCATAAGCAGAATTGAACTAGATATGGCCATGTGTGAAGGAAGCACAGTTCTTTTGTTCTGAGCAAGCTCACTGTTCTGGCCCTATAGAAAACACAGTAGAGTAGAAGAGTGATCTTTTCTCAAAAGCAGAGTGTGTTTCTTGTAAGGCGAGCTAGCGTTTGTTTCCCTGTCCGAAATATATTTGAATCACATGCAGTTTTTGATCCTACGAGCAAGAGTTGTTTTCTGGTAAGGAAAGTCACTATTACGCTCCCATTGCCATACACAGTGCTAATAGCACTCGCCTCTGTTCCCATCAAGTACAGTGTATTGGACTGAAGAGGAGCTACTGTTCTTGTCAGTTTCGTAAGCAGGATTGACCTAGATATTGCCCGTGTGTGTAGGAAGCACAGTTTTTTTGTTCTGAGGAAGCTCACTCTTTTGGCCCTATAGGAAACACAGTAGAGTAGAAGAGTGCTCTTTTCTCAAAAGCAGAGCGTGTTTCTTGTAAGGCGAGCTAGCGTTTGTTTCCCAGTACTAAATGGAGTTGAATCACATGCAGTTTTTGGTCCTATGAGCTAGAGTTGTTTTCTGGTAAGGAAAGTCACTATTGCGCTCCCATTGCCACACACAGTGCAAAGAGGACTCGCCTCTGTTCCCATTAAGTACAGTGTATTGGACTGAAGAGGAGCTACTCTTCTTGTCAGTTTCCTAAGCAGAGTTGAACTAAATATGGCCCCTGTGTGTAGGAAGCAAAGTTCTTTTGTTCTGATCAAGCTGACTGTTCGGACCCCATAGGAAACACAGTAGAGTAGAAGAGTGCTCTTTTCTCAAAGCAGAGTGTGTTTCTTGTAAGGCGAACTAGTGCTTGTTTCCCAGTCTGAAATGGAGTTGAATCCCATGCAGTTTCTGGTCCTACGAGCAAGAGATGTTAACTGGTAAGAAGAGTCACTATTGCCCTCCCATTGCCATATACAGTGCAAATAGCTCTCGCGATGTTCCCAGCAAGTACAGTGTATTGGACTGAAGAGGAGCTACTGTTCTTGTCAGTTTCCTAAGCGGAGTTAAACTAGATATAGCCCGTGTGTGTAGGAAGCACAGTTCTTTTGTTCTGAGCAAGCTCACTATTCTGGCCCTATAGGAAACACAGTAGAGTAGAAGAGTGCTCTTTTCTGAGAAGCAGAGTGTGTTTCTTGTAAGGCGAGCTAGCATTTGTTTCCCAGTCCTAAATGGAGTTGAATCACATGCAGTTTCTGGTCCTACGAGCAAGAGTTGTTTTTTGGTAAGACGAGTCACTATTGCGCTCCCATTATCATACACAGGGCAAATAGCACTGGCGTCTGTTCCCAGCATGTACAGTGTATTGGACTGAAGAGGATCTACTGTTCTTGTCATTTTCCTAAGCAGAGTTGAACTAGTTATAGTCGGTGTGTGTAGGAAGCACAGTTCTTTTGTTCTGAGCAAGCTCACTATTCTGGCCTTACAAAAAACACATTAGACTAGAAGAGTGCTCTTTTCTCAAAAGCAGAGTGTGTTTATTGTAAGGCGAGCTAGCGTTTGTTTCCCAGTTATAAATGGAGTTGAATCACATGCAGTTTCTGGTCCTATGAACAAGAGTTGTTTTCTGGTAAGAAGAGTCACTATTGCGCTACCATTATCATACACAGGGAAAATAGCACTGGCGTCTGTTCCCAGCATGTACAGTGTATTGGACTGAAGAGGAGCTACTGTTCTTGTCAGTTTCCTAAGCAGAGTTGTACTAGATATAGCCTGTGTGTGTAGGAAGCACAGTTCTTTTGTTCTGAGCAAGCTAACTATTCTGGCCCTATAGTAAACACAGTAGAGTAGAAGACTGCTCTTTTCTCAAAAGCAGAGTGTTTTTCTTGTAAAGTGAGCTAGCGTTTGTTTCCCAGTCCTAAATGGAGTTGAATCACAAGCAGTTTCTGGTCCTACGAGCAAGAGTTATTTTCTGGTAAGAAGAGTCACTGTTGTGCTCCCATTGTCATACACAGGGCAAATAGCACTGGCGTCTGTTCCCAGCAAGTACAGTGTATGGGACGGAAGAGGATCTACTGTTCTTGTCAGTTTCCTAAGCAGAATTGAACTAGATATGGCCGTGTGTGTAGGAAGCACAGTTCTTTTGTTCTGAGCAAGCTCACTGTTTTGGCCCTGTAGGAAACACAGTAGAGTAGAAGAGTGCTCTTTTCTCAAAAGCAGAGTGTGTTTCTTGTAAGGCGAGCTAGCGTTTGTTTCCCAGTCCTAAATGGAGTTGAATCACATGCAGTTTTTGGTCCTAGGAGCTAGAGTTGTTTTCTGGTAAGGAAAGTCACTATTGAGCTCCCATTGCCATACATAGTGCAAATAGCACTAGCGTCTGTTCCCAGCAAGTACACTGTATTGGACTGAAGATGAGCTACTGTTCTTCTCAGTTTCCTAAGCAGAGTTGAACTAGATATGGCCCCTGTGTGTAGGAAGCACAGTTCTTTTGTTCTGAGCAAGCTCACTATTCTGGCCCTATAGGAAACACAGTAGAGTAGAAGAGTGTTCTTTTCTCAAAAGCAGAGTGTGTTTCTTGTAAGGCGAGCTAGCGTTTGGTTCCCAGTCCTAAATGGAGTTGAATCACATGCAGTTTCTGGTCCTACGAGCTAGAGTAGTTTTCTGGTAAGGAAAGTCACTATTGTGCTCCCATTGACATACACAGTGCAAATAGCACTCGCGTCTGTTCCCAGCAAGTACAGTGTATTGGACTGAAGAAGAGCTACTGCTCTTGTCATTTTCCTAAGTAGAGTTGAACTAGATATGGCCCGTGTGTGTAGGAAGCACAGTTCTTTTCTACTGTAAGCTCACTGATCGAACCCATAGGAAACACAGTAGAGTAGAAGAGTGCCCTTTTCTCAAAAACGGAGTGTGTTTCTTGTAAGGCGAGCTAGCATTTGTTTCCCAGTCCTAAATGGAGTTGAATCACATGCAGTTTCTGGTCCTACGAGCAAGTGTTGTTTTCTATTAAGAAGAGTCACTATTGTGCTCCCATTGTCATACACAGGGCAAATTGCACTGGCGTCTGTTCCCAGCATGTACAGTTTTTTGGACTGAAAATGATCTACTGTTCTTGTCAGTTTCCTAAGCAGAACTGAACTAGATATGGCCATGTGTGCAGGAAGCACAGTTCTTTTGTTCTGAGCAAGCTCACTGTTCTGGTCCTATAGAAAACACAGTAGAGTAGAAGAGTGATCTTTTCTCAAAAGCAGAGTGTGTTTCTTGTAAGGCTAGCTAGCGTTTGTTTCCCAGTCCTAAATGGAGTTGAATCACATGCAGTTTTTGATCCTACGAGCAAGAGTTGTTTTCTGGTAAGGAAAGTCACTATTGCGCTCCCATTGCCATACACAGGGCAAATAGAACTCGCCTCTGTTCCCATCAAGTACAGTGTATTGGACTGAAGAGGAGCTACTGTTCTTGTCAGTTTCGTAAGCAGAATTGAAGTAGATATGGCCATGTGTGAAGGGGCACAGTTCTTTTGTTCTGAGCAAGCTCACTGTTCTGGCCCTGTAGAAAACACAGTAGAGTAGAAGAGTGATCTTTTCTGAGAAGCAGAGTGTGTTTCTTGTAAGGCGAGCTAGCATTTGTTTCCCAGTCCTAAATGGAGTTGAATCACATGCAGTTTCTGGTCCTACCAGCAAGAGTTGTTTTCTGGTAAGACGAGTCACTATTGCGCTCCCATTATCATACACAGGGCAAATAGCACTGGCGTCTGTTCCCAGCATGTACAGTGTATTGGACTGAAGAGGATCTACTGTTCTTGTCATTTTCCTAAGCAGAGTTGAACTAGATATAGTCGGTGTGTGTAGGAAGCACAGTTCTTTTGTTCTGAGCAAGCTCACTATTCTGGCCTTACAAAAAACACATTAGACTAGAAGAGTGCTCTTTTCTCAAAAGCAGAGTGTGTTTATTGTAAGGCGAGCTAGCGTTTGTTTCCCAGTTATAAATGGAGTTGAATCACATGCAGTTTCTGGTCCTACGAACAAGAGTTGTTTTCTGGTAAGAAGAGTCACTATTGCGCTACCATTATCATACACAGGGAAAATAGCACTGGCGTCTGTTCCCAGCATGTACAGTGTATTGGACTGAAGAGGAGCTACTGTTCTTGTCAGTTTCCTAAGCAGAGTTGTACTAGATATAGCCTGTGTGTGTAGGAAGCACAGTTCTTTTGTTCTGAGCAAGCTAACTATTCTGGCCCTATAGGAAACACAGTAGAGTAGAAGACTGCTCTTTTCTCAAAAGCAGAGTGTTTTTCTTGTAAAGTGAGCTAGCGTTTGTTTCCCAGTCCTAAATGGAGTTGAATCACATTCATTTTCTGGTCCTACGAGCAAGAGTTTCTTTCTGGTAAGAAGAGTCACTGTTGTGCTCCCATTGTCATACACAGGGCAAATAGCACTGGCGTCTGTTCCCAGCAAGTACAGTGTATGGGACGGAAGAGGATCTACTGTTCTTGTCAGTTTCCTAAGCAGAATTGAACTAGATATGGCCGTGTGTGTAGGAAGCACAGTTCTTTTGTTCTGAGCAAGCTCACTGTTTTGGCCCTGTAGGAAACACAGTAGAGTAGAAGAGTGCTCTTTTCTCAAAAGCAGAGTGTGTTTCTTGTAAGGCGAACTAGTGCTTGTTTCCCAGTCTGAAATGGAGTTGAATCCCATGCAGTTTCTGGTCCTACGAGCAAGAGATGTTAACTGGTAAGAAGAGTCACTATTGCGCTCCCATTGCCATATACAGTGCAAATAGCTCTCGTGTCTGTTCCCAGCAAGTACAGTGTATTGGATTGAAGAGGAGCTACTGTTCTTGTCAGTTTCCTAAGTGGAGTTAAACTAGATATGGCCCGTGTGTGTAGGAAGCACAGTTCTTTTGTTCTGAGCAAGCTCACTGTTCGAACCCATAGTAAACACAGTAGATTAGAAGTGTGCTCTTTTCTCAAAAACAGAGTGTGTTTCTTATAAGGCGAGCTAGCATTTGTTTCCCAGTCCTAAATGGAGTTGAATCACATGCAGTTTCTGGTCCTACGCGCAAGAGTTGTTTTCTATTAAGAAGAGTCACTATTGTGCTCCCATTGTCATACTCAGGGCAAATTGCACTGGCGTCTGTTCCCAGCATGTGCAGTTTTTTGGACTGAAAATGATCTACTGTTCTTGTCAGTTTCCTAAGCAGAATTGAACTAGATATGGCCATGTGTGCAGGAAGCACAGTTCTTTTGTTCTGAGCAAGCTCACTGTTCTGGCCCTATAGAAAACACAGTAGAGTAGAAGAGTGATCTTTTCTCAAAAGCAGAGTGTGTTTCTTGTAAGGCGAGCTAGCGTTTGTTTCCCAGTCCTAAATGGAGTTGAATCACATGCAGTTTTTGATCCTACGAGCAAGAGTTGTTTTCTGGTAAGGAAAGTTACTATTGCGCTCCCATTGCCATACACAGGGCAAATAGAACTCGCCTCTGCTCCCAGCAAGTACAGTGTATTGGACTGAAGAGGAGCTACTGTTCTTGTCAGTTTCGTAAGCAGAATTGAAGTAGATATGGCCATGTGTGAAGGAGCACAGTTCTTTTATTCTGATCAAGCTCACTGTTCTGGCCCTATAGAAAACACAGTAGAGTAGAAGAGTGATCTTTTCTCAAAAGCAGAGTGTGTTTCTTGTAAGGCGAGCTAGCGTTTGTTTCCCAGTCCTAAATACATTTGAATCACATGCAGTTTTGATCCTACGAGCAAGAGTTGTTTTCTGGTAAGGAAAGTCACTATTGCGCTCCCATTGCCATACACAGTGCAAATAGAACTCGTCTCTGTTCCCAGCAAGTACAGTGTATTGGACTGAAGAGGAGCTACTGTTCTTGTCAGTTTCATAAGCAGAATTGAAATAGATATGGCCATGTGTGAAGGAGCACAGTTCTTTTGTTCTGAGCAAGCTCACTGTTCTGGCCCTATAGAAAACACAGTAGAGTAGAAGAGTGCTCTTTTCTCAAAAGCAGAGTGTGTTTCTTGTAAGGCGAGCTAGCGTTTGTTTCCCAGTCCTAAATATATTTGAATCACATGCAGTTTTTGATCCTACGAGCAAGAGTTGTTTTCTGGTAAGGAAAGTCACTATTGCGCTCCCATTGCCATACACAGTGCTAATAGCACTCGCCTCTGATCCCATCAAGTACAGTGTATTGGACTGAAGAGGAGCTACTGTTCTTGTCAGGTTCGTAAGCAGAATTGACCTAGATATTGCCCGTGTGTGTAGGAAGCACAGTTCTTTTGTTCTGAGCAAGCTCACTATTCTGGCCCTGTAGGAAACACAGTAGAGTAGAAGAGTGCTCTTTTCTCAAAGCAGAGTGTGTTTCTTGTAAGGCGAGCTAGCGTTTGTTTCCCAGTCCTAAATGGAGTTGAATCACATGCAGTTTTTGGTCCTACGAGCTAGAGTTCTTTTCTGGTAAGGAAAGTCACTATTGCGCTCCCATTGCCACACACAGTGCAAAGAGGACTCACGTCTGTTCCCATTAAGTACAGTGTATTGGACTGAAGAGGAGCTACTGTTCTTGTCAGTTTCCTAAGCAGAGTTGAACTAGATATGGCCCCTGTGTGTAGGAAGCAAAGTTCTTTTGTTCTGAGCAAGCTGACTGTTCGGACCCCATAGGAAACACAGTAGAGTAGAAGAGTGCAGTTTTCTCAAAGCAGAGTGTGTTTCTTGTAAGGCAAACTAGTGCTTGTTTCCCAGTCAGAAATGGAGTTGAATCACATGCAGTTTCTGGTCCTAAGAGCAAGAGTTGTTTTCTGGTAAGAAGAGTCACTATTGTGCTCCCATTGTCATACACAGGGCAAATAGCACTGGCGTCTGTTCCCAGCAAGTACAGTGTATGGGACCGAAGATGATCTACTGTTCTTGTCAGTTTCCTAAGCAGAATTGAACTAGATATGGCCATGTGTGTAGGAAGCACAGTTCTTTTGTTCTGAGCAAGCTCACTGTTTTTGCCCTGTAGGAAACACAGTACAGTAGAAGAGTGCTTTTTTCTCAAAAGCAGAGTGTGTTTCTTGTAAGGCAAGCTAGCTTTTGTTTCCCAGTCCTAAATGGAGTTGAATCACATGCAGTTTTTGGTCCTACGAACTAGAGTTGTTTTCTGGTAAGGAAAGTCACTATTGAGCTCCCATTGTCATACATAGTGCAAATAGCACTCGCATCTGTTCCCAGCAAATACACTGTATTGAACTGAAGATGAACTACTGTTCTTGTCAGTTTCTAAAGCAGTGTTGAACTAGATATGGCCCGTGTGTGTAGGAAGCACAGTTCTTTTGTTCTGAGCAAGCTCACTGTTCTGGCGCTATAAAAAACACACTAGAGTAGAAGAGTGCTCTTTTCTCAAAAGCAGAGTGTGTTTCTTGTAAGGCGAGCTAGCGTTTGTTTCCCAGTCCTAAATGGAGTTGAATCACATGCAGTTTCTGGTCCTACGAGCAAGAGTTGTTTTCTGGTAAGAAGAGTCACTATTGTGCTCCCATTGCCATACACAGTGCAAGTAGCACTGGCGTCTGTTCCCAGCAAGTACAGTGTATTGGACTGAAGAGGAGCTACCGTTCTTTTCACTTTCCTAAGCATAGTTGAACTAGATATGGCCCGTGTGTGTAGGAAGCACAGTTCTTTTGTTCTGAGCAAGTTCACTGTTCTGGCGCTATAGAAAACACAGTAGAGTAGAAGAGTGCTCTTTTCTCAAAAGCAGAGTGTGTTTCTTGTAAGGCGAGCTAGCGTTTGTTTCCCAGTCCTAAATGGAGTTGAATCACATGCAGTTTTTTTTTCTACGAGGAAGAGTTGTTTTCTGGTAAGAAGAGTCACTATTGCGCTCCCATTGCCATACACAGTGCAAGTAGCACTGGCGTCTGTTCCCAGCATGTACAGTGTATTGGACTGACGAGGATCTACTGTTCCTGTCAGTTTACTAAGCAAAATTGAACTAGATATGGCCGTGTGTGTAGAAAGCACAGTTCTTTCGTTCTGAGCAAGCTCACTGGTCGGATCCCATAGGAAACAAAGTAGATTAAAAGAGTGCTCTTTTCTCAAAAGCAGAGTGTGTTTCTTGTAAGGCGAGCTAGCATTTGTTTCGGAGTCCTAAATGGCGTTGAATCACATGCAGTTTCTGTTCCTACGAGTAAGAGGTGTTTTCTGGTAAGAAGAGTCACTACTGCACTCCCGTTGTCATACACAGGGCAAATAGCACTGGCGTCTGTTCCCAGCATGTACAGTGTATTGGACTGAGGAGGTTCTACTGTTCCTGTCACTTTCCTTAGCAAAATTGAACTAGATATGGCCGTGTGTGTAGGAAGCACAGTTCTTTTGTTCTGAGCAAGCTCACTGTTCGGATCCCATAGGAAAAATAGGAGAGTAGAACAGTGCTCTTTTCTCAAAAGCAGAGTGTTTTTCTTGTAAGGCAAGCTTGCTTTTGTTTAACAATCCTAAATAGAGTTGAATCACATGCAGTTTCTGGTCCTACGAGCAAGAGTTGTTTTCTCGTAAGAAGAGTCACTATTGTGCTCCCATTGTCATACACAGGGCAAATAGCACTGGCGTCTGTTCCCAGCAAGTACAGTGTATTGGACTGAAGAGGAGCTACTCTTCTGGTCAGTTTCCTAAGCAGAGTTGAACTAGAAATGGCCCGTGTGTGTAGGAAGCACAGTTCTTTTGTTCTGAGCAAGCTCACTGTTCTGGCCCTATAGGAAACACAGTAGAGTAGAAGAGTGCTCTTTTCTCAAAAGCAGATTGTGTTTATTGTAAGGCGAGCTAGCGTTTGTTTCCCAGTCCTAAATGGAGTCGAGTCACATGCAGTTTTTGGTCCTACGAGCAAGAGTAGTTTTCTGATAAGAAGAGTCACTATTGTGCTCCCATTGTCATACACAGGGTAAATATCACTGGCATCTGTTCCGAGCATGTACATTGTATTGGACTGAAGAGGATCTACTGTTCTTGTCAGGTTCCTAAGCAGAGTTGAACTAGTTATGGCCCCTGTGTGTAGGAATCGCAGTTCTTTTGTTCGGTGCAAGCTCACTGTTCTGACTCTATAGGAAACACTGTAGAGTAGAAGAGTGCTCTTTTCTCAAAAGCAGAGTGTGTTTTTTGTAAGGCCGGCTAGCGTTTGTTTCCCAGTCCTAAATGGAGTTGAATCAAATGGAGTTTCTGTTCCTATAAGCAAGAGTTGTTTTCTCTAAGAAGAGTCAGTATTGTGCTCCCATTGTCATACATAGGGCAAATAGCACTGGCGTCTGTTCCCAGCATGTACAGTGTATTGGACTGACGCGGATCTACTGTTCTTGTCAGTTTCCTAGGCAAAATTGAACTAGATATGGCAGTGTGTGTAGAAAGCACAGTTCTTTTGTTCTGAGCAAGCTCACTGTTCGGATCCCATAGGAAACACAATTTAGAAGAGTGCTCTTTTCTCAAAAGCAGAGTGTGTTTCTTGTAAGGCTTGCTAGCGTTTGTTTCCGAGTCCTAAATGGAGTTGAATCACATTAGTTTCTCGTCCTAGAAGCAAGAGTTGTTTTCTTGTAAGAAGAGTCACTACTGCGCTCCCGTTGTCATACACAGGGCAAATAGCACTGGCGTCTGTTCCCAGCATGTACAGTGTATTGGACTGAGGACGCTCTACTGTTCGGGTCAGTATCCTAAGCAAAATTGAACTAGATATGGCGGTGTGTTTAGGAAGCACAGTTCTTTTGTTCTGAGTAAGCTCACTGTTCGGATCCCATAGGAAACATAGTAGAGTATAAGAGTGCTCTTTTCTCAAAAGCAGAGTGTTTTTCTTATAAGGCGAGCTAGCTTTTGTTTCACAGTCCTAAATGGAGTTGAATCACATTCAGTTTATGTCCCTACGAGCAGGAGTTGTTTTCTGGTAAGAAGAGTCACTGCTGCGCTCCCATTGTCATACACAGAGCAAATAGCACTGGTGGATGTTCCCAGCATGTACAGTGTATGGGACTGAGGAGGAGCTACTGTTCTTGTCAGTTTTCTAAGCAGAGTTGAACTAGATATGGCCTGTGTGTGTAGGAAGCACAGTTCTTTTGTCCTGAGAAAGCTCACTGTTCGGACACCAAAGGAAAAACAGTAGAGTAGAAGAGTGCTGTTTTCTCAAAAGCAGAGTGTGTTTCTAGTAAGGCGAGCTAGCGTTTGTTTCCAAGTCAGACATGGAGTTGAATCACATGCAGTTTCTGGTCCTACGAGCAAGAGTTTTTTTCTGGTAAGAAGAGTCACTATTGCGCGGCCATTGCCATACACAGTGCAAACAGCACTCGCATCTGTTCCCAGCAAGTACTGTGTATTGGACTGAAGAGGAGCTGCACTTCTTGTCAGTTTCTTTAGCAGAGTTGAACTAGATATGGCCGTGTGTGTATGAAGCAGAGTTCTTTTGTTCTGAGCAAGCTCACTGTTTGGACCCCATAGGAAACACAGTAGAGTAGAAGAGTGCTCTTTTCTCAAAAGCAGAGTGTCTTTCCTGTAAGGCGAGCTAGCGTTTGTTTCCCAGTACTAAGTGGAGTTGAATCCCATGCAGTTTCTGGTCCTACGAGGAAGAGTTGTTTTCTGGTAAGTAGAGTCACTATTGTGCTCCCATTTTCATACACAGAGCAAATAGCACTGGCGTCTGTTCCCAGCATGTACAGTGTATTGGGCTGAAGAGGATCTACTGTTCTTGTCAGTTTCCTAAGCAGAATTGAACTAGATATTGCCGTTTGTGTAGGAAGCAGAGTTTTTTTGTTCTGAGCAAGCTCACTGTTCGGACCCCATAGGAAACATAGTAGAGTAGAAGAGTGCTCTTTTCTCAAAAGCAGAGTGTGTTTCTTGTAAGGCGAGCTAGCGTTTGTTTCCCAGTCCTAAATGGAGTTGAATCACATGCAGTTTCTGGTCCTACGAGCAAGAATTGTTTTCTGGTAAGAAGAGTCACTATTGCGCTCCCATTGCCATACATAGTGCAAGTAGCACTCACGTCTGTTCCCAGCAAGTACAGTGTATTTGACTGAAGAGGAGCTACTGTTCTTGTCAGTTTCCTAAGCAGACTTGAACTAGATATGGCCGGTGCGTGTAGGAAGCACAGTTCTTTTGTTCTGAGCAAGCTCACTGTTCGGACCCCATAGGAAACACAGTAGAGTAGAAGAGTGCTCTTTTCTCAAAAGCAGAGTGTGTTTCTTGTAAGGCGAGCTAGGGTTTGTTTCCCAGTCCTAAATGGAGTTGAGTCACATACAGTTTCTGTTTCTACGAGCAAGAGTTGTTTTCTGATGAGAAGAGTCACTGTTGTTCTCCCATTGTCATACACAGTGCAAATAGCACTCGCGTCTGTTCCCAGCATTTACAGTGTATTGGACTGAAGAGGATCTACAGTTCTTGTCAGTTTCCTAAGCACAGTTGAACTAGATATGGCCCATGTGTGTAGGAAGCACAGTTCTTTTGTTTGGAGCAAGCTCACTGTTCTGGCCCTATAGGAATCACAGTAGAGTAGAAGAGTGCTCTTTTCACAAAAGCAGAGTGTGCTTCTTGTAAGGCGAGCTAGCGTTTGTTTCCTAGTTCTAAATGGAGTTGAATCACATGCACTTTCTGGTCCTCCGAGCAAGAGTTGTTTTCTGGTAAGAAGAGTTACTATTGCACTCCCATTGTCATAAACAGGGCAAATAGCACTGGCGTCGTTTCCCACCATGTACAGTGTATTGGACTGAAGAGAAGCTACTCTTCTTGTCAGTTTCCTAAGCAGAGTTGAACTAGATATGGCCCCTGTGTGTAGGAAGCACAATTCTTTTGTTCTGAGCAAGCTCACTGTTCTGGCCTTATAGGAAACACAGTAGAGTAGAAGAGTGCTCTTTTCTCAAAAGCAGAGTGTGTTTCTTGTAAGGCGAGCTAGCGTTTGTTTCCCAGTCCTAAATGGAGTTGAGACACATGCAGTTTCTGGTCCTACGAGCAAGAGTTGTTTTGTGGTAAGAAGAGTCACTATTGCGCTCCCATTGTCATACAGAGGGCAAATAGCACTGATGTCTGTTCCCAGCATGTACAGTGTATTGGACTGAACAGGATCTAATGTTCTTGTCAGTTTCCTAAGCAGAGTTGAACTAGATATGGCCTGTGAGTGTAGGAAGCACAGTTCTTTTGTTCTGAGCAAGCTCACTGTTCTGGCCCTACAGGAAACAAAGTAGAGTAGAAGAGTGCTCTTTTCTCAAAAGCTGAGTGTGTTTCTTGGAAGGTGAGCTAGCGTTTGTTAGCTAGCTCCTAGTTCCTAGACTAGTTCCTAGTCCTAAATGGAGTTGAATCACATGCAGTTTCTGGTCCTCCGAGCAAGAGTTGTTTAGTGGTAAGAAGAGTCACTATTGCGCTCATATTGTCATACACAGGGCAAATAGCACTGGTGTCTGCTCCCAGCAAGTACAGTGTATTGGACTGAAGAGGAGGTCCTGTTCTTGTCAGTTTCCTAAGCAGAATTGAACTAGATATGGCCGTGTGTGTAGGAAGCACAGTTCTTTTGTTCTGAGCAAGGTCACTGTTCTGGCCCTATGGAAAATGCAGTAGAGTTGAGGAATGCTCTTTTCTGAAAAGCAGAGTGTGTTTCTTGTAAGGCTAGCTAGCGTTTGTTTCCCAGTCCTAAGTGGAGTTGAGACACATGCAGTTTCTGGTCCTACGAGCAAGAGTTGTTTTCTGGTAAGAAGAGTCACTATTGCGCTCCCACTGTCATACAGAGGGCAAACAGCACTGATGTCTGTTCACAGCATTTACAGTGTATTGGACTGAAGAGGATCTACTGTTCTTGTCAATTTCCTAAGCAGAGTTGAACTAGATATGGCCCGTGTGTGTAGGAAGCAGAGTTCTTTTGTTCTGAGCAAGCTCACTGTTCGGAACCCTTAGGAATCAGTAGAGTAGAAGAGTGCTCTTTTCCCAAAAGCAGAGTGTGTTTCTTGTAAGGAGAGCTAGCGTTTTTTTCCCAGTCCTAAATGTGGTTGAATCACATGCAGTTTCTGGTCCTACGAGGAAGAGTTGTTTTCTGGTAAGAATAGTCACTATTGCGCTCCCATTGCCATACACAGTGTAAATAGCACTTGCGTCTGTTCCCAGCAAGTACAGTGTATTGGACTGAAGAGGATCTACTATTCTTGTCAGTTTCCTAAGCAGAATTGAACTAGATATTGCCGTTTGTGTAGGAAGCAGAGTTCTTTTCTTCTGAGCAAGCTCACTGTTCGGACCCCATAGGAAACATAGTAGAGTAGAAGAGTGCTCTTTTCTCAAAAGCAGAGTGTGTTTCTTGTAAGGCGAGCTAGCGTTTGTTTCCCAGTCCTAAATGGAGTTGAATCACATGCAGTTTCTGGTCCTACGAGCAAGAATTGTTTTCTGGTAAGAAGAGTCACTATTGCGCTCCCATTGCCATACATAGTGCAAGTAGCACTCACGTCTGTTCCCAGCAAGTACAGTGTATTTGACTGAAGAGGAGCTACTCTTCTTGTCAGTTTCCTAAGCAGACTTGAACTAGATATGGCCGGTGCGTGTAGGAAGCACAGTTCTTTTGTTCTGAGCAAGCTCACTGTTCGGACCCCATAGGAAACACAGTAGAGTAGAAGAGTGCTCTTTTCTCAAAAGCAGAGTGTGTTTCTTGTAAGGCGAGCTAGGGTTTGTTTTCCTGTCCTAAATGGAGTTGAGTCACATACAGTTTCTGTTTCTACGAGCAAGAGTTGTTTTCTGATGAGAAGAGTCACTGTTGTTCTCCCATTGTCATACACAGTGCAAATAGCACTCGCGTCTGTTCCCAGCATTTACAGTGTATTGGACTGAAGAGGATCTACAGTTCTTGTCAGTTTCCTAAGCACAGTTGAACTAGATATGGCCCGTGTGTGTAGGAAGCACAGTTCTTTTGTTTGGAGCAAGCTCACTGTTCTGGCCCTATAGGAATCACAGTAGAGTAGAAGAGTGCTCTTTTCTCAAAAGCAGAGTGTGTTTCTTGTAAGGCGAGCTAGCGTTTGTTTCCTAGTTCTAAATGGAGTTGAATCACATGCAGTTTCTGGTCCTCCGAGCAAGAGTTGTTTTCTGGTAAGAAGAGTGACTATTGCACTCCCATTGTCATAAACAGGGCAAATAGCACTGGCGTCGTTTCCCACCATGTACAGTGTATTGGACTGAAGAGAAGCTACTCTTCTTGTCAGGTTCCTAAGCAGAGTTGAACTAGATAGGGCCCCTGTGTGTAGGAAGCACAATTCTTTTGTTCTGAGCAAGCTCACTGTTCTGGCCCTATGGAAAATGCAGTAGAGTTGAGGAATGCTCTTTTCTGAAAAGCAGAGTGTGTTTCTTGTAAGGCTAGCTAGAGTTTGTTTCCCAGTCCTAAATGGAGTTGAGACACATGCAGTTTCTGGTCCTACGAGCAAGAGTTGTTTTCTGGTAAGAAGAGTCACTATTGCGCTCCCACTGTCATACAGAGGGCTAATATCACTGATGTCTGTTCACAGCATTTACAGTGTATTGGACTGAAGAGGATCTACTGTTCTTGTCAATTTCCTAAGCAGAGTTGAACTAGATATGGCCCGTGTGTGTAGGAAGCACAGTTCTTTTGTTCTGAGCAAGCTCACTGTTCGGACCCCTTAGGAAACAGTAGAGTAGAAGAGTGCTCTTTTCCCAAAAGCAGAGTGTGTTTCTTGTAAGGAGAGCTAGCGTTTTTTTCCCAGTCCTAAATGTGGTTGAATCACATGCAGTTTCTGGTCCTACGAAGAAGAGTTGTTTTCTGGTAAGAATAGTCACTATTGCGCTCCCATTGCCATACACAGTGTAAATAGCACTTGCGTCTTTTCCCAGCAAGTACAGTGTATTGGACTGAAGAGGAGCTACTGTTCTTGTCAGTTTCCTAAGCAGAGTTGAACTAGATATGCCCCATGTGTGTAGGATGCACAGTTCTTTTGTTCTGAGCAAGCTCCCTGTTCGGACACCATAGGAAACACAGTAGAGTCGAAGAGTGCTCTTTTCTCAAAAGCAGAGTGTGTTTCTTGTAAGGCGAACTAGCCTTTGTTTCCCAGTCCTAAATGGAGTTGAATCACATGCAGTTTCTGGTCCTACGAGCAAGAGTTCTTTTCTGGTAAGAAGAGTCACTATTGAGCTCCCTTTGTCATACACAGGGCATATAGCACTGATGTCTGTTCCGAGCATGTACATTGTATTGGACTGAAGAGGATCTACTGTTCTTGTCAGTTTCCTAAGCAGAATTGAACTAGATATGGCCCGTGTGTGTAGGAAGCACAGTTCTTTTGTTCTGAGCAAGCTCACTGTTTGGAACCCATAGGAAAAACAGTAGAGTAGAAGAGTGCTGTTTTCTCAAAAGCAGAGTGTGTTTCTTGTAAGGCGAGCTAGCGATTGTTTCCCAGTCCTAAATGGAGTTGAGTCACATGCAGTTTCTGGTCCTACAAGCAAGACTTGTTTTCTGGTAAGAAGAGTCACTATTGTGCTCCTATTGCCATACACAGTGCAAATAGCACTGGCGTCTGTTCCCAGCAAGTACAGTGTATTGGACTGAAGAGGAGATACTGTTCTTGTCAGTTTCCTAAGCGGAGTTGAACTAGATATGGTCCGTGTGTGTAGGAAGCACAGTTCTTTTGTTCTGAGCAAGCTCACTTTTCTGGCCCTATAGGAAACACAGTAGAGTAGAAGAGTGGTCTTTTCTCAAAAGAAGAGTGTGTTTCTTGTAAGGCGAGCTAGCGTTTGTTTCCGAGTCATAAATGGAGTTGAATCACATGCAGTTTCTGGTCCTACGTACAAGAGTTGTTTTCTGGTAAGAACAGTCACTATTGTGCTCCCATTGTCATACACAGGGCAAATAGCACTGGCGTCTGTTCCCAGCAAGTACAGTGTATTGGACTGAAGAGGAGCTACTGTTCTTGTTAGTTTCCTAAGCAGAATTGAACTAGATATTGCCCATGTGTGTAGAAAGCACAGTTCTTTTGTTCTGAGCAAGCTCACTGTTCAAACTCCATAGGAAACTCAGTAGAGTAGAAGAGTGCTCTTTTCTCAACAGCAGAGTGTGTTTCTTGTAAGGTGAGCTAGCGTTTGTTTCCCAGTCAGAAATGGAGTTGGATCCCATGCAGTTTCTGGTCCTACGAGCAAGAGTTATTTTCTGGTAAGAAGAGTCACTATTGCGCTCCCATTGCCATATACAGTGCAAATAGCACTCGCGTCTGTTCCCAGCAAGTACAGCGTATTGGACTAAAGAGGAGCTACTGTTCTTGTCAGTTTCCTAAGTAGAGTGTGTTTCTTGTAAGGTGAGCTAGTGTTTGTTTCCCAGTCCTAAATGGAGTTGAGTCACATGCAGTTTCTGGTCCTACGAGCAAGAGTTGTTTTCTGGTAAGAAGAGTCACTATTGTGCTCCCATTGCCATACACAGTGCAAATAGCACTCGCGTCTGTTCCCAGCAAGTACAGTGTATTGGATTGAAGAGGAGCTACTGTTCTTGTCAGTTTCCTAAGCGGAGTTGAACTAGATATGGTCCGTGTATGTAGGAAGCACAGTTCTTTTGTTCTGAGCAAGCTCACTGTTCGGGCCCTATAGGAAAAACAGTAGAGTAGAAGAGTGCTCTTTTCTCAAAAGCAGAGTGTGTTTCTTGTAAGGCGAGCTAGCGTTTGTTTCCCAGTCCTAAATGGAGTTGAATCACGTGAAGTTTCTGGTCCTACGCGCAAGAGTTGTTCTCTGGTAAGAAGAGTCACTATTGTGCTCCAATTGCCATACACAGGGCAAATAGGATTCGCGGCTGTTCCCAGCAAGTACAGTGTATTGGACTGAAGAGGAGCTGCTGTTCTTGTCAGTTTCATAAGCAGAGTTGAACTAGATATGGCCCGTGTGTGTAGGAAGCACAGTTCTTTTGTTCTGAGCAAGCTCACTGTTCTGGCCCTACAGGAAACAAAGTAGAGTAGAAGAGTGCTCTTTTCTCAAAAGCTGAGTGTGTTTCTTGTAAGGTGAGCTAGCGTTTGTTTCCTAGTCCTAAATGGAGTTGAATCACATGCAGTTTCTGGTCTTCCGAGCAAGAGTTGTTTTCTGGTAAGAAGAGTCACTATTGCGCTCATATTGTCATACACAGGGCAAATAGCACTGGCGTCTGTTCCCAGCAAGTACAGTGTATTGGACTGAAGAGGAGGTACTGTTCTTGTCAGTTTCCTAAGCAGAATTGAACTAGATATGGCCGTGTGTGTAGGAAGCACAGTTCTTTTGTTCTGAGCAAGGTCACTGTTCTGGCCCTATGGAAAATGCAGTAGAGTTGAGAAATGCTCTTTTCTGAAAAGCAGAGTGTGTTTCTTGTAAGGTTAGCTAGTGTTTGTTTCCCAGTCCTAAATGGAGTTGAGACACATGCAGTTTCTGGTCCTATGAGCAAGAGTTGTTTTCTGGTAAGAAGAGTCACTATTGCGCTCCCAATGTCATACAGAGGGCAAATAGCACTGATGTCTGTTCACAGCATTTACAGTGTATTGGACTGAAGAGGATCTACTGTTCTTGTCAATTTCCTAAGCAGAGTTGAACTAGATATGGCCCGTGTGTGTAGGAAGCACAGTTCTTTTGTTCTGAGCAAGCTCACTGTTCGCACCCCTTAGGAAACAGTAGAGTAGAAGTGTGCTCTTTTCCCAAAAGCAGAGTGTGTTTCTTGTAAGGAGAGCTAGCGTTTTTTCCCAGTTCTAAATGTGGTTGAATCACATGCAGTTTCTGGTCCTACGAGGAAGAGTTGTTTTCTGGTAAGAATAGTCACTATTGCGCTCCCTTTGCCATACACAGTGTAAATAGCACTTGCGTCTGTTCCCAGCAAGTACAGTGTATTGGACTGAAGAGGAGCTACTGTTCTTGTCAGTTTCCTAAGCAGAGTTGAACTAGATATGCCCCATGTGTGTAGGATGCACAGTTCTTTTGTTCTGAGCAAGCTCCCTGTTCGGACATCATAGGAAACACAGTAGATTCGAAGAGTGCTCTTTTCTCAAAAGCATAGTGTGTTTCTTGTAAGGCGAACTAGCTTTTGTTTCCCAGTCCTAAATGGAGTTGAATCACATGCAGTTTCTGGTCCTACGAGCAAGAGTTGTTTTAGGTAAGAAGAGTCACTATTGAGCTCCCTTTGTCATACACAGGGCATATAGCACTGATGTCTGTTCCGAGCATGTACATTGTATTGGACTGAAGAGGATCTACTGTTCTTGTCAGGTTCTTAAGCAGAATTGAACTAGATATGGCCCGTGTGTGTAGGAAGCACAGTTCTTTCGTTCTGAGTAAGCTCACTGTTTGGAACCCATAGGAAAAACAGTAGAGTAGAAGAGTGCTCTTTTCTCAAAAGCAGAGTGTGTTTCTTGTAAGGCGAGCTAGCGATTGTTTCCCAGTCCTAAATGGAGTTGAGTCACATGCAGTTTCTGGTCCTATGAGCAAGAGTTGTTTTCTGGTAAGAAGAGTCACTATTGTGCTCCCATTGCCATACACAGTGCAAATAGCACTCGCGTCTGTTACCAGCAAGTACAGTGTATTGGACTGAAGAGGAGCTACTGTTCTTGTCAGTTTCCTAAGCGGAGTTGAACTAGATATGGTCCGTGTGTGTAGGAAGCACAGTTCTTTTGTTCTGAGCAAGCTCACTTTTCTGGCCCTATAGGAAACACAGTAGAGTAGAAGAGTGGTCTTTTCTCAAAAGCAGAGTGTGTTTCTTGTAAAGAGAGCTAGCCTTTGTTTTCCAGTCCTAAATTGAGTTGAATCACATGCAGTTTTTGGTCCTACAAGCAAGAGTTGTTTTCTGGTAAGGAAAGTCAATATTGCGTGCTCATTGCCATACACAGTCCAAATAGCTCTTGCGTCTCTTTCCAGCAAGTACAGTGCATTGGACTGAAGAGGAGCTGCTGTTCTTGTCAGTTTCCTAAGCAGAGTTGAACTAGATATGGCCCCTGTGTGTAGGAAGCACAGTTCTTTTGTTCTGAGCAAGCTCACTGTTCTGGCGCTATAGAAAACACAGTAGAGTAGAAGAGTGCTCTTTTCTCAAAAGCAGAGTGTGTTTCTTGTAAGGCGAGCTATTGTTTGTTTCCCAGTCCTAAATGGAGTTGAATCACATGCAGTTTCTGGTCCTACGAGTAAGAATTGTTTTCTGGTAAGAAGAGTCACTATTGTGCTCCAATTGCCATTCACAGTGCAAATAGGATTCGCGTCTGTTCCCAGCAATTACAGTGTAATGGACTAAAGAGGAGCTGCTGTTCTTGTCAGTTTCCTAAGCAGAGTTGAACTAGATATGGCCCGTGTGTGTAGGAAGCAAAGTTCTTTTGTTCTGAGCAAGCTCAAATTTCGAACCCCATAGGAAACACAGTAGAGTAGAAGAGTGCTCTTTCTCAAAAGCAGAGTGTGTTTCTTGTAAGGCGAGCTAGCGTTTGTTTCCCAGTCCTAAATGGAGTTGAATCACATGCAGTTTCTGGTCCTACGAGCAAGAGTAGTTTTTTGGTAAGAAGAGTCACTATTGTGCTCCCAATGCCATACAAAGTGCAAATAGCACTGGCGTCTGTACCCAGCATGTACAGCGTATTGGACTGAAGAGGATCTACTGTTCTTTTCAGTTTCCTAAGCAGAGTTGAACTAGATATGACCCGTGTGTGTAGGAAGCACAGTTCTTTTGTTCTGAGCAAGCTCACTGTTCAGACCCCATAGGAAACACAGTAGAGTAGAAGAGTGCTCTTTTCTCAAAAGCAGAGTGTGTTTCTTGTAAGGCGAGCTAGCATTTGTTTCCCAGTCCTAAATGGAGTTGAATCACATGCAGTTTCTGGTCATAAGAGCAAGAGTTGTTTTCTGGGAAGAAGAGTCACTATTGCGCTCCCATTGTCACACACAGGGCAAATAGCACTGGCGTCTGTTCCCAGCATGTACAGTCTATTGGAATGAAGAGGTTCTACTGTTCCTGTCAGTTTCCTAAGGAGAATTGAACAAGATATGGCCCGTGTGTGTAGGAAGCACAGTTCTTTTGTTCTGAGCAAGCTCACATTTCGAACCGCATAGGAAACACAGTAGAGTAGATGAGTGCATTTTTCTCAAAAGCAGAGTGTGTTTCTTGTAAGGCGAGCTAGCGTTTGTTTCCCAGTCCTAAATGGAGTTGAAATACACATGCAGTTTCTGGTCCTACGAGCAAGAGTTGTTTTCTGGTAAGAAGGGTCACTATTGCGCTCCCTTTGCCATACACAGTGCAAATAGCCCTCGCGTCTGTTCCCAGCAAGTACAGTGTATTGGACTGAAGAGGAGCTACTGTTCTTGTCATTTTCCTAAGCAGAGTTGAACTAGATATGGCCCATGTGTGCAGGAAGCACAGTTCTTTTGTACTCAGCTAGCTCAATGTTCTGGCCCTATAGGAAACACAGTAGAGTAGAAGAGTGCTCTTTCCTCAAAAGCAGACTGTGTTTCTTGTAAGGCCAGTTAGCATTTGTTTCCCCGTCCTAAATGGAGTTGAATCACATGCAGTTTCCGTTCCTACGATCAAGAGTTGTTTTCTATTAAGGAAAGTCACTATTGAGCTCCCATTGCCATACACAGTGCAAATAGCACTCCCGTCTGTACCCAGCAAGTACAGTGTATTAGACTGAAGAGGAGCTACTGTTCTTGTCAGTTTCCTAAGCAGAATTTAACTAGATATGGCCCGTGTGTGTAGGAAGCACAGTTCTTTTGTTCTGACCAAGCTCACTGTTTGGAACCTATAGGAAACACAGTAGAGTAGAAGAGTGCTCTTTTCTCAAAATCAGAGTGTGTTTCTTGTAAGGCGAGCTAGCGTTAGTTTCCCAGTCCTAAATGGAGTTGAATCACATGCAGTTTCTGGTCATACGAGCAAGAGTTGTTTTCTGGGAAGAAGAGTCACTATTGCGCTCCCATTGTCACACACAGGGCAAATAGCACTGGCGTCTGTTCCCAGCATGTACAGTCTATTGGACTGAAGAGGATCTACTGTTCTTGTCAGTTTCCTAAGCAGAATTGAACAAGATATGGCCCGTGTGTGTAGGAAGCACAGTTCTTTTGTTCTGAGCAAGCTCACATTTCGAACCCCATAGGAAACACAGTAGAGTAGAAGAGTGCATTTTTCTCAAAAGCAGAGTGTGTTTCTTGTAAGGAGAGCTAGCGTTTGTTTCCCAGTCCTAAATGGAGTTGAAACACACATGCAGTTTCTGGTCCTACGAGCAAGAGTTGTTTTCTGGTAGGAAGGGTCACTATTGCGCTCCCTTTGCCATTCACAGTGCAAATAGCCCTCGCGTCTGTTCCCTGCAAGTACAATGTATTGGACTGAAGAGGATATACTATTCTTGTCAGTTTCCTAAGCAGAATTGAACTATATATGGCCTGTGTGTGTAGGAATCACAGTTCTTTTGTTCTGAGCAAGCTCACTGTTTGGACCCCATAGGAAACACAGTAGAGTAGAAGAGTGCTCTTTTCTCAAAAGCAGAGTGTGTTTCTTGTAAGGCGAGCTAGCGTTTGTTTCCCAGTCCTAAATGGAGTTGAATCACTTGCAGTTTCCGTTCCTACGAGCAAGAGTTGTTTTTTGGTAAGAAGAGTCACTATTGTGCTCCCATTGCCATACAAAGTGCAAATAGCACTGGCGTCTGTACCCAGCATGTACAGCGTATTGGACTGAAGAGGATCTACTGTTCTTGTCAGTTTCCTAAGCAGAGTTGAACTAGATATGGCCCGTGTGTGTAGGAAGCACAGTTCCTTTGTTCTGAGCAAGCTCACTGTTCGGACCCCTTAGGAAACACAGTAGAGTAGAACAGTGCTCTTTTCTCAAAAGCCGAGTGTGTTTCTTGTAAAGCGACCTAGCCTTTGTTTCCCAGTCCTAAATGGAGTTGAATCACATGCAGTTTCTGGTCATACGAGCAAGAGTTGTTTTCTGGGAAGAAGAGTCACTATTGTGCTCCCATTGTCACACACAGGGCAAATAGCACTGGCGTCTGTTCCCAGCATGTACAGTCTATTGGACTGAAGAGGTTCTACTGTTCTTGTCAGTTTCCTAAGCAGAATTGAACAAGATATGGCCCGTGTGTGTAGGAAGCACAGTTCTTTTGTTCTGAGCAAGCTCACATTTCGAACCCCATAGGAAACACAGTAGAGTAGAAGAGTGCATTTTTCTCAAAAGCAGAGTGTGTTTCTTGTAAAGCGAGCTAGCGTTTGTTTCCCAGTCCTAAATGGAGTTGAATCACATGCAGTTTCCGTTCCTAGGAGCAAGAGTTGTTTTCTGTTAAGGAAAGTCACTATTGCGCTCCCATTGCCATACACAGTGCAAATAGCACTCGTGTCTGTTCCCAGCAAGTACAGTGTATTGGACTGAAGAGGAGCTACTGTTCTTGTCAGTTTCCTAAGCAGAATTGAACTAGATATGGCCCGTGTGTGTAGGAAGCAAAGTTCTTTTGTTCTGAGCAAGCTCACTGTTTGGACCCCATAGGAAACACATTAGAGTAGAAGAGTGCTCTTTTCTCAAAAGCAGAGTGTGTTTCTTGTAAGGCGAGCTAGCGTATGTTTCCCAGTCCTAAATGGAGTTGAATCACATGCAGTTTCTGGTCATACGGGCAAGAGTTGTTTTCTGGTAAGAAGAGTCACTATTGCGCTCCCATTGCCATACACAGTGCAAATAGCACTGGCGTCTGTACCCAGCATGTACAGTGTATTGGACTGAATAGGATCTACTGTTCTTGTCAGTTTCCTAAGCAGAATTGAACAAGATATGGCCCGTGTGTTTAGGAAGCACAGTTCTTTTGTTCTGAGCAAGCTCACTGTTCTGGCCCTATAGGAAACACAGTAGAGTAGAAGAGTGCTCTTTTCTCAAAAGCAGAGTGTGTTTCTTGTAAGGCGAGCTAGCGTTTGTTTCCCAGTCCTAAATGGAGTTGAATCACTTGCAGTTTCCCTTCCTACGAGCAAGAGTTGTTTTCTGGTAAGGAAAGTTACTATTGTGCTCCCATTGCCATACACAGTGCAAATAGCACTCGCGTCTGTATCCAGCAAGTACAGTGTATTGGACTGAAGAGGAGCTACTGTTCTTGTCAGTTTCCTAAGCAGAGTTGAACTAGATATGGCCCGTGTGTGTAGGAAGCACAGTTCTTTTGTTCTGAACAAGCTCACTGTTCGGACCCCATAGGAAACACAGTAGAGTAGAAGAGTGCTCTTTTCTCAAAAGCAGAGTGTGTTTCTTGTAAGGCAAGCTAGCGTTTGTTTCCCAGTCCTAAATGGAGTTGAATCACATGCAGTTTCTGGTCATAGGAGCAAGAGTTGTTTTCTGGGACGAAGAGTCACTATTGCGCTCCCATTGTCACCCAAGGGCAAATAGCACTGGCGTCTGTTCCCAGCATGTACAGTCTATTGGACTGAAGGGGTTCTACTGTTCTTCTCAGTTTCCTAAGAAGAATTGAACTAGATATGGCCCGTGTGTGTAGGAAGCACAGTTCTTTTGTTCTGAGCAAGCTCACATTTCAAACCCCATAGGAAACACAGTAGAGTAGAAGAGTGCATTTTTCTCAAAAGCAGAGTGTGTTTCTTGTAAGGCGAGCTAGCTTTTGTTTCGCAGTCCTAAATGGAGTTGAATCACATACAGTTTCCGTTCCTAGGAGCAAGAGTTATTTTCTGGTAAGGAAAGTCACTATTGCGCTCCTATTGCCATACACAGTGCAAATAGCACTCGCGTCTGTTCCCAGCAAGTACAGTGTATTGGCTGAAGAGGAGCTACTGTTCTTGTCAGTTTCCTAAGCAGAGTTGAACTAGATATGGCCCATGCTTGCAGGAAAAACAGTTCTTTTGTTCTGAGCAAGATAACTGTTTGGACCCCAAAGGAAACACATTAGAGTAGAGGAATGCTCTTTTCTCAAAAGCAGAGTGTGTTTCTTGTAAGGCGAGCTAGCGTTTGTTTCCCAGTCCTAAATGGAGTTGAATCACATGCAGTTTCTGGTCATACGGGCAAGAGTTGTTTTCTGGTAAGAAGAGTCACTATTGCGCTCCCATTGCCATACACAGTGCAAATAGCACTGGCGTCTGTACCCAGCATGTACAGCGTATTGGACTGAAGAGGATCTACTGTTCTTGTCAGTTTCCTAAGCAGAATTGAACAAGATATGGCCCGTGTGTGTAGGAAGCACAGTTCTTTTGTTCTGAGCAAGCTCACATTTCGAACCCCATAGGAAAAACAGTAGAGTAGAAGAGTGCATTTTTCTCAAAAGCAGAGTGTGTTTCTTGTAAGGCGAGCTAGCGTTTGTTTCCCAGTCCTAAATGGAGTTGAAATACACATGGAGTTTTTGATCCTACGAGCAAGAGTTGTTTTCTGGTAAGAAGGGTCACTATTATGCTCCCTTTGCCATACACAGTGCAAATAGCCCTCGCGTCTGTTCCCAGCAAGTACAGTGTATTGGACTGAAGAGGAGCTACTGTTCTTGTCATTTTCCTCAGCAGAGTTGAAATAGATATGGCCCATGTGTGTAGGAAGCACAGTTCTTTTGTACTCAGCAAGCTCACTGTTCTGGCCCTATAGGAAAAACAGTAGAGTAGAAGAGTGCTCTTTCCACAAACGCAGAGTTTGTTTATTGTAAGGCGAGCTAGCGTTTGCTTCACAGTCCTAAATGGAGTTGAATCACATGCAGTTTCCGTTCCTACGAGCAAGAGTTGTTTTCTGGGAAGAAGAGTCACTATTGCGCTCCCATTGTCACACACAGGGCAAATAGCACTGGCGTCTGTTCCCAGCATGTACAGTCTATTGGACTGAAGAGGTTCTACTGTTCTTGTCAGTTTCCTAAGCAGAATTGAACAAGATATGGCCCGTGTGTGTAGGAAGCACAGTTCTTTTGTTCTGAGCAAGCTCACATTTCGAACCCCATAGGAAACACAGTAGAGTAGAAGAGTGCATTTTTCTCAAAAGCAGAGTGTGTTTCTTGTAAGGTGAGCTAGCGTTTGTTTCCCAGTCCTAAATGGAGTTGAATCACATGCAGTTTCCGTTCCTAGGAGCAAGAGTTGTTTTCTGGTAAGGAAAGTCACTATTGCGCTCCCATTGCCATACACAGTGCAAATAGCACTCGCGTCTGTTCCCAGCAAGTACAGTGTATTGGACTGAAGAGGAGCTACTGTTCTTGTCAGTTTCCTAAGCAGAGTTGAACTAGATATGGCCCATGCTTGCAGGAAAAACAGTTCTTTTGTTCTGAGCAAGATAACTGTTTGGACCCCAAAGGAAACACATTAGAGTAGAAGAATGCTCTTTCCTCAAAAGCAGAGTGTGTTTCTTGTAAGGCGAGCTAGCGTTTGTTTCCCAGTCCTAAATGGAGTTGAATCACATGCAGTTTCTGGTCATACTGGCAAGAGTTGTTTTCTGGTAAGAAGAGTCACTATTGCGCTCCCATTGCCATACACAGTGCAAATAGCACTCGCGTCTGTACCCAGCATGTACAGTGTATTGGACTGAAGAGGATCTCCTGTTCTTGTCAGTTTCCTAAGCAGAATTGAACTAGATATGGCCCGTGTGTGTAGGAAGCACAGTTCTTTTGTTCTGAGCAAGCTCACTGTTCTGGCCCTATAGGAAACACAGTAGAGTAGAAGAGTGCTCTTTTCTCAAAAGCAGAGTGTGTTTCTTGTAAGGCGAGCTAGCGTTTGTTTCCCAGTCCTAAATGGAGTTGAATCACTTGCAGTTTCCCTTCCTACGAGCAAGAGTTGTTTTCTGGTAAGGAAAGTTACTATTGTACTCCCATGGCCATACACAGTGCAAATAGCACTCGCGTCTGTTCCCAGCAAGTACAGTGTATTGGACTGAAGAGGAGCTACTGTTCTTGTCAGTTTCCTAAGCAGAGTTGAACTAGATATGGCCCGTGTGTGTAGGAAGCACAGTTCTTTTGTTCTGAACAAGCTCACTGTTCGGACCCCATAGGAAACACAGTAGAGTAGAAGAGTGCTCTTTTCTCAAAAGCAGAGTGTGTTTCTTGTAAGGCAAGCTAGCGTTTGTTTCCCAGTCCTAAATGGAGTTGAATCACATGCAGTTTCTGGTCATAGGAGCAAGAGTTGTTTTCTGGGACGAAGAGTCACTATTGAGCTCCCATTGTCACACAAGGGCAAATAGCACTGGCGTCTGTTCCCAGCATGTACAGTCTATTGGACTGAAGAGGTTCTACTGTTCTTCTCAGTTTCCTAAGAAGAATTGAACTAGATATGGCCCGTGTGTGTAGGAAGCACAGTTCTTTTGTTCTGAGCAAGCTCACATTTTGAACCCCATAGGAAACACAGTAGAGTAGAAGAGTGCATTTTTCTCAAAAGCAGAGTGTGTTTCTTGTAAGGCGAGCTAGCTTTTGTTTCGCAGTCCTAAATGGAGTTGAATCACATACAGTTTCCGTTCCTAGGAGCAAGAGTTGTTTTCTGGTAAGGAAAGTCACTATTGCGCTCCCATTGCCATACACAGTGCAAACAGCACTCGCGTCTGTTCCCAGCAAGTACAGTGTATTGGACTGAAGAGGAGCTACTGTTCTTGTCAGTTTCCTAAGCAGAATTGAACTAGATATGGCCCGTGTGTGTAGGAAGCACAGTTCATTTGTTCTGAGCAAGCTCACTGTTTGGACCCCAAATGAAACACAGTAGAGTAGATGTGTGCTCTTTTCTCAAAAGCAGAGTGTGTTTCTTGTAAGGCAAGCTAGCGTTTGTTTCCCAGTCCTAAATGGAGTTGAATCACATGCAGTTTCTGGTCATACGAGCAAGAGTTGTTTTCTGGTAAGAAGAGTCACTATTGTGCTCCCATTGCCATACACAGTGCAAATAGCACTGGCGTCTGTACCCAGCATGTACAGTGTATTGGACTGAAGAGGATCTACTGTTCTTGTCAGTTTCCTAAGCAGAATTGAACTAGATATGGCCCGTGTGTGTAGGAAGCACAGTTCTTTTGTTCTGAGCAAGCTCACTGTTCTGGCCCCATAGGAAACACAGTAGAATAGAAGAGTGCTCTTTTCTCAAAAGCAGAGTGTGTTTCTTGTAAGGCGAGCTAGCGTTTGTTTCCCAGTCCTAAATGGAGTTGAATCACATGCAGTTTCCGTTCCTATGAGCAAGAGTTGTTTTCTGGTAAGGAAAGTCACTATTATGCTCCCATTGCCATACACAGTGCAAATAGCACTCGCGTCTGTTCCCAGCAAGTACAGTGTATTGGACTGAAGAGGAGCTACAGTTCTTGTGAGTTTCCTAAGCAGAATTGAACTAGATATGGCCCGTGTGTGTAGGAAGCAAAGTTCTTTTGTTCTGAGCAAGCTCACTGTTTGGACCCCATAGGAAACATAGTAGAGTAGAAGAGTGCTCTTTTCTCAAAAGCAGAGTGTGTTTCTTATAAGGCGAGCTAGCGTTTGTTTCCCAATCCTAAATGGAGTTGAATCACATGCAGTTTCTGGTCCTACGAGCAAGAGTTGTTTTTTGGTAAGAAGAGTCACTATTGTGCTCCCATTGCCATACAAACTGCAAATAGCACTGGCGTCTGTACCCGCCATGTACAGTGTATTGGACTGAAGAGGATCTACTGTTCTTGTCAGTTTCCTAAGCAGAATTGAACAAGATATGGCCCGTGTGTGTAGGAAGCACAGTTCTTTTGTTCTGAGCAAGCTCACATTTCGAACCCCATAGGAAACACAGTAGAGAAGAAGAGTGCATATTTCTCAAAAGCAGAGTGTGTTTCTTGTAAGGCGAGCTAGTGTTTGTTTCCCAGTCCTAAATGGAGTTGAAATACACATGCAGTTTCTGGTCCTACGAGCAAGAGTTGTTTTATGATAAGAAGGGTCACTATTGCGCTCCCTTTGCATACACGGTGCAAATAGCCTTCGCGTCTGTTCCCAGCAAGTACAGTGTATTGGACTGAAGAGGAGCTACTGTTCTTGTCATTTCCCTCAGCAGAGTTGAAATAGATATGGCCCATGTGTGTAGGAAGCACAGTTCTTTTGTACTCAGCAAGCTCACTGTTCTGGCCCTATAGGAAAAACAGTAGAGTAGAAGAGTGCTCTTTCCACAAACGCAGAGTTTGTTTATTGTAAGGCGAGCTAGCGTTTGTTTCGCAGTTCTAAATGGAGTTGAATCACATGCAGTTTCCATTCCTACGAGCAAGAGTTGTTTTCTGGGAAGAAGAGTCACTGTTGCGCTCCCATTGTCACACACAGGGCAAATAGCACTGGCGTCTGTTCCCAGCATGTACAGTCTATTGGACTGAAGAGGTTCTACTGTTCTTGTCAGTTTCCTAAGCAGAATTGAACAAGATATGGCCCGTGTGTGTAGGAAGCACAGTTCTTTTGTTCTGAGCAAGCTCACATTTCGAACCCCATAGGAAACACAGTAGAGTAGAAGAGTGCATTTTTCTCAAAAGCAGAGTGTGTTTCTTGTAAGGCGAGCTAGCGTTTGTTTCCCAGTCCTAAATGGAGTTGAATCACATGCAGTTTCCGTTCCTCGGAGCAAAAGTTGTTTTCTGGTAAGGAAAGTCACTATTGCGCTCCCATTGCCATACACAGTGCAAATAGCACTCGCGTCTGTTCCCAGCAAGTACAGTGTATTGGACTGAAGAGGAGCTACTGTTCTTGTCATTTTTTTAAGCAGAGTTGAACTAGATATGGCCCGTGTGTGTAGGAAGCAAAGTTCTTTTGTTCTGAGCAAGCTCACTGTTTGGACCCCATAGGAAACACAGTAGAGTAGAAGAGTGCTCTTTTCTCAAAAGCAGAGTGTGTTTCTTGTAAGGCGAACTAGCGTTTGTTTCACAGTCCTAAATGGAGTTGATTCACATGCAGTTTCCGTTCCTAGGAGCAAGAGTTGTTTTCTGGTAAGGAAAGTCACTATTGCGCTCCCATTGCCATACACAGTGCAAATAGCACTCGCGTCTCTTCCCAGCAAGTACAGTGTATTGGCTGAAGAGGAGCTACTCCTCTTGTCAGTTTCCTAAGCAGAGTTGAACTAGATATGGCCCATGCTTGCAGGAAAAACAGTTCTTTTGTTCTGAGCAAGATAACTGTTTGGACCCCAAAGGAAACACATTAGAGTAGAAGAATGCTCTTTTCTCAAAAGCAGAGTGTGTTTCTTGTAAGGCGAGCTAGCGTTTGTTTCCCAGTCCTAAATGGAGTTGAATCACATGCAGTTTCTGGTCATACGGGCAAGAGTTGTTTTCTGGTAAGAAGAGTCACTATGGCGCTCCCATTGCCATACACAGTGCAAATAGCACTGGCGTCTGTACCCAGCATGTACAGTGTATTGGACTGAATAGGATCTACTGTTCTTGTCAGTTTCCTAAGCAGAATTGAACAAGATATGGCCCGTGTGTGTAGGAAGCACAGTTATTTTGTTCTGAGCAAGCTCACTGTTCTGGCCCTATAGGAAACACAGTAGAGTAGAATAGTGCTCTTTTCTCAAAAGCAGAGTGTGTTTCTTGTAAGGCCAGTTAGCGTTTGTTTCCCAGTCCTAAATGGAGTTGAATCACTTGCAGTTTCCGTTCCTACGAGCAAGAGTTGTTTTCTGGTAAGGAAAGTTACTATTGTGCTCCCATTGCCATTCACAGTGCAAATAGCACTCGTGTCTGTTCCTAGCAAGTACAGTGTATTGGACTGAAGAGGAGCTACTGTTCTTGTCAGTTTCCTAAGCAGAGTTGAACTAGATATGGCCCGTGTGTGTAGGAAGCACAGTTCTTTTGTTCTGAACAAGCTCACTGTTCGGACCCCATAGGAAACACAGTAGAGTAGAAGAGTGCTCTTTTCTCAAAAGCAGAGTGTGTTTCTTGTAAGGCAAGCTAGCGTTTGTTTCCCAGTCCTAAATGGAGTTGAATCACATGCAGTTTCTGGTCATAGGAGCAAGAGTTGTTTTCTGGGACGAAGAGTCACTATTGCGCTCCCATTGTCACCCAAGGGCAAATAGCACTGGCGTCTGTTCCCAGCAAGTACAGTCTATTGGACTGAAGGGGTTCTACTGTTCTTCTCAGTTTCCTAAGAAGAATTGAACTAGATATGGCCCGTGTGTGTAGGAAGCACAGTTCTTTTGTTCTGATCAAGCTCACTGTTCTGGCCCTATAGGAAACACAGTAGAATAGAAGAGTGCTCTTTTCTCAAAAGCAGAGTGTGTTTCTTGTAAGGCGAGCTAGCGTTTGTTTCCCAGTCCTAAATGGAGTTGAATCACATGCAGTTTCCGTTCCTATGAGCAAGAGTTGTTTTCTGGTAAGGAAAGTCACTATTATGCTCCCATTTCCATACACAGTGCAAATAGCACTCGCGTCTGTTCCCAGCAAGTACAGTGTATTGGACTGAAGAGGAGCTACAGTTCTTGTGAGTTTCCTAAGCAGAATTGAACTAGATATGGCCCGTGTGTGTAGGAAGCAAAGTTCTTTTGTTCTGAGCAAGCTCACTGTTTGGACCCCGTAGGAAACACAGTAGAGTAGAAGAGTGCTCTTTTCTCAAAAGTAGAGTGTGTTTCTTGTAAGGCGACCTAGCGTTTGTTTCCCAGTCCTAAATGGAGTTGAATCACATGCAGTTTATGGTCCTACGAGCAAGAGTTGTTTTCTGGTGAAAAGGGTCACTATTGCGCTCCCTTTGCCATACACAGTGCAAATAGCCCTCGCGTCTGTTCCCAGCAAGTACAGTGTATTGGACTGAAGAGGAGCTACGGTTCTTGTCATTTTCCTCAGCAGAGTTGAACTAGATATGGCCCATGTGTGTAGGAAGCACAGTTCTTTTGTACTCAGCAAGCTCACTGTTCTGGCCCTATAGGAAAAACAGTAGAGTAGAAGAGTGCTCTTTCCACAAACGCAGAGTTTGTTTCTTGTAAGGCGAGCTAGCGTTTGTTTCCCAGTCCTAAATGGAGTTGAATCACATGCAGTTTCCGTTCCTACGAGCAAGAGTTGTTTTCTGGTAAGGAAAGTCACTATTGCGCTCCCATTGCCATACACAGTGCAAATAGCACTCGCGTCTGTTCCCAGCAAGTACAGTGTATTGGACTGAAGAGGAGCTACGGTTCTTGTCATTTTCCTCAGCAGAGTTGAACTAGATGTGGCCCATGTGTGTAGGAAGCACAGTTCTTTTGTACTCAGCAAGCTCACTGTTCTGGCCCTATAGGAAAAACAGTAGAGAAGAAGAGTGCTCTTTCCACAAACGCAGAGTTTGTTTATTGTAAGGCGAGCTAGCGTTTGTTTCACAGTCCTAAATGGAGTTGAATCACATGCAGTTTCCGTTCCTAGGAGCAAGAGTTGTTTTCTGGTAAGGAAAGTCACTATTGCGCTCCCATTGCCATACACAGTGCAAATAGCACTCGCGTCTGTTCCCAGCAAGTACAGTGTATTGGACTGAAGAGGAGCTACTGTTCTTGTCAGTTTCCTAAGCAGAATAGAACTAGATATGGCCCGTGTGTGTAGGATGCAAAGTTCTTTTGTTCTGAGCAAGCTCACTGTTTGGACCCCATAGGAAACACATTAGAGTAGAAGAGTGCTTTTTTCTCAAAAGCAGAGTGTGTTTCTTGTAAGGCGAGCTAGCGTTTGTTTCCCAGTCCTAAATGGAGTTGAATCACATGCAGTTTCCGGTCATACGGGCAAGAGTTGTTTTCTGGTAAGAAGAGTCACTATTGCGCTCCCATTGCCATAAAAGTGCAAATAGCACTGCCGTCTGTACCCAGCATGTACAGTGTATTGGACTGAAGAGGATCTACTGTTCTTGTCAGTTTCCTAAGCAGAATTGAACTAGATATGGCCCGTGTGTGTAGGAATCACAGTTCTTTTGTTCTGAGCAAGCTCACTGTTCGGACCCCATAGGAAACACAGTAGAGTAGAAGAGTGCTCTTTTCTGAAAAGCCGAGTGTGTTTCTTGTAAGGCGAGCTAGCCTTTGTTTCCCAGTCTTAAATGGAGTTGAATCACTTGCAGTTTCCGTTCCTACGAGCAAGAGTTGTTTTCTGGGAAGAAGAGTCACTATTGCGCTCCCATTGTCACACACAGGGCAAATAGCACTGGCGTCTGTTCCCAGCATGTACAGTCTATTGGACTGAAGAGGTTCTACTGTTCTTGTCAGTTTCCTAAGCAGAATTGAACAAGATATGGTCCGTGTGTGTAGGAAGCACAGTTCTTTTGTTCTGAGCAAGCTCACATTTCGAACCCCATAGGAAACACAGTAGAGCAGAAGAGTGCATTTTTCTCAAAAGCAGAGTGTGTTTCTTGTAAGGCGAGCCAGCGTTTGTTTCCCAGTTCTAAATGGAGTTGAAATACACATGCAGTTTCCGGTCCTACGAGCAACAGTGGTTTTCTGGTAAGAATAGTCACTATTGTGCTCCCTTTGCCATACACAGTGCAAATAGCCCTCTCGTCTGTTCCCAGCAAGTACAGTGTATTGGACTGAAGAGGAGCTACTGTTCTTGTCATTTTCCTAAGCAGAGTTGAACTAGATATGGCCCATGTGTGTAGGAAGCACAGTTCTTTTGTACTCAGCAAGCTCACTGTTCTGGCCGTACAGGAAAAACAGTAGAGTAGAAGAGTGCTCTTTCCACAAACGCAGAGTTTGTTTATTGTAAGGCGAGCTAGCGTTTGTTTTGCAGTCCTAAATGGAGTTGAATCACATGCAATTTCCGTTCCTAGGAGCAAGAGTTGTTTTCTGGTAAGGAAAGTCACTATTGCGCTCCCATTGCCATACACAGTGCAAATAGCACTCGCGTCTGTTCCCAGCAAGTACAGTGTATTGGACTGAAGAGGAGCTACTGTTCTTGTCAGTTTCCTAAGCAGAATTGAACTAGATATGGCCCGTGTGTGTAGGAAGCAAAGTTCTTTTGTTCTGAGCAAGCTCACTGTTTGGACCCCATAGGAAACACATTAGAGTAGAAGAGTGCTCTTTTCTCAAAAGCAGAGTGTGTTTCTTGTAAGGCGAGCTAGTGTTTGTTTCCCAGTCCTAAATGGAGTTGAATCACATGCAGTTTCTGGTCCTACGAGCAAGAGTTGTTTTTTGGTAAGAAGAGTCACTATTGTGCTCCCATTGCCATACAAAGTGCAAATAGCACTCACGTCTGTACCCAGCATGTACAGTGTATTGGCCTGAAGAGGATCTACTGTTCTTGTCAGTTTCCTAAGCAGAGTTGAACTAGATATGGCCCGTGTGTGTAGGAAGCACAGTTATTTTGTTCTGAGCAAGCTCACTGTTCGGACCCCATAGGAAACACAGTAGAGTAGAAGAGTGCTCTTTTCTCAAAAGCAGAGTGTGTTTCTTGTAAGGCGACCTAGCCTTTGTTTCCCAGTCCTAAATGGAGTTGAATCACATGCAGTTTCTGGTCACACGAGCAAGAGTTGTTTTCTGGGAAGAAGAGTCACTATTGCGCTCCCATTGTCACACACAGGGCAAATAGCACTGGCGTCTGTTCCCAGCATGTACAGTCTATTGGACTGAAGAGGTTCTACTGTTCTTGTCAGTTTCCTAAGCAGAATTGAACAAGATATGGCCCGTGTGTGTAGGAAGCACAGTTCTTTTGTTCTGAGCAAGCTCACATTTCGAATCCCATAGGAAACACAGTAGAGTAGAAGAGTGCATTTTTCTCAAAAGCCGAGTGTGTTTCTTGTAAGGTGAGCTAGCGTTTGTTTCCCAGTCCTAAATGGAGTTGAATCACATGCAGTTTCCGTTCCTAGGAGCAAGAGTTGTTTTCTGGTAAGGAAAGACACTATTGCGCTCCCATTGCCATACACAGTGCAAATAGCACTCGCGTCTGTTCCCAGCAAGTACAGTGTATTTGACTGAAGAGGAGCTACTGTTCTTGTCAGTTTCCTAAGCAGAGTTGAACTAGATATGGCCCATGCTTGCAGGAAAAACAGTTCTTTTGTTCTGAGCAAGATAACTGTTTGGACACCAAAGGAAACACATTATAGTAGAAGAATGCTCTTTTCTCAAAAGCAGAGTGTGTTTCTTGTAAGGCGAGCTAGTGTTTGTTTCCCAGTCCTAAATGGTGTTGAATCACATGCAGTTTCTGGTCATACGGGCAAGAGTTGTTTTCTGGTAAGAAGAGTCACTATTGTGCTCCCATTGCCATACAAAGTGCAAAATGCACTGGCATCTGTACCCAGCATGTACAGTGTATTGGACTGAAGGGGATCTACTGTTCTTGTCAGTTTCCTAAGCAGAGTTGAACTACATATGCCCCGTGTGTGTAGGAAGCACAGTTCTTTTGTTCTGAGCAAGCTCACTGTTCGGACCCCATAGGAAACACAGTAGAGTAGAAGAGTGCTCTTTTCTCAAAAGCCGAGTGTGTTTCTTGTAAGGCGACCTAGCCTTTGTTTCCCAGTCCTAAATGGAGTTGAATCACATGCAGTTTCTGGTCATACGAGCAAGAGTTGTTTTCTGGGAAGAAGAGTCACTATTGCGCTCCCATTGTCACACACAGGGCAAATAGCACTGGCGTCTGTTCCCAGCATGTACAGTCTATTGGAATGAAGAGGTTCTACTGTTCTTGTCAGTTTCCTAAGCAGAATTGAACAAGATATGGCCCGTGTGTGTAGGAAGCACAGTTCTTTTGTTCTGAGCAAGCTCACATTTCGAACCCCATAGGAAACACAGTAGAGTAGAAGAGTGCATTTTTCTCAAAAGCAGAGTGTGTTTCTTGTAAGGCGAGCTAGCGTTTGTTTCCCAGTCCTAAATGGAGTTGAATCACATGCAGTTTCTGTTCCTAGGAGCAAGAGTTGTTTTCTGGTAAGGAAAGTCACTATTGCGCTCCCATTGCCATACACAGTGCAAATAGCACTCGCGTCTGTTCCCAGCAAGTACAGTGTATTGGACTGAAGAGGAGCTACTGTTCTTGTCAGTTTCCTAAGCAGAATTGAACTAGATATGGTCCGTGTGTGTAGGAAGCAAAGTTCTTTTGTTCTGAGCAAGCTCACTGATTGGACCCCATAGGAAACACATTAGAGTAGAAGAGTGCTCTTTTCTCAAAAGCAGAGTGTGTTTCTTGTAAGGCGAGCTAGCGTTTGTTTCCCAGTCCTAAATGGAGTTGAATCACATGCAGTTTCCGGTCATACGGGCAAGAGTTGTTTTCTGGTAAGAAGAGTCACTATTGAACTCCCATTGCCATACACAGTGCAAAAAGCACTGGCGTCTGTACCCAGCATGTACAGTGTATTGGAATGAAGAGGATCTACTGTTCTTGTCAGTTTCCTAAGCAGAATTGAACTAGATATGGCCCGCGTGTGTAGGAATCACAGTTCTTTTGTTCTGAGCAAGCTCACTGTTCGGACCCCATAGGAAACATAGTAGAGTAGAAGAGTGCTCTTTTCTCAAAAGCCGAGTGTGTTTCTTGTAAGGCGAGCTAGCGTTTGTTTCCCAGTCTTAAATGGAGTTGAATCACTTGCAGTTTCCGTTCCTACGAGCAAGAGTTGTTTTCTGGGAAGAAGAGTCACTATTGCGCTCCCATTGTCACACACAGGGCAAATAGCATTGGCGTCTGTTCCCAGCATGTACAGTCTATTGGACTGAAGAGGTTCTACTGTTCTTGTCAGTTTCCTAAGCAGAATTGAACAAGATATGGCCCGTTTGTGTAGGAAGCACAGTTCTTTTGTTCTGAGCAAGCTCACTTTTCGAAACCCATAGGAAAAACAGTAGAGTAGAAGAGTGCATTTTTCTAAAAAGCAGAGTGTGTTTCTTGTAAGGCGAGCTAGCGTTTGTTTCCCAGTCCTAAATGGAGTTGAATCACTTGCAGTTTCCGTTCCTAAGAGCAAAAGTTGTTTTCTGGTAAGGAAAGTCACTATTGTGCTCCCATTGCCATACACAGTGCAAATAGCACTCGCGTCTGTTCCCAGCAAGTACAGTGTATTGGACTGAAGAGGAGCTACTGTTCTTGTCAGTTTCCTAAGCAGAATTGAACTAGATATGGCCCGTGTGTGCAGGAAGCAAAGTTCTTTTGTTCTGAGCAAGCTCACTGTTTGGACCCCATAGGAAACACAGTAGAGTAGAAGAGTGCTCTTTTCTCAGAAGCAGAGTGTGTTTCTTGTAAGGCGAGCTAGCATTTGTTTCCCAGTCCTAAATGGAGTTGAATCACATGCAGTTTCTGGTCCTACAAGCAATAGTTGTTTTTGGGTAAGAAGGGTCACTATTGTGCTCCCATTGCCATACAAAGTGCAAATAGCACTGGCGTCTGTACCCAGCATTTACAGCGTATTGGACTGAAGAGGATCTACTGTTCTTTTCAGTTTCCTAAGCAGAGTTGAACTAGATATGGCCCGTGTCTGCAGGAAGCACAGTTTTTTTGTTCTGAGCAAGCTCACTGTTTGGACCCCATACGAAACACAGTAGAGTAGAAGAGTGCTCTTTTCTCAAAAGCAGAGTGTGTTTCTTGTAAGGCGACCTAGCGTTTGTTTCCCAGTCCTAAATGGAGTTGAATCACATGCAGATTCTGGTCATACGAGCACGAGTTGTTTTCTGGTAAGAAGAGTCACTATTGTGCTCCCATTGTCACACACAGGGCAAATAGCACTGGCGTCTGTTCCCAGCATGTACAGTCTATTGGAATGAAGAGGTTCTACTGTTCTTGTCAGTTTCCTAAGCAGAATTGAACAAGATATGGCCCGTGTGTGTAGGAAGCACAGTTCTTTTGTTCTGAGCAAGCTCACATTTGAACCCCATGGGAAACACAGTAGAGTAGAAGAGTGCATTTTTCTCAAAACAGAGTGTGTTTCTTGTAAGGCGAGCTAGCGTTTGTTTCCCAGTCCTAAATGGAGTTGAAATACACATGCAGTTTCTGGTCCTACGAGCAAAAGTTTTTTTCTGGTAAGAAGGGTCACTATTGCGCTCCCTTTGCCATACACAGTGCAAATAGACCTCGCGTCTGTTCCCAGCAAGTACAGTGTATTAGACTGAAGAGGAGCTACTGTTCTTGTCATTTTCCTCAGCAGAGTTGAACTAGATATGGCCCATGTGTGTAGGAAGCACAGTCCTTTTTTACTCAGCAAGCTCACTGTTCTGGCCCTATAGGAAAAACAGTAGAGAAGAAGAGTGCTCTTTCCACAAACGCAGAGTTTGTTTATTGTAAGGCGAGCTAGCGTTTGTTTCGCAGTCCTAAATGGAGTTGAATCACATGCAGTTTCCGTTCCTACGAGCAAGAGTTGTTTTCTGGGAAGAAGAGTCACTATTGCGCTCCCATGTCACACACAGTGCAAATAGCACTGGCGTCTGTACCCAGCATGTACAGCGTATTGGAATGAAGAGGATCTACTGTTCTTGTCAGTTTCCTAAGCAGAATTGAACAAGATATGGCCCGTGTGTGTAGGAAGCACAGTTCTTTTGTTCTGAGCAAGCTCACATTTCGAACCCCATAGGAAACACAGTAGAGTAGAAGAGTGCATTTTTCTCAAAAGCAGAGTGTGTTTCTTGTAAGGCGAGCTATCATTTGTTTCCCAGTCCTAAATGGAGTTGAATCACTTGAAGTTTCCGTTCCTACGAGCAAGAGTTGTTTTCTGGTAAGGAAAGTCACTATTGTGCTCCCATTGCCATACACAGTGCAAATAGCACTGGCGTCTGTACCCAGCATGTACAGCGTATTGGACTGAAGAGGATCTACTGTTCTTTTCAGTTTCCTAAGCAGAGTTGAACTAGATATGGCCCGTGTGTGTAGGAAGCACAGTTCTTTTGTTCTGAGCAAGCTCACTGTTCGGACCCCATAGGAAACACAGTAGAGTAGAAGAGTGCTCTTTTCTCAAAAGTAGAGTGTGTTTCTTGTAAGGCGACCTAGCGTTTGTTTCCCAGTCCTAAATGGAGTTGAATCACATGCAGTTTCTGGTCCTACGAGCAAGAGTTGTTTTCTGGTGAAAAGGGTCACTATTGCGCTCCCTTTGCCATACACAGTGCAAATAGCCCTCGCGTCTGTTCCCAGCAAGTACAGTGTATTGGACTGAAGAGGAGCTACGGTTCTTGTCATTTTCCTCAGCAGAGTTGAACTAGATATGGCCCATGTGTGTAGGAAGCACAGTTCTTTTGTACTCAGCAAGCTCACTGTTCTGGCCCTATAGGAAAAACAGTAGAGAAGAAGAGTGCTCTTTCCACAAACGCAGAGTTTGTTTATTGTAAGGCGAGCTAGCGTTTGTTTCCCAGTCCTAAATGGAGTTGAATCACATGCAGTTTCCGTTCCTACGAGCAAGAGTTGTTTTCTGGTAAGGAAAGTCACTATTGCGCTCCCATTGCCATACACAGTGCAAATAGCACTCGCGTCTGTTCCCAGCAAGTACAGTGTATTGGACTGAAGAGGAGCTACTGTTCTTGTCAGTTTCCTAAGCAGAATTGAACTAGATATGGCCCGTGTGTGTAGGAAGCAAAGTTCTTTTGTTCTGAGCAAGCTCACTGTTTGGACCCCATAGGAAACACAGTAGAGTAGAAGAGTGCTCTTTTCTCAAAAGCAGAGTGTGTTTCTTGTAAGGCGAGCTAGCCTTTGTTTCCCAGTCCTAAATGGAGTTGAATCACATGCAGTTTCTGGTCATACGAGCAAGAGTTGTTTTCTGGGAAGAAGGGTCACTATTGCGTTCCCATTGTCACACACAGGGCAAATAGCACTGGCGTCTGTTCCCAGCATGTACAGTCTATTGGACTGAAGAGGTTCTACTGTCCTTGTCAGTTTCCTAAGCAGAATTGAACAAGATATGGCCCGTGTGTGTAGGAATTACAGTTCTTTTGTTCTGAGCAAGCTCACATTTCGAACCCCATAGGAAACACAGTAGAGTAGAAGAGTGCATTTTTCTCAAAAACAGAGTGTGTTTCTTGTAAGGCAAGCTAGCGTTTGTTTCCCAGTCCTAAATGGAGTTGAATCACATGCAGTTTCCGTTCCTAGGAGCAAGAGTTGTTTTCTGGTAAGGAAAGTCACTATTGCGCTCCCATTGCCATACACAGTGCAAATAGCACTCGCGTCTGTTCCCAGCAAGTACAGTGTATTGGACTGAAGAGGAGCTACTGTTCTTGTCAGTTTCCTAAGCAGAATAGAACTAGATATGGCCCGTGTGTGTAGGATGCAAAGTTCTTTTGTTCTGAGCAAGCTCACTGTTTGGACCCCATAGGAAACACATTAGAGTAGAAGAGTGCTCTTTTCTCAAAAGCAGAGTGTGTTTCTTGTAAGGCGAGCTAGCGTTTGTTTCCCAGTCCTAAATGGAGTTGAATCACATGCAGTTTCCGGTCATACGGGCAAGAGTTGTTTTCTGGTAAGAAGAGTCACTTTTGCGCTCCCATTGCCATAAAAGTGCAAATAGCACTGCCGTCTGTACCCAGCATGTACAGTGTATTGGACTGAAGAGGATCTACTGTTCTTGTCAGTTTCCTAAGCAGAATTGAACTAGATATGGCCCGTGTGTGTAGGAATCACAGTTCTTTTGTTCTGAGCAAGCTCACTGTTCGGACCCCATAGGAAACACAGTAGAGTAGAAGAGTGCTCTTTTCTGAAAAGCCGAGTGTGTTTCTTGTAAGGCGAGCTAGCCTTTGTTTCCCAGTCTTAAATGGAGTTGAATCACTTGCAGTTTCCGTTCCTACGAGCAAGAGTTGTTTTCTGGGAAGAAGAGTCACTATTGCGCTCCCATTGTCACACACAGGGCAAATAGCACTGGCGTCTGTTCCCAGCATGTACAGTCTATTGGACTGAAGAGGTTCTACTGTTCTTGTCAGTTTCCTAAGCAGAATTGAACAAGATATGGTCCGTGTGTGTAGGAAGCACAGTTCTTTTGTTCTGAGCAAGCTCACATTTCGAACCCCATAGGAAACACAGTAGAGCAGAAGAGTGCATTTTTCTCAAAAGCAGAGTGTGTTTCTTGTAAGGCGAGCCAGCGTTTGTTTCCCAGTTCTAAATGGAGTTGAAATACACATGCAGTTTCCGGTCCTACGAGCAACAGTGGTTTTCTGGTAAGAATAGTCACTATTGTGCTCCCTTTGCCATACACAGTGCAAATAGCCCTCTCGTCTGTTCCCAGCAAGTACAGTGTATTGGACTGAAGAGGAGCTACTGTTCTTGTCATTTTCCTAAGCAGAGTTGAACTAGATATGGCCCATGTGTGTAGGAAGCACAGTTCTTTTGTACTCAGCAAGCTCACTGTTCTGGCCGTACAGGAAAAACAGTAGAGTAGAAGAGTGCTCTTTCCACAAACGCAGAGTTTGTTTATTGTAAGGCGAGCTAGCGTTTGTTTTGCAGTCCTAAATGGAGTTGAATCACATGCAATTTCCGTTCCTAGGAGCAAGAGTTGTTTTCTGGTAAGGAAAGTCACTATTGCGCTCCCATTGCCATACACAGTGCAAATAGCACTCGCGTCTGTTCCCAGCAAGTACAGTGTATTGGACTGAAGAGGAGCTACTGTTCTTGTCAGTTTCCTAAGCAGAATTGAACTAGATATGGCCCGTGTGTGTAGGAAGCAAAGTTCTTTTGTTCTGAGCAAGCTCACTGTTTGGACCCCATAGGAAACACATTAGAGTAGAAGAGTGCTCTTTTCTCAAAAGCAGAGTGTGTTTCTTGTAAGGCGAGCTAGTGTTTGTTTCCCAGTCCTAAATGGAGTTGAATCACATGCAGTTTCTGGTCCTACGAGCAAGAGTTGTTTTTTGGTAAGAAGAGTCACTATTGTGCTCCCATTGCCATACAAAGTGCAAATAGCACTCACGTCTGTACCCAGCATGTACAGTGTATTGGCCTGAAGAGGATCTACTGTTCTTGTCAGTTTCCTAAGCAGAGTTGAACTAGATATGGCCCGTGTGTGTAGGAAGCACAGTTATTTTGTTCTGAGCAAGCTCACTGTTCGGACCCCATAGGAAACACAGTAGAGTAGAAGAGTGCTCTTTTCTCAAAAGCAGAGTGTGTTTCTTGTAAGGCGACCTAGCCTTTGTTTCCCAGTCCTAAATGGAGTTGAATCACATGCAGTTTCTGGTCACACGAGCAAGAGTTGTTTTCTGGGAAGAAGAGTCACTATTGCGCTCCCATTGTCACACACAGGGCAAATAGCACTGGCGTCTGTTCCCAGCATGTACAGTCTATTGGACTGAAGAGGTTCTACTGTTCTTGTCAGTTTCCTAAGCAGAATTGAACAAGATATGGCCCGTGTGTGTAGGAAGCACAGTTCTTTTGTTCTGAGCAAGCTCACATTTCGAATCCCATAGGAAACACAGTAGAGTAGAAGAGTGCATTTTTCTCAAAAGCCGAGTGTGTTTCTTGTAAGGTGAGCTAGCGTTTGTTTCCCAGTCCTAAATGGAGTTGAATCACATGCAGTTTCCGTTCCTAGGAGCAAGAGTTGTTTTCTGGTAAGGAAAGACACTATTGCGCTCCCATTGCCATACACAGTGCAAATAGCACTCGCGTCTGTTCCCAGCAAGTACAGTGTATTTGACTGAAGAGGAGCTACTGTTCTTGTCAGTTTCCTAAGCAGAGTTGAACTAGATATGGCCCATGCTTGCAGGAAAAACAGTTCTTTTGTTCTGAGCAAGATAACTGTTTGGACACCAAAGGAAACACATTATAGTAGAAGAATGCTCTTTTCTCAAAAGCAGAGTGTGTTTCTTGTAAGGCGAGCTAGTGTTTGTTTCCCAGTCCTAAATGGTGTTGAATCACATGCAGTTTCTGGTCATACGGGCAAGGGTTGTTTTCTGGTAAGAAGAGTCACTATTGTGCTCCCATTGCCATACAAAGTGCAAAATGCACTGGCATCTGTACCCAGCATGTACAGTGTATTGGACTGAAGGGGATCTACTGTTCTTGTCAGTTTCCTAAGCAGAATTGAACTACATATGCCCCGTGTGTGTAGGAAGCACAGTTCTTTTGTTCTGAGCAAGCTCACTGTTCGGACCCCATAGGAAACACAGTAGAGTAGAAGAGTGCTCTTTTCTCAAAAGCCGAGTGTGTTTCTTGTAAGGCGACCTAGCCTTTGTTTCCCAGTCCTAAATGGAGTTGAATCACATGCAGTTTCTGGTCATACGAGCAAGAGTTGTTTTCTGGGAAGAAGAGTCACTATTGCGCTCCCATTGTCACACACAGGGCAAATAGCACTGGCGTCTGTTCCCAGCATGTACAGTCTATTGGAATGAAGAGGTTCTACTGTTCTTGTCAGTTTCCTAAGCAGAATTGAACAAGATATGGCCCGTGTGTGTAGGAAGCACAGTTCTTTTGTTCTGAGCAAGCTCACATTTCGAACCCCATAGGAAACACAGTAGAGTAGAAGAGTGCATTTTTCTCAAAAGCAGAGTGTGTTTCTTGTAAGGCGAGCTAGCGTTTGTTTCCCAGTCCTAAATGGAGTTGAATCACATGCAGTTTCTGTTCCTAGGAGCAAGAGTTGTTTTCTGGTAAGGAAAGTCACTATTGCGCTCCCATTGCCATACACAGTGCAAATAGCACTCGCGTCTGTTCCCAGCAAGTACAGTGTATTGGACTGAAGAGGAGCTACTGTTCTTGTCAGTTTCCTAAGCAGAATTGAACTAGATATGGTCCGTGTGTGTAGGAAGCAAAGTTCTTTTGTTCTGAGCAAGCTCACTGATTGGACCCCATAGGAAACACATTAGAGTAGAAGAGTGCTCTTTTCTCAAAAGCAGAGTGTGTTTCTTGTAAGGCGAGCTAGCGTTTGTTTCCCAGTCCTAAATGGAGTTGAATCACATGCAGTTTCCGGTCATACGGGCAAGAGTTGTTTTCTGGTAAGAAGAGTCACTATTGAACTCCCATTGCCATACACAGTGCAAAAAGCACTGGCGTCTGTACCCAGCATGTACAGTGTATTGGAATGAAGAGGATCTACTGTTCTTGTCAGTTTCCTAAGCAGAATTGAACTAGATATGGCCCGCGTGTGTAGGAATCACAGTTCTTTTGTTCTGAGCAAGCTCACTGTTCGGACCCCATAGGAAACATAGTAGAGTAGAAGAGTGCTCTTTTCTCAAAAGCCGAGTGTGTTTCTTGTAAGGCGAGCTAGCGTTTGTTTCCCAGTCTTAAATGGAGTTGAATCACTTGCAGTTTCCGTTCCTACGAGCAAGAGTTGTTTTCTGGGAAGAAGAGTCACTATTGTGCTCCCATTGTCACACACAGGGCAAATAGCATTGGCGTCTGTTCCCAGCATGTACAGTCTATTGGACTGAAGAGGTTCTACTGTTCTTGTCAGTTTCCTAAGCAGAATTGAACAAGATATGGCCCGTTTGTGTAGGAAGCACAGTTCTTTTGTTCTGAGCAAGCTCACTTTTCGAAACCCATAGGAAAAACAGTAGAGTAGAAGAGTGCATTTTTCTAAAAAGCAGAGTGTGTTTCTTGTAAGGCGAGCTAGCGTTTGTTTCGCAGTCCTAAATGGAGTTGAATCACATGCAGTTTCCGTTCCTAGGAGCAAGAGTTGTTTTCTGGTAAGGAAAGTCACTATTGCGCTCCCATTGCCATACACAGTGCAAATAGCACTCGCGTCTGTTCCCAGCAAGTGCAGTGTATCGGACTGAAGAGGAGCTACTGTTCTTGTCAGTTTCCTAAGCAGAATTGAACTAGATATGGCCCGTGTGTGTAGGAAGCACAGTTCTTTTGTTCTGAGCAAGCTCACTGTTCTGGCCCTATAGGAAACACAGTAGAGTAGAAGAGTGCTCCTTTCTCAAAAGCAGAGTGAGTTTCTTGTAAGGCGAGCTAGCGTTTGTTTCCCAGTCCTAAATGGAGTTGAATCACTTGCAGTTTCCGTTCCTAAGAGCAAAAGTTGTTTTCTGGTAAGGAAAGTCACTATTGTGCTCCCATTGCCATACACAGTGCAAATAGCACTCGCGTCTGTTCCCAGCAAGTACAGTGTATTGGACTGAAGAGGAGCTACTGTTCTTGTCAGTTTCCTAAGCAGAATTGAACTAGATATGGCCCGTGTGTGCAGGAAGCAAAGTTCTTTTGTTCTGAGCAAGCTCACTGTTTGGACCCCATAGGAAACACAGTAGAGTAGAAGAGTGCTCTTTTCTCAGAAGCAGAGTGTGTTTCTTGTAAGGCGAGCTAGCATTTGTTTCCCAGTCCTAAATGGAGTTGAATCACATGCAGTTTCTGGTCCTACAAGCAATAGTTGTTTTTGGGTAAGAAGGGTCACTATTGTGCTCCCATTGCCATACAAAGTGCAAATAGCACTGGCGTCTGTACCCAGCATTTACAGCGTATTGGACTGAAGAGGATCTACTGTTCTTTTCAGTTTCCTAAGCAGAGTTGAACTAGATATGGCCCGTGTCTGCAGGAAGCACAGTTTTTTTGTTCTGAGCAAGCTCACTGTTTGGACCCCATACGAAACACAGTAGAGTAGAAGAGTGCTCTTTTCTCAAAAGCAGAGTGTGTTTCTTGTAAGGCGACCTAGCGTTTGTTTCCCAGTCCTAAATGGAGTTGAATCACATGCAGATTCTGGTCATACGAGCACGAGTTGTTTTCTGGTAAGAAGAGTCACTATTGTGCTCCCATTGTCACACACAGGGCAAATAGCACTGGCGTCTGTTCCCAGCATGTACAGTCTATTGGACTGAAGAGGTTCTACTGTTCTTGTCAGTTTCCTAAGCAGAATTGAACAAGATATGGCCCGTGTGTGTAGGAAGCACAGTTCTTTTGTTCTGAGCAAGCTCACATTTGAACCCCATGGGAAACACAGTAGAGTAGAAGAGTGCATTTTTCTCAAAACAGAGTGTGTTTCTTGTAAGGCGAGCTAGCGTTTGTTTCCCAGTCCTAAATGGAGTTGAAATACACATGCAGTTTCTGGTCCTACGAGCAAAAGTTTTTTTCTGGTAAGAAGGGTCACTATTGCGCTCCCTTTGCCATACACAGTGCAAATAGACCTCGCGTCTGTTCCCAGCAAGTACAGTGTATTAGACTGAAGAGGAGCTACTGTTCTTGTCATTTTCCTCAGCAGAGTTGAACTAGATATGGCCCATGTGTGTAGGAAGCACAGTCCTTTTTTTACTCAGCAAGCTCACTGTTCTGGCCCTATAGGAAAAACAGTAGAGAAGAAGAGTGCTCTTTCCACAAACGCAGAGTTTGTTTATTGTAAGGCGAGCTAGCGTTTGTTTCGCAGTCCTAAATGGAGTTGAATCACATGCAGTTTCCGTTCCTATGAGCAAGAGTTGTTTTCTGGGAAGAAGAGTCACTATTGCGCTCCCATGTCACACACAGTGCAAATAGCACTGGCGTCTGTACCCAGCATGTACAGCGTATTGGAATGAAGAGGATCTACTGTTCTTGTCAGTTTCCTAAGCAGAATTGAACAAGATATGGCCCGTGTGTGTAGGAAGCACAGTTCTTTTGTTCTGAGCAAGCTCACATTTCGAACCCCATAGGAAACACAGTAGAGTAGAAGAGTGCATTTTTCTCAAAAGCAGAGTGTGTTTCTTGTAAGGCGAGCTATCATTTGTTTCCCAGTCCTAAATGGAGTTGAATCACTTGCAGTTTCCGTTCCTACGAGCAAGAGTTGTTTTCTGGTAAGGAAAGTCACTATTGTGCTCCCATTGCCATACACAGTGCAAATAGCACTGGCGTCTGTACCCAGCATGTACAGCGTATTGGACTGAAGAGGATCTACTGTTCTTTTCAGTTTCCTAAGCAGAGTTGAACTAGATATGGCCCGTGTGTGTAGGAAGCACAGTTCTTTTGTTCTGAGCAAGCTCACTGTTCGGACCCCATAGGAAACACAGTAGAGTAGAAGAGTGCTCTTTTCTCAAAAGTAGAGTGTGTTTCTTGTAAGGCGACCTAGCGTTTGTTTCCCAGTCCTAAATGGAGTTGAATCACATGCAGTTTCTGGTTATACGAACAAGAGTTGTTTTCTGGTGAAAAGGGTCACTATTGCGCTCCCTTTGCCATACACAGTGCAAATAGCCCTCGCGTCTGTTCCCAGCAAGTACAGTGTATTGGACTGAAGAGGAGCTACGGTTCTTGTCATTTTCCTCAGCAGAGTTGAACTAGATATGGCCCATGTGTGTAGGAAGCACAGTTCTTTTGTACTCAGCAAGCTCACTGTTCTGGCCCTATAGGAAAAACAGTAGAGTAGAAGAGTGCTCTTTCCACAAACGCAGAGTTTGTTTATTGTAAGGCGAGCTAGCGTTTGTTTCCCAATCCTAAATGGAGTTGAATCACATGCAGTTTCCGTTCCTATGAGCAAGAGTTGTTTTCTGGTAAGGAAAGTCACTATTGCGCTCCCATTGCCATACACAGTGCAAATAGCACTCGCGTCTGTTCCCAGCAAGTACAGTGTATTGGACTGAAGAGGAGCTACTGTTCTTGTCAGTTTCCTAAGCAGAATTGAACTAGATATGGCCCGTGTGTGTAGGAAGCACAGTTCTTTTGTTCTGAGCAAGCTCACTGTTTGGACCCCATAGGAAACACAGTAGAGTAGAAGAGTGCTCTTTTCTCAAAAGCAGAGTGTGTTTCTTGTAAGGCGAGCTAGCGTTTGTTTCCCAGTCCTAAATGGAGTTGAATCACATGCAGTTTCTGGTCATACGAGCAAGAGTTGTTTTCTGGGAAGAAGGGTCACTATTGCGTTCCCATTGTCACACACAGGGCAAATAGCACTGGCGTCTGTTCCCAGCATGTACAGTCTATTGGACTGAAGAGGTTCTACTGTCCTTGTCAGTTTCCTAAGCAGAATTGAACAAGATATGGCCCGTGTGTGTAGGAATTACAGTTCTTTTGTTCTGAGCAAGCTCACATTTCGAACCCCATAGGAAACACAGTAGAGTAGAAGAGTGCATTTTTCTCAAAAACAGAGTGTGTTTCTTGTAAGGCAAGCTAGCGTTTGTTTCCCAGTCCTAAATGGAGTTGAATCACATGCAGTTTCCGTTCCTAGGAGCAAGAGTTGTTTTCTGTTAAGGAAAGTCTCTATTGCGCTCCCATTGCCATACACAGTGCAAATAGCACTCGCGTCTGTTCCCAGCAAGTACAGTGTATTGGACTGAAGAGGAGCTACTGTTCTTGTCAGTTTCCTAAGCAGAATAGAACTAGATATGGCCCGTGTGTGTAGGATGCAAAGTTCTTTTGTTCTGAGCAAGCTCACTGTTTGGACCCCATAGGAAACACATTAGAGTAGAAGAGTGCTCTTTTCTCAAAAGCAGAGTGTGTTTCTTGTAAGGCGAGCTAGCGTTTGTTTCCCAGTCCTAAATGGAGTTGAATCACATGCAGTTTCCGGTCATACGGGCAAGAGTTGTTTTCTGGTAAGAAGAGTCACTATTGCGCTCCCATTGCCATACACAGTGCAAATAGCACTCGCGTCTGTTCCCAGCAAGTACAGTGTATTGGACTGAAGAGTTTCTACTGTTCTTGTCAGTTTCCTAAGCAGAATTGAACAAGATATGGCCCGTGTGTGTAGGAAGCACAGTTCTTTGTTCTGAGCAAGCTCACATTTGAACCCCATGGGAAACACAGTAGAGTAGAAGAGTGCATTTTTCTCAAAACAGAGTGTGTTTCTTGTAAGGCGAGCTAGCGTTTGTTTCCCAGTCCTAAATGGAGTTGAAATACACATGCAGTTTCTGGTCCTACGAGCAAAAGTTTTTTTCTGGTAAGAAGGGTCACTATTGCGCTCCCTTTGCCATACACAGTGCAAATAGACCTCGCGTCTGTTCCCAGCAAGTACAGTGTATTAGACTGAAGAGGAGCTACTGTTCTTGTCATTTTCCTCAGCAGAGTTGAACTAGATATGGCCCATGTGTGTAGGAAGCACAGTCCTTTTTTACTCAGCAAGCTCACTGTTCTGGCCCTATAGGAAAAACAGTAGAGAAGAAGAGTGCTCTTTCCACAAACGCAGAGTTTGTTTATTGTAAGGCGAGCTAGCGTTTGTTTCGCAGTCCTAAATGGAGTTGAATCACATGCAATTTCCGTTCCTAGGAGCAAGAGTTGTTTTCTGGTAAGGAAAGTCACTATTGCGCTCCCATTGCCATACACAGTGCAAATAGCACTCACGTCTGTTCCCAGCAAGTACAGTGTATTGGACTGAAGAGGAGCTACTGTTCTTGTCAGTTTCCTAAGCAGAATTGAACTAGATATGGCCCGTGTGTGTAGGAAGCAAAGTTCTTTTGTTCTGAGCAAGCTCACTGTTTGGACCCCATAGGAAACACATTAGAGTAGAAGAGTGCTCTTTTCTCAAAAGCAGAGTGTGTTTCTTGTAAGGCGAGCTAGCGTTTGTTTCCCAGTCCTAAATGGAGTTGAATCACATGCAGTTTCCGGTCATACGGGCAAGAGTTGTTTTCTGGTAAGAAGAGTCACTATTGCGCTCCCATTGCCATACACAGTGCAAATAGCACTGGCGTCTGTACCCAGCATGTACAGTGTATTGGACTGAAGTGGATCTACTGTTTTTGTCAGTTTCCTAAGCAGAATTGAACTAGATATGGCCCATGTGTGTAGGAATCACAGTTCTTTTGTTATGAGCAAGCTCACTGTTCGGACCCCATAGGAAACACAGTAGAGTAGAAGAGTGCTCTTTTCTGAAAAGCCGAGTGTGTTTCTTGTAAGGCGAGCTAGCGTTTGTTTCCCAGTCTTAAATGGAGTTGAATCACTTGCAGTTTCCGTTCCTACGAGCAAGAGTTGTTTTCTGGGAAGAAGAGTCACTATTGCACTCCCATTGTCACACACAGGGCAAATAGCACTGGCGTCTGTTCCCAGCATGTACAGTCTATTGGACTGAAGAGGTTCTACTGTTCTTGTCAGTTTCCTAAGCAGAATTGAACAAGATATGGCCCGTGTGTGTAGGAAGCACAGTTCTTTTGTTCTGAGCAAGCTCACATTTCGAACCCCATAGGAAACACAGTAGAGCAGAAGAGTGCATTTTTCTCAAAAGCAGAGTGTGTTTCTTGTAAGGCGAGCCAGCGTTTGTTTCCCAGTTCTAAATGGAGTTGAAATACACATGCAGTTTCCGGTCCTACGAGCAACAGTGGTTTTCTGGTAAGAATAGTCACTATTGTGCTCCCTTTGCCATACACAGTGCAAATAGCCCTCTCGTCTGTTCCCAGCAAGTACAGTGTATTGGACTGAAGAGGAGCTACTGTTCTTGTCATTTTCCTAAGCAGAGTTGAACTAGATATGGCCCATGTGTGTAGGAAGCACAGTTCTTTTGTACTCAGCAAGCTCACTGTTCTGGCCCTACAGGAAAAACAGTAGAGTAGAAGAGTGCTCTTTCCACAAACGCAGAGTTTGTTTATTGTAAGGCGAGCTAGCGTTTGTTTTGCAGTCCTAAATGGAGTTGAATCACATGCAATTTCCGTTCCTAGGAGCAAGAGTTGTTTTCTGGTAAGGAAAGTCACTATTGCGCTCCCATTGCCATACACAGTGCAAATAGCACTCGCGTCTGTTCCCAGCAAGTACAGTGTATTGGACTGAAGAGGAGCTACTGTTCTTGTCAGTTTCCTAAGCAGAATTGAACTAGATATGGCCCGTGTGTGTAGGAAGCAAAGTTCTTTTGTTCTGAGCAAGCTCACTGTTTGGACCCCATAGGAAACACATTAGAGTAGAAGAGTGCTCTTTTCTCAAAAGCAGAGTGTGTTTCTTGTAAGGCGAGCTAGTGTTTGTTTCCCAGTCCTAAATGGAGTTGAATCACATGCAGTTTCTGGTCCTACGAGCAAGAGTTGTTTTTTGGTAAGAAGAGTCACTATTGTGCTCCCATTGCCATGCAAAGTGCAAATAGCACTCGCGTCTGTACCCAGCATGTACAGTGTATTGGCCTGAAGAGGATCTACTGTTCTTGTCAGTTTCCTAAGCAGAGTTGAACTAGATATGGCCCGTGTGTGTAGGAAGCACAGTTATTTTGTTCTGAGCAAGCTCACTGTTCGGACCCCATAGGAAACACAGTAGAGTAGAAGAGTGCTCTTTTCTCAAAAGCAGAGTGTGTTTCTTGTAAGGCGACCTAGCCTTTGTTTCCCAGTCCTAAATGGAGTTGAATCACATGCAGTTTCAGGTCACACGAGCAAGAGTTGTTTTCTGGGAAGAAGAGTCACTATTGCGCTCCCATTGTCACACACAGGGCAAATAGCACTGGCGTCTGTTCCCAGCATGTACAGTCTATTGGACTGAAGAGGTTCTACTGTTCTTGTCAGTTTCCTAAGCAGAATTGAACAAGATATGGCCCGTGTGTGTAGGAAGCACAGTTCTTTTGTTCTGAGCAAGCTCACATTTCGAATCCCATAGGAAACACAGTAGAGTAGAAGAGTGCATTTTTCTCAAAAGCCGAGTGTGTTTCTTGTAAGGCGAGCTAGCATTTGTTTCCCAGTCCTAAATGGAGTTGAATCACATGCAGTTTCCGTCCCTAGGAGCAAGAGTTGTTTTCTGGTAAGGAAAGACACTATTGCGCTCCCATTGCCATACACAATGCAAATAGCACTCGCATCTGTTCCCAGCAAGTACAATGTATTTGACTGAAGAGGAGCTACTGTTCTTGTCAGTTTCCTAAGCAGAGTTGAACTAGATATGGCCCATGCTTGCAGGAAAAACAGTTCTTTTGTTCTGAGCAAGATAACTGTTTGGACACCAAAGGAAACACATTAGAGTAGAAGAATGCTCTTTTCTCAAAAGCAGAGTGTGTTTCTTGTAAGGCGAGCTAGTGTTTGTTTCCCAGTCCTAAATGGAGTTGAATCACATGCAGTTTCTGGTCATACGGGCAAGAGTTGTTTTCTGGTAATGAGAGTCACTATTGTGCTCCCATTGCCATACAAAGTGCAAAATGCACTGGCGTCTGTACCCAGCATGTACAGCGTATTGGACTGAAGGGGATCTACTGTTCTTGTCAGTTTCCTAAGCAGAGTTGAACTACATATGCCCCGTGTGTGTAGGAAGCACAGTTCTTTTGTTCTGAGCAAGCTCACTGTTCGGACCCCATAGGAAACACAGTAGAGTAGAAGAGTGCTCTTTTCTCAAAAGCCGAGTGTGTTTCTTGTAAGGCGACCTAGCCTTTGTTTCCCAGTCCTAAATGGAGTTGAATCACATGCAGTTTCTGGTCATACGAGCAAGAGTTGTTTTCTGGGAAGAAGAGTCAGTATTGCGCTCCCATTGTCACACACAGGGCAAATAGCACTGGCGTCTGTTCCCAGCATGTACAGTCTATTGGAATGAAGAGGTTCTACTGTTCTTGTCAGTTTCCTAAGCAGAATTGAACAAGATATGGCCCGTGTGTGTAGGAAGCACAGTTCTTTTGTTCTGAGCAAGCTCACATTTCGAACCCCATAGGAAACACAGTAGAGTAGAAGAGTGCATTTTTCTCAAAAGCAGAGTGTGTTTCTTGTAAGGCGAGCTAGCGTTTGTTTCCCAGTCCTAAATGGAGTTGAATCACATGCAGTTTCTGTTCCTAGGAGCAAGAGTTGTTTTCTGGTAAGGAAAGTCACTATTGCGCTCCCATTGCCATACACAGTGCAAATAGCACTCGCGTCTGTTCCCAGCATGTACAGTGTATTGGACTGAAGAGGAGCTACTGTTCTTGTCAGTTTCCTAAGCAGAATTGAACTAGATATGGTCCGTGTGTGTAGGAAGCAAAGTTCTTTTGTTCTGAGCAAGCTCACTGATTGGACCCCATAGGAAACACATTAGAGTAGAAGAGTGCTCTTTTCTCAAAAGCAGAGTGTGTTTCTTGTAAGGCGAGCTAGCGTTTGTTTCCCAGTCCTAAATGGAGTTGAATCACATGCAGTTTCCGGTCATACGGGCAAGAGTTGTTTTCTGGTAAGAAGAGTCACTATTGAACTCCCATTGCCATACACAGTGCAAAAAGCACTGGCGTCTGTACCCAGCATGTACAGTGTATTGGAATGAAGAGGATCTACTGTTCTTGTCAGTTTCCTAAGCAGAATTGAACTAGATATGGCCCGCGTGTGTAGGAATCACAGTTCTTTTGTTCTGAGCAAGCTCACTGTTCGGACCCCATAGGAAACACAGTAGAGTAGAAGAGTGCTCTTTTCTCAAAAGCAGAGTGTGTTTCTTGTAAGGCGAGCTAGCGTTTGTTTCCCAGTCTTAAATGGAGTTGAATCACTTGCAGTTTCCGTTCCTACGAGCAAGAGTTGTTTTCTGGGAAGAAGAGTCACTATTGCGCTCCCATTGTCACACACAGGGCAAATAGCATTGGCGTCTGTTCCCAGCATGTACAGTCTATTGGACTGAAGAGGTTCTACTGTTCTTGTCAGTTTCCTAAGCAGAATTGAACAAGATATGGCCCGTTTGTGTAGGAAGCACAGTTCTTTTGTTCTGAGCAAGCTCACTTTTCGAAACCCATAGGAAAAACAGTAGAGTAGAAGAGTGCATTTTTCTAAAAAGCAGAGTGTGTTTCTTGTAAGGCGAGCTAGCGTTTGTTTCGCAGTCCTAAATGGAGTTGAATCACATGCAGTTTCCGTTCCTAGGAGCAAGAGTTGTTTTCTGGTAAGGAAAGTCACTATTGCGCTCCCATTGCCATACACAGTGCAAATAGCACTCGCGTCTGTTCCCAGCAAGTGCAGTGTATCGGACTGAAGAGGAGCTACTGTTCTTGTCAGTTTCCTAAGCAGAATTGAACTAGATATGGCCCGTGTGTGTAGGAAGCACAGTTCTTTTGTTCTGAGCAAGCTCACTGTTCTGGCCCTATAGGAAACACAGTAGAGTAGAAGAGTGCTCCTTTCTCAAAAGCAGAGTGAGTTTCTTGTAAGGCGAGCTAGCGTTTGTTTCCCAGTCCTAAATGGAGTTGAATCACTTGCAGTTTCCGTTCCTAAGAGCAAAAGTTGTTTTCTGGTAAGGAAAGTCACTATTGTGCTCCCATTGCCATACACAGTGCAAATAGCACTCGCGTCTGTTCCCAGCAAGTACAGTGTATTGGACTGAAGAGTTTCTACTGTTCTTGTCAGTTTCCTAAGCAGAATTGAACTAGATATGGCCCGTGTGTGCAGGAAGCAAAGTTCTTTTGTTCTGAGCAAGCTCACTGTTTGGACCCCATAGGAAACACAGTAGAGTAGAAGAGTGCTCTTTTCTCAGAAGCAGAGTGTGTTTCTTGTAAGGCGAGCTAGCATTTGTTTCCCAGTCCTAAATGGAGTTGAATCACATGCAGTTTCTGGTCCTACAAGCAATAGTTGTTTTTGGGTAAGAAGGGTCACTATTGTGCTCCCATTGCCATACAAAGTGCAAATAGCACTGGCGTCTGTACCCAGCATTTACAGCGTATTGGACTGAAGAGGATCTACTGTTCTTTTCAGTTTCCTAAGCAGAGTTGAACTAGATATGGCCCGTGTCTGCAGGAAGCACAGTTTTTTTGTTCTGAGCAAGCTCACTGTTTGGACCCCATACGAAACACAGTAGAGTAGAAGAGTGCTCTTTTCTCAAAAGCAGAGTGTGTTTCTTGTAAGGCGACCTAGCGTTTGTTTCCCAGTCCTAAATGGAGTTGAATCACATGCAGATTCTGGTCATACGAGCAAGAGTTGTTTTCTGGTAAGAAGAGTCACTATTGTGCTCCCATTGTCACACACAGGGCAAATAGCACTGGCGTCTGTTCCCAGCATGTACAGTCTATTGGACTGAAGAGTTTCTACTGTTCTTGTCAGTTTCCTAAGCAGAATTGAACAAGATATGGCCCGTGTGTGTAGGAAGCACAGTTCTTTTGTTCTGAGCAAGCTCACATTTGAACCCCATGGGAAACACAGTAGAGTAGAAGAGTGCATTTTTCTCAAAACAGAGTGTGTTTCTTGTAAGGCGAGCTAGCGTTTGTTTCCCAGTCCTAAATGGAGTTGAAATACACATGCAGTTTCTGGTCCTACGAGCAAAAGTTTTTTTCTGGTAAGAAGGGTCACTATTGCGCTCCCTTTGCCATACACAGTGCAAATAGACCTCGCGTCTGTTCCCAGCAAGTACAGTGTATTAGACTGAAGAGGAGCTACTGTTCTTGTCATTTTCCTCAGCAGAGTTGAACTAGATATGGCCCATGTGTGTAGGAAGCACAGTCCTTTTTTACTCAGCAAGCTCACTGTTCTGGCCCTATAGGAAAAACAGTAGAGAAGAAGAGTGCTCTTTCCACAAACGCAGAGTTTGTTTATTGTAAGGCGAGCTAGCGTTTGTTTCGCAGTCCTAAATGGAGTTGAATCACATGCAGTTTCCGTTCCTACGAGCAAGAGTTGTTTTCTGGGAAGAAGAGTCACTATTGCGCTCCCATGTCACACACAGTGCAAATAGCACTGACGTCTGTACCCAGCATGTACAGCGTATTGGAATGAAGAGGATCTACTGTTCTTTTCAGTTTCCTAAGCAGAATTGAACAAGATATGGCCCGTGTGTGTAGGAAGCACAGTTCTTTTGTTCTGAGCAAGCTCACATTTCGAACCCCATAGGAAACACCGTAGAGTAGAAGAGTGCATTTTCTCAAAAGCAGAGTGTGTTTCTTGTAAGGCGAGCTATCATTTGTTTCCCAGTCCTAAATGGAGTTGAATCACTTGCAGTTTCCGTTCCTACGAGCAAGAGTTGTTTTCTGGTAAGGAAAGTCACTATTGTGCTCCCATTGCCATACACAGTGCAAATAGCACTGGCGTCTGTACCCAGCATGTACAGCGTATTGGACTGAAGAGGATCTACTGTTCTTTTCAGTTTCCTAAGCAGAGTTGAACTAGATATGGCCCGTGTGTGTAGGAAGCACAGTTCTTTTGTTCTGAGCAAGCTCACTGTTCGGACCCCATAGGAAACACAGTAGAGTAGAAGAGTGCTCTTTTCTCAAAAGTAGAGTGTGTTTCTTGTAAGGTGACCTAGCGTTTGTTTCCCAGTCCTAAATGGAGTTGAATCACATGCAGTTTCTGGTCCTACGAGCAAGAGTTGTTTTCTGGTGAAAAGGGTCACTATTGCGCTCCCTTTGCCATACACAGTGCAAATAGCCCTCGCGTCTGTTCCCAGCAATTACAGTGTATTGGACTGAAGAGGAGCTACGGTTCTTGTCATTTTCCTCAGCAGAGTTGAACTAGATATGGCCCATGTGTGTAGGAAGCACAGTTCTTTTGTACTCAGCAAGCTCACTGTTCTGGCCCTATAGGAAAAACAGTAGAGTAGAAGAGTGCTCTTTCCACAAACGCAGAGTTTGTTTATTGTAAGGCGAGCTAGCGTTTGTTTCCCAGTCCTAAATGGAGTTGAATCACATGCAGTTTCCGTTCCTACGAGCAAGAGTTGTTTTCTGGTAAGGAAAGTCACTATTGCGCTCCCATTGCCATACACAGTGCAAATAGCACTCGCGTCTGTTCCCAGCAAGTACAGTGTATTGGACTGAAGAGGAGCTACTGTTCTTGTCAGTTTCCTAAGCAGAATTGAACTAGATATGGCCCGTGTGTGTAGGAAGCAAAGTTCTTTTGTTCTGAGCAAGCTCACTGTTTGGACCCCATAGGAAACACAGTAGAGTAGAAGAGTGCTCTTTTCTCAAAAGCAGAGTGTGTTTCTTGTAAGGCGAGCTAGCCTTTGTTTCCCAGTCCTAAATGGAGTTGAATCACATGCAGTTTCTGGTCATACGAGCAAGAGTTGTTTTCTGGGAAGAAGGGTCACTATTGCGTTCCCATTGTCACACACAGGGCAAATAGCACTGGCGTCTGTTCCCAGCATGTACAGTCTATTGGACTGAAGAGGTTCTACTGTCCTTGTCAGTTTCCTAAGCAGAATTGAACAAGATATGGCCCGTGTGTGTAGGAATTACAGTTCTTTTGTTCTGAGCAAGCTCACATTTCGAACCCCATAGGAAACACAGTAGAGTAGAAGAGTGCTTTTTTCTCAAAAACAGAGTGTGTTTCTTGTAAGGCAAGCTAGCGTTTGTTTCCCAGTCCTAAATGGAGTTGAATCACATGCAGTTTCCGTTCCTAGGAGCAAGAGTTGTTTTCTGTTAAGGAAAGTCTCTATTGCGCTCCCATTGCCATACACAGTGCAAAAAGCACTCGCGTCTGTTCCCAGCAAGTACAGTGTATTGGACTGAAGAGGAGCTACTGTTCTTGTCAGTTTCCTAAGCAGAATAGAACTAGATATGGCCGGTGCGTGTAGGATGCAAAGTTCTTTTGTTCTGAGCAAGCTCACTGTTTGGACCCCATAGGAAACACATTAGAGTAGAAGAGTGCTCTTTTCTCAAAAGCAGAGTGTGTTTCTTGTAAGGCGAGCTAGCGTTTGTTTCCCAGTCCTAAATGGAGTTGAATCACATGCAGTTTCCGGTCATACGGGCAAGAGTTGTTTTCTGGTAAGAAGAGTCACTATTGCGCTCCCATTGCCATACACAGTGCAAATAGCACTGCCGTCTGTACCCAGCATGTACAGTGTATTGGACTGAAGAGGATCTACTGTTCTTGTCAGTTTCCTAAGCAGAATTGAACTAGATATGGCCCGTGTGTGTAGGAATCACAGTTCTTTTGTTCTGAGCAAGCTCACTGTTCGGACCCCATAGGAAACACAGTAGAGTAGAAGAGTGCTCTTTTCTCAAAAGCCGAGTGTGTTTCTTGTAAGGCGAGCTAGCGTTTGTTTCCCAGTCTTAAATGGAGTTGAATCACTTGCAGTTTCCGTTCCTACGAGCAAGAGTTGTTTTCTGGGAAGAAGAGTCACTATTGCGCTCCCATTGTCACACAGAGGGCAAATAGCACTGGCGTCTGTTCCCAGCATGTACAGTCTATTGGGCTGAAGAGGTTCTACTGTTCTTGTCAGTTTCCTAAGCAGAATTGAACAAGATATGGCCCGTGTGTGTAGGAAGCACAGTTCTTTTGTTCTGAGCAAGCTCACATTTCGAACCCCATAGGAAACACAGTAGAGTAGAAGAGTGCATTTTTCTCAAAAGCAGAGTTTGTTTCTTGTAAGGCGAGCCAGCGTTTGTTTCCCAGTTCTAAATGGAGTTGAAATACACATGCAGTTTCCGGTCCTACGAGCAACAGTGGTTTTCTGGTAAGAATAGTCACTATTGTGCTCCCTTTGCCATACACAGTGCAAATAGCCCTCTCGTCTGTTCCCAGCAAGTACAGTGTATTGGACTGAAGAGGAGCTACTGTTCTTGTCATTTTCCTAAGCAGAGTTGAACTAGATATGGCCCATGTGTGTAGGAAGCACAGTTCTTTTGTACTCAGCAAGCTCACTGTTCTGGCCCTATAGGAAAAACAGTAGAGTAGAAGAGTGCTCTTTCCACAAACGCAGAGTTTGTTTATTGTAAGGCGAGCTAGCGTTTGTTTCGCAGTCCTAAATGGAGTTGAATCACATGCAATTTCCGTTCCTAGGAGCAAGAGTTGTTTTCTGGTAAGGAAAGTCACTATTGCGCTCCCATTGCCATACACAGTGCAAATAGCACTCACGTCTGTTCCCAGCAAGTACAGTGTATTGGACTGAAGAGGAGCTACTGTTCTTGTCAGTTTCCTAAGCAGAATTGAACTAGATATGGCCCGTGTGTGTAGGAAGCAAAGTTCTTTTGTTCTGAGCAAGCTCACTGTTTGGACCCCATAGGAAACACATTAGAGTAGAAGAGTGCTCTTTTCTCAAAAGCAGAGTGTGTTTCTTGTAAGGCGAGCTAGCATTTGTTTCCCAGTCCTAAATGGAGTTGAATCACATGCAGTTTCCGGTCATACGGGCAAGAGTTGTTTTCTGGTAAGAAGAGTCACTATTGCGCTCCCATTGCCATACACAGTGCAAATAGCACTGGCGTCTGTACCCAGCATGTACAGTGTATTGGACTGAAGAGTATCTACTGTTTTTGTCAGTTTCCTAAGCAGAATTGAACTAGATATGGCCCATGTGTGTAGGAATCACAGTTCTTTTGTTATGAGCAAGCTCACTGTTCGGACCCCATAGGAAACACAGTAGAGTAGAAGAGTGCTCTTTTCTGAAAAGCCGAGTGTGTTTCTTGTAAGGCGAGCTAGCGTTTGTTTCCCAGTCTTAAATGGAGTTGAATCACTTGCAGTTTCCGTTCCTACGAGCAAGAGTTGTTTTCTGGGAAGAAGAGTCACTATTGTGCTCCCATTGTCACACACAGGGCAAATAGCACTGGCGTCTGTTCCCAGCATGTACAGTCTATTGGACTGAAGAGGTTCTACTGTTCTTGTCAGTTTCCTAAGCAGAATTGAACAAGATATGGCCCGTGTGTGTAGGAAGCACAGTTCTTTTGTTCTGAGCAAGCTCACATTTCGAACCCCATAGGAAACACAGTAGAGCAGAAGAGTGCATTTTTCTCAAAAGCAGAGTGTGTTTCTTGTAAGGCGAGCCAGCGTTTGTTTCCCAGTTCTAAATGGAGTTGAAATACACATGCAGTTTCCGGTCCTACGAGCAACAGTGGTTTTCTGGTAAGAATAGTCACTATTGTGCTCCCTTTGCCATACACAGTGCAAATAGCCCTCTCGTCTGTTCCCAGCAAGTACAGTGTATTGGACTGAAGAGGAGCTACTGTTCTTGTCATTTTCCTAAGCAGAGTTGAACTAGATATGGCCCATGTGTGTAGGAAGCACAGTTCTTTTGTACTCAGCAAGCTCACTGTTCTGGCCCTACAGGAAAAACAGTAGAGTAGAAGAGTGCTCTTTCCACAAACGCAGAGTTTGTTTATTGTAAGGCGAGCTAGCGTTTGTTTTGCAGTCCTAAATGGAGTTGAATCACATGCAATTTCCGTTCCTAGGAGCAAGAGTTGTTTTCTGGTAAGGAAAGTCACTATTGCGCTCCCATTGCCATACACAGTGCAAATAGCACTCGCGTCTGTTCCCAGCAAGTACAGTGTATTGGACTGAAGAGGAGCTACTGTTCTTGTCAGTTTCCTAAGCAGAATTGAACTAGATATGGCCCGTGTGTGTAGGAAGCAAAGTTCTTTTGTTCTGAGCAAGCTCACTGTTTGGACCCCATAGGAAACACATTAGAGTAGAAGAGTGCTCTTTTCTCAAAAGCAGAGTGTGTTTCTTGTAAGGCGAGCTAGTGTTTGTTTCCCAGTCCTAAATGGAGTTGAATCACATGCAGTTTCTGGTCCTACGAGCAAGAGTTGTTTTTTGGTAAGAAGAGTCACTATTGTGCTCCCATTGCCATACAAAGTGCAAATAGCACTCGGTCTGTACCCAGCATGTACAGTGTATTGGCCTGAAGAGGATCTACTGTTCTTGTCAGTTTCCTAAGCAGAGTTGAACTAGATATGGCCCGTGTGTGTAGGAAGCACAGTTATTTTGTTCTGAGCAAGCTCACTGTTCGGACCCCATAGGAAACACAGTAGAGTAGAAGAGTGCTCTTTTCTCAAAAGCAGAGTGTGTTTCTTGTAAGGCGACCTAGCCTTTGTTTCCCAGTCCTAAATGGAGTTGAATCACATGCAGTTTCAGGTCACACGAGCAAGAGTTGTTTTCTGGGAAGAAGAGTCACTATTGCGCTCCCATTGTCACACACAGGGCAAATAGCACTGGCGTCTGTTCCCAGCATGTACAGTCTATTGGACTGAAGAGGTTCTACTGTTCTTGTCAGTTTCCTAAGCAGAATTGAACAAGATATGGCCCGTGTGTGTAGGAAGCACAGTTCTTTTGTTCTGAGCAAGCTCACATTTCGAATCCCATAGGAAACACAGTAGAGTAGAAGAGTGCATTTTTCTCAAAAGCCGAGTGTGTTTCTTGTAAGGCGAGCTAGCGTTTGTTTCCCAGTCCTAAATGGAGTTGAATCACATGCAGTTTCCGTCCCTAGGAGCAAGAGTTGTTTTCTGGTAAGGAAAGACACTATTGCGCTCCCATTGCCATACACAGTGCAAATAGCACTCGCGTCTGTTCCCAGCAAGTACAGTGTATTTGACTGAAGAGGAGCTACTGTTCTTGTCAGTTTCCTAAGCAGAGTTGAACTAGATATGGCCCATGCTTGCAGGAAAAACAGTTCTTTTGTTCTGAGCAAGATAACTGTTTGGACACCAAAGGAAAAACATTAGAGTAGAAGAATGCTCTTTTCTCAAAAGCAGAGTGTGTTTCTTGTAAGGCGAGCTAGTGTTTGTTTCCCAGTCCTAAATGGAGTTGAATCACATGCAGTTTCTGGTCATACGGGCAAGAGTTGTTTTCTGGTAATGAGAGTCACTATTGTGCTCCCATTGCCATACAAAGTGCAAAATGCACTGGCGTCTGTACCCAGCATGTACAGCGTATTGGACTGAAGGGGATCTACTGTTCTTGTCAGTTTCCTAAGCAGAGTTGAACTACATATGCCCCGTGTGTGTAGGAAGCACAGTTCTTTTGTTCTGAGCAAGCTCACTGTTCGGACCCCATAGGAAACACAGTAGAGTAGAAGAGTGCTCTTTTCTCAAAAGCCGAGTGTGTTTCTTGTAAGGCGACCTAGCCTTTGTTTCCCAGTCCTAAATGGAGTTGAATCACATGCAGTTTCTGGTCATACGAGCAAGAGTTGTTTTCTGGGAAGAAGAGTCACTATTGCGCTCCCATTGTCACACACAGGGCAAATAGCACTGGCGTCTGTTCCCAGCATGTACAGTCTATTGGAATGAAGAGGTTCTACTGTTCTTGTCAGTTTCCTAAGCAGAATTGAACAAGATATGGCCCGTGTGTGTAGGAAGCACAGTTCTTTTGTTCTGAGCAAGCTCACATTTCGAACCCCATAGGAAACACAGTAGAGTAGAAGAGTGCATTTTTCTCAAAAGCAGAGTGTGTTTCTTGTAAGGCGAGCTAGCGTTTGTTTCCCAGTCCTAAATGGAGTTGAATCACATGCAGTTTCTGTTCCTAGGAGCAAGAGTTGTTTTCTGGTAAGGAAAGTCACTATTGCGCTCCCATTGCCATACACAGTGCAAATAGCACTCGCGTCTGTTCCCAGCAAGTACAGTGTATTGGACTGAAGAGGAGCTACTGTTCTTGTCAATTTCCTAAGCAGAATTGAACTAGATATGGTCCGTGTGTGTAGGAAGCACAGTTCTTTTGTTCTGAGCAAGCTCAGTGTTTGGACCCCATAGGAAACACATTAGAGTAGAAGAGTGCTCTTTTCTCAAAAGCAGAGTGTGTTTCTTGTAAGGCGAGCTAGCGTTTGTTTCCCAGTCCTAAATGGAGTTGAATCACATGCAGTTTCCGGTCATACAGGCAAGAGTTGTTTTCTGGTAAGAAGAGTCACTATTGCGCTCCCATTGCCATACACAATGCAAAAAGCACTGGCGTCTGTACCCAGCATGTACAGTGTATTGGAATGAAGAGGATCTACTGTTCTTGTCAGTTTCCTAAGCAGAATTGATCTAGATATGGCCCGCGTGTGTAGGAATCACAGTTCTTTTGTTCTGAGCAAGCTCACTGTTCGGACCCCATAGGAAACACAGTAGAGTAGAAGAGTGCTCTTTTCTGAAAAGCCGAGTGTGTTTCTTGTAAGGCGAGCTAGCGTTTGTTTCCCAGTCTTAAATGGAGTTGAATCACTTGCAGTTTCCGTTCCTACGAGCAAGAGTTGTTTTCTGGGAAGAAGAGTCACTATTGCGCTCCCATTGTCACACACAGGGCAAATAGCACTGGCGTCTGTTCCCAGCATGTACAGTCTATTGGACTGAAGAGGTTCTACTGTTCTTGTCAGTTTCCTAAGCAGAATTGAACAAGATATGGCCCGTTTGTGTAGGAAGCACAGTTCTTTTGTTCTGAGCAAGCTCACTTTTCGAAACCCATAGGAAAAACAGTAGAGCAGAAGAGTGCATTTTTCTCAAAAGCAGAGTGTGTTTCTTGTAAGGCGAGCCAGCGTTTGTTTCCCAGTTCTAAATGGAGTTGAAATACACATGCAGTTTCCGGTCCTACGAGCAACAGTGGTTTTCTGGTAAGAATAGTCACTATTGTGCTCCCTTTGCCATACACAGTGCAAATAGGCCTCTCGTCTGTTCCCAGCAAGTACAGTGTATTGGACTGAAGAGGAGCTACTGTTCTTGTCATTTTCCTAAGCAGAGTTGAACTAGATATGGCCCATGTGTGTAGGAAGCACAGTTCTTTTGTACTCAGCAAGCTCACTGTTCTGGCCCTACAGGAAAAACAGTAGAGTAGAAGAGTGCTCTTTCCACAAACGCAGAGTTTGTTTATTGTAAGGCGAGCTAGCGTTTGTTTTGCAGTCCTAAATGGAGTTGAATCACATGCAATTTCCGTTCCTAGGAGCAAGAGTTGTTTTCTGGTAAGGAAAGTCACTATTGCGCTCCCATTGCCATACACAGTGCAAATAGCACTCGCGTCTGTTCCCAGCAAGTACAGTGTATTGGACTGAAGAGGAGCTACTGTTCTTGTCAGTTTCCTAAGCAGAATTGAACTAGATATGGCCCGTGTGTGTAGGAAGCAAAGTTCTTTTGTTCTGAGCAAGCTCACTGTTTGGACCCCATAGGAAACACATTAGAGTAGAAGAGTGCTCTTTTCTCAAAAGCAGAGTGTGTTTCTTGTAAGGCGAGCTAGTGTTTGTTTCCCAGTCCTAAATGGAGTTGAATCACATGCAGTTTCTGGTCCTACGAGCAAGAGTTGTTTTTTGGTAAGAAGAGTCACTATTGTGCTCCCATTGCCATACAAAGTGCAAATAGCACTCGCGTCTGTACCCAGCATGTACAGTGTATTGGCCTGAAGAGGATCTACTGTTCTTGTCAGTTTCCTAAGCAGAGTTGAACTAGATATGGCCCGTGTGTGTAGGAAGCACAGTTATTTTGTTCTGAGCAAGCTCACTGTTCGGACCCCATAGGAAACACAGTAGAGTAGAAGAGTGCTCTTTTCTCAAAAGCAGAGTGTGTTTCTTGTAAGGCGACCTAGCCTTTGTTTCCCAGTCCTAAATGGAGTTGAATCACATGCAGTTTCAGGTCACACGAGCAAGAGTTGTTTTCTGGGAAGAAGAGTCACTATTGCGCTCCCATTGTCACACACAGGGCAAATAGCACTGGCGTCTGTTCCCAGCATGTACAGTCTATTGGACTGAAGAGGTTCTACTGTTCTTGTCAGTTTCCTAAGCAGAATTGAACAAGATATGGCCCGTGTGTGTAGGAAGCACAGTTCTTTTGTTCTGAGCAAGCTCACATTTCGAATCCCATAGGAAACACAGTAGAGTAGAAGAGTGCATTTTTCTCAAAAGCCGAGTGTGTTTCTTGTAAGGCGAGCTAGCGTTTGTTTCCCAGTCCTAAATGGAGTTGAATCACATGCAGTTTCCGTCCCTAGGAGCAAGAGTTGTTTTCTGGTAAGGAAAGTCACTATTGCGCTCCCATTGCCATACACAGTGCAAATAGCACTCGCGTCTGTTCCCAGCAAGTACAGTGTATTGGACTTAAGAGGAGCTACTGTTCTTGTCAGTTTCCTAAGCAGAATTGAACTAGATATGGTCCGTGTGTGTAGGAAGCAAAGTTCTTTTGTTCTGAGCAAGCTCACTGTTTGGACCCCATAGGAAACACATTAGAGTAGAAGAGTGCTCTTTTCTCAAAAGCAGAGTGTGTTTCTTGTAAGGCGAGCTAGCGTTTGTTTCCCAGTCCTAAATGGAGTTGAATCACATGCAGTTTCCGGTCATACGGGCAAGAGTTGTTTTTTGGTAAGAAGAGTCACTATTGCGCTCCCATTGCCATACACAATGCAAAAAGCACTGGCGTCTGTACCCAGCATGTACAGTGTATTGGAATGAAGAGGATCTACTGTTCTTGTCAGTTTCCTAAGCAGAATTGAACTAGATATGGCCCGCGTGTGAAGGAATCACAGTTCTTTTGTTCTGAGCAAGCTCACTGTTCGGACCACATAGGAAACACAGTAGAGTAGAAGAGTGCTCTTTTCTGAAAAGCCGAGTGTGTTTCTTGTAAGGCGAGCTAGCCTTTGTTTCCCAGTCTTAAATGGAGTTGAATCACTTGCAGTTTCCGTTCCTACGAGCAAGAGTTGTTATCTGGGAAGAAGAGTCACTATTGCGCTCCCATTGTCACACACAGGGCAAATAGCACTGGCGTCTGTTCCCAGCATGTACAGTCTATTGGACTGAAGAGGTTCTACTGTTCTTGTCAGTTTCCTAAGCAGAATTGAACAAGATATGGCCCGTTTGTGTAGGAAGCACAGTTCTTTTGTTCTGAGCAAGCTCACTTTTCGAAACCCATAGGAAAAACAGTAGAGAAGAAGAGTGCATTTTTCTAAAAAGCAGAGTGTGTTTCTTGTAAGGCGAGCTAGCGTTTGTTTCCCAGTCCTAAATGGAGTTGAATCACATGCAGTTTCCGTTCCTAGGAGCAAGAGTTGTTTTCTGGTAAGGAAAGTCACTATTGCGCTCCCATTGCCATACACAGTGCAAATAGCACTCGCGTCTGTTCCCAGCAAGTACAGTGTATCGGACTGAAGAGGAGCTACTGTTCTTGTCAGTTTCCTAAGCAGAATTGAACTAGATATGGCCCGTGTGTGTAGGAAGCACAGTTCTTTTGTTCTGAGCAAGCTCACTGTTCTGGCCCTATAGGAAACACAGTAGAGTAGAAGAGTGCTCCTTTCTCAAAAGCAGAGTGAGTTTCTTGTAAGGCGAGCTAGCGTTTGTTTCCCAGTCCTAAATGGAGTTGAATCACTTGCAGTTTCCGTTCCTAAGAGCAAAAGTTGTTTTCTGGTAAGGAAAGTCACTATTGTGCTCCCATTGCCATACACAGTGCAAATAGCACTCGCGTCTGTTCCCAGCAAGTACAGTGTATTGGACTGAAGAGGAGCTACTGTTCTTGTCAGTTTCCTAAGCAGAATTGAACTAGATATGGCCCGTGTGTGCAGGAAGCAAAGTTCTTTTGTTCTGAGCAAGCTCACTGTTTGGACCCCATAGGAAACACAGTAGAGTAGAAGAGTGCTCTTTTCTCAGAAGCAGAGTGTGTTTCTTGTAAGGCGAGCTAGCATTTGTTTCCCAGTCTTAAATGGAGTTGAATCACATGCAGTTTCTGGTCCTACAAGCAATAGTTGTTTTTGGGTAAGAAGGGTCACTATTGTGCTCCCATTGTCACACACAGGGCAAATAGCACTGGCGTCTGTTCCCAGCATGTGCAGTCTATTGGACTGAAGAGGTTCTACTGTTCTTGTCAGTTTCCTAAGCAGAATTGAACAAGATATGGCCCGTGTGTGTAGGAAGCACAGTTCTTTTGTTCTGAGCAAGCTCACATTTCGGACCCCATAGGAAACACAGTAGAGCAGAAGAGTGCATTTTTCTCAAAAGCAGAGTGTGTTTCTTGTAAGGCGAGCCAGCGTTTGTTTCCCAGTTCTAAATGGAGTTGAAATACACATGCAGTTTCCGGTCCTACGAGCAACAGTGGTTTTCTGGTAAGAATAGTCACTATTGTGCTCCCTTTGCCATACACAGTGCAAATAGCCCTCTCGTCTGTTCCCAGCAAGTACAGTGTATTGGACTGAAGAGGAGCTACTGTTCTTGTCATTTTCCTAAGCAGAGTTGAACTAGATATGGCCCGTGTGTGTAGGAAGCAAAGTTCTTTTGTTCTGAGCAAGCTCACTGTTTGGACCCCATAGGAAACACATTAGAGTAGAAGAGTGCTCTTTTCTCAAAAGCAGAGTGTGTTTCTTGTAAGGCGAGCTAGTGTTTGTTTCCCAGTCCTAAATGGAGTTGAATCACATGCAGTTTCTGGTCCTACGAGCAAGAGTTGTTTTTTGGTAAGAAGAGTCACTATTGTGCTCCCATTGCCATACAAAGTGCAAATAGCACTCGCGTCTGTACCCAGCATGTACAGTGTATTGGCCTGAAGAGGATCTACTGTTCTTGTCAGTTTCCTAAGCAGAGTTGAACTAGATATGGCCCGTGTGTGTAGGAAGCACAGTTATTTTGTTCTGAGCAAGCTCACTGTTCGGACCCCATAGGAAACACAGTAGAGTAGAAGAGTGCTCTTTTCTCAAAAGCAGAGTGTGTTTCTTGTAAGGCGACCTAGCCTTTGTTTCCCAGTCCTAAATGGAGTTGAATCACATGCAGTTTCAGGTCACACGAGCAAGAGTTGTTTTCTGGGAAGAAGAGTCACTATTGCGCTCCCATTGTCACACACAGGGCAAATAGCACTGGCGTCTGTTCCCAGCATGTACAGTCTATTGGACTGAAGAGGTTCTACTGTTCTTGTCAGTTTCCTAAGCAGAATTGAACAAGATATGGCCCGTGTGTGTAGGAAGCACAGTTCTTTTGTTCTGAGCAAGCTCACATTTCGAATCCCATAGGAAACACAGTAGAGTAGAAGAGTGCATTTTTCTCAAAAGCCGAGTGTGTTTCTTGTAAGGCGAGCTAGCGTTTGTTTCCCAGTCCTAAATGGAGTTGAATCACATGCAGTTTCCGTCCCTAGGAGCAAGAGTTGTTTTCTGGTAAGGAAAGTCACTATTGCGCTCCCATTGCCATACACAGCGCAAATAGCACTCGCGTCTGTTCCCAGCAAGTACAGTGTATTGGACTGAAGAGGAGCTACTGTTCTTGTCAGTTTCCTAAGCAGAGTTGAACTAGATATGGCCCATGCTTGCAGGAAAAACAGTTCTTTTGTTCTGAGCAAGATAACTGTTTGGACACCAAAGGAAACACATTAGAGTAGAAGAATGCTCTTTTCTCAAAAGCAGAGTGTGTTTCTTGTAAGGCGAGCTAGTGTTTGTTTCCCAGTCCTAAATGGAGTTGAATCACATGCAGTTTCTGGTCATACGGGCAAGAGTTGTTTTCTGGTAATGAGAGTCACTATTGTGCTCCCATTGCCATACAAAGTGCAAAATGCACTGGCGTCTGTACCCAGCATGTACAGCGTATTGGACTGAAGGGGATCTACTGTTCTTGTCAGTTTCCTAAGCAGAGTTGAACTACATATGCCCCGTGTGTGTAGGAAGCACAGTTCTTTTGTTCTGAGCAAGCTCACTGTTCGGACCCCATAGGAAACACAGTAGAGTAGAAGAGTGCTCTTTTCTCAAAAGCCGAGTGTGTTTCTTGTAAGGCGACCTAGCCTTTGTTTCCCAGTCCTAAATGGAGTTGAATCACATGTAGTTTCTGGTCATACGAGCAAGAGTTGTTTTCTGGGAAGAAGAGTCAGTATTGCGCTCCCATTGTCACACACAGGGCAAATAGCACTGGCGTCTGTTCCCAGCATGTACAGTCTATTGGAATGAAGAGGTTCTACTGTTCTTGTCAGTTTCCTAAGCAGAATTGAACAAGATATGGCCCGTGTGTGTAGGAAGCACAGTTCTTTTGTTCTGAGCAAGCTCACATTTCGAACCCCATAGGAAACACAGTAGAGTAGAAGAGTGCATTTTTCTCAAAAGCAGAGTGTATTTCTTGTAAGGCAAGCTAGCGTTTGTTTCCCAGTCCTAAATGGAGTTGAATCACATGCAGTTTCTGTTCCTAGGAGCAAGAGTTGTTTTCTGGTAAGGAAAGTCACTATTGCGCTCCCATTGCCATACACAGTGCAAATAGCACTCGCGTCTGTTCCCAGCAAGTACAGTGTATTGGACTTAAGAGGAGCTACTGTTCTTGTCAGTTTCCTAAGCAGAATTGAACTAGATATGGTCCGTGTGTGTAGGAAGCAAAGTTCTTTTGTTCTGAGCAAGCTCACTGTTTGGACCCCATAGGAAACACATTAGAGTAGAAGAGTGCTCTTTTCTCAAAAGCAGAGTGTGTTTCTTGTAAGGCGAGCTAGCGTTTGTTTCCCAGTCCTAAATGGAGTTGAATCACATGCAGTTTCCGGTCATACGGGCAAGAGTTGTTTTTTGGTAAGAAGAGTCACTATTGCGCTCCCATTGCCATACACAATGCAAAAAGCACTGGCGTCTGTACCCAGCATGTACAGTGTATTGGAATGAAGAGGATCTACTGTTCTTGTCAGTTTCCTAAGCAGAATTGAACTAGATATGGCCCGCGTGTGAAGGAATCACAGTTCTTTTGTTCTGAGCAAGCTCACTGTTCGGACCACATAGGAAACACAGTAGAGTAGAAGAGTGCTCTTTTCTGAAAAGCCGAGTGTGTTTCTTGTAAGGCGAGCTAGCCTTTGTTTCCCAGTCTTAAATGGAGTTGAATCACTTGCAGTTTCCGTTCCTACGAGCAAGAGTTGTTTTCTGGGAAGAAGAGTCACTATTGCGCTCCCATTGTCACACACAGGGCAAATAGCACTGGCGTCTGTTCCCAGCATGTACAGTCTATTGGACTGAAGAGGTTCTACTGTTCTTGTCAGTTTCCTAAGCAGAATTGAACAAGATATGGCCCGTTTGTGTAGGAAGCACAGTTCTTTTGTTCTGAGCAAGCTCACTTTTCGAAACCCATAGGAAAAACAGTAGAGAAGAAGAGTGCATTTTTCTAAAAAGCAGAGTGTGTTTCTTGTAAGGCGAGCTAGCGTTTGTTTCCCAGTCCTAAATGGAGTTGAATCACATGCAGTTTCCGTTCCTAGGAGCAAGAGTTGTTTTCTGGTAAGGAAAGTCACTATTGCGCTCCCATTGCCATACACAGTGCAAATAGCACTCGCGTCTGTTCCCAGCAAGTACAGTGTATCGGACTGAAGAGGAGCTACTGTTCTTGTCAGTTTCCTAAGCAGAATTGAACTAGATATGGCCCGTGTGTAGGAAGCACAGTTCTTTTGTTCTGAGCAAGCTCACTGTTCTGGCCCTATAGGAAACACAGTAGAGTAGAAGAGTGCTCCTTTCTCAAAAGCAGAGTGAGTTTCTTGTAAGGCGAGCTAGCGTTTGTTTCCCAGTCCTAAATGGAGTTGAATCACTTGCAGTTTCCGTTCCTAAGAGCAAAAGTTGTTTTCTGGTAAGGAAAGTCACTATTGTGCTCCCATTGCCATACACAGTGCAAATAGCACTCGCGTCTGTTCCCAGCAAGTACAGTGTATTGGACTGAAGAGGAGCTACTGTTCTTGTCAGTTTCCTAAGCAGAATTGAACTAGATATGGCCCGTGTGTGCAGGAAGCAAAGTTCTTTTGTTCTGAGCAAGCTCACTGTTTGGACCCCATAGGAAACACAGTAGAGTAGAAGAGTGCTCTTTTCTCAGAAGCAGAGTGTGTATCTTGTAAGGCGAGCTAGCATTTGTTTCCCAGTCTTAAATGGAGTTGAATCACATGCAGTTTCTGGTCCTACAAGCAATAGTTGTTTTTGGGTAAGAAGGGTCACTATTGTGCTCCCATTGTCACACACAGGGCAAATAGCACTGGCGTCTGTTCCCAGCATGTGCAGTCTATTGGACTGAAGAGGTTCTACTGTTCTTGTCAGTTTCCTAAGCAGAATTGAACAAGATATGGCCCGTGTGTGTAGGAAGCACAGTTCTTTTGTTCTGAGCAAGCTCACATTTCGGACCCCATAGGAAACACAGTAGAGCAGAAGAGTGCATTTTTCTCAAAAGCAGAGTGTGTTTCTTGTAAGGCGAGCCAGCGTTTGTTTCCCAGTTCTAAATGGAGTTGAAATACACATGCAGTTTCCGGTCCTACGAGCAACAGTGGTTTTCTGGTAAGAATAGTCACTATTGTGCTCCCTTTGCCATACACAGTGCAAATAGCCCTCTCGTCTGTTCCCAGCAAGTACAGTGTATTGGACTGAAGAGGAGCTACTGTTCTTGTCATTTTCCTAAGCAGAGTTGAACTAGATATGGCCCATGTGTGTAGGAAGCACAGTTCTTTTGTACTCAGCAAGCTCACTGTTCTGGCCCTACAGGAAAAACAGTAGAGTAGAAGAGTGCTCTTTCCACAAACGCAGAGTTTGTTTATTGTAAGGCGAGCTAGCGTTTGTTTTGCAGTCCTAAATGGAGTTGAATCACATGCAATTTCCGTTCCTAGGAGCAAGAGTTGTTTTCTGGTAAGGAAAGTCACTATTGCGCTCCCATTGCCATACACAGTGCAAATAGCACTCGCGTCTGTTCCCAGCAAGTACAGTGTATTGGACTGAAGAGGAGCTACTGTTCTTGTCAGTTTCCTAAGCAGAATTGAACTAGATATGGCCCGTGTGTGTAGGAAGCAAAGTTCTTTTGTTCTGAGCAAGCTCACTGTTTGGACCCCATAGCAAACACATTAGAGTAGAAGAGTGCTCTTTTCTCAAAAGCAGAGTGTGTTTCTTGTAAGGCGAGCTAGTGTTTGTTTCCCAGTCCTAAATGGAGTTGAATCACATGCAGTTTCTGGTCCTACGAGCAAGAGTTGTTTTTTGGTAAGAAGAGTCACTATTGTGCTCCCATTGCCATACAAAGTGCAAATAGCACTCGCGTCTGTACCCAGCATGTACAGTGTATTGGCCTGAAGAGGATCTACTGTTCTTGTCAGTTTCCTAAGCAGAGTTGAACTAGATATGGCCCGTGTGTGTAGGAAGCACAGTTATTTTGTTCTGAGCAAGCTCACTGTTCGGACCCCATAGGAAACACAGTAGAGTATAAGAGTGCTCTTTTCTCAAAAGCAGAGTGTGTTTCTTGTAAGGCGACCTAGCCTTTGTTTCCCAGTCCTAAATGGAGTTGAATCACATGCAGTTTCTGGTCACACGAGCAAGAGTTGTTTTCTGGGAAGAAGAGTCACTATTGCGCTCCCATTGTCACACACAGGGCAAATAGCACTGGCGTCTGTTCCCAGCATGTACAGTCTATTGGACTGAAGAGGTTCTACTGTTCTTGTCAGTTTCCTAAGCAGAATTGAACAAGATATGGCCCGTGTGTGTAGGAAGCACAGTTCTTTTGTTCTGAGCAAGCTCACATTTCGAATCCCATAGGAAACACAGTAGAGTAGAAGAGTGCATTTTTCTCAAAAGCCGAGTGTGTTTCTTGTAAGGCGAGCTAGCGTTTGTTTCCCAGTCCTAAATGGAGTTGAATCACATGGAGTTTCCGTTCCTAGGAGCAAGAGTTGTTTTCTGGTAAGGAAAGACACTATTGCGCTCCCATTGCCATACACAGTGCAAATAGCACTCGCGTCTGTTCCCAGCAAGTACAGTGTATTTGACTGAAGAGGAGCTACTGTTCTTGTCAGTTTCCTAAGCAGAGTTGAACTAAATATGGCCCATGCTTGCAGGAAAAACAGTTCTTTTGTTCTGAGCAAGATAACTGTTTGGACACCAAAGGAAACACATTAGAGTAGAAGAATGCTCTTTTCTCAAAAGCAGAGTGTGTTTCTTGTAAGGCGAGCTAGTGTTTGTTTCCCAGTCCTAAATGGAGTTGAATCACATGCAGTTTCTGGTCATACGGGCAAGAGTTGTTTTCTGGTAAGAAGAGTCACTATTGTGCTCCCATTGCCATACAAAGTGCAAAATGCACTGGCGTCTGTACCCAGCATGTACAGCGTATTGGACTGAAGGGGATCTACTGTTCTTGTCAGTTTCCTAAGCAGAGTTGAACTACATATGCCCCGTGTGTGTAGGAAGCACAGTTCTTTTGTTCTGAGCAAGCTCACTGTTCGGACCCCATAGGAAACACAGTAGAGTAGAAGAGTGCTCTTTTCTCAAAAGCCGAGTGTGTTTCTTGTAAGGCGACCTAGCCTTTGTTTCCCAGTCCTAAATGGAGTTGAATCACATGCAGTTTCTGGTCATACGAGCAAGAGTTGTTTTCTGGGAAGAAGAGTCAGTATTGCGCTCCCATTGTCACACACAGGGCAAATAGCACTGGCGTCTGTTCCCAGCATGTACAGTCTATTGGAATGAAGAGGTTCTACTGTTCTTGTCAGTTTCCTAAGCAGAATTGAACAAGATATGGCCCGTGTGTGTAGGAAGCACAGTTCTTTTGTTCTGAGCAAGCTCACATTTCGAACCCCATAGGAAACACAGTAGAGTAGAAGAGTGCATTTTTCTCAAAAGCAGAGTGTGTTTCTTGTAAGGCGAGCTAGTGTTTGTTTCCCAGTCCTAAATGGAGTTGAATCACATGCAGTTTCTGTTCCTAGGAGCAAGAGTTGTTTTCTGGTAAGGAAAGTCACTATTGCGCTCCCATTGCCATACACAGTGCAAATAGCACTCGCGTCTGTTCCCAGCAAGTACAGTGTATTGGACTGAAGAGGAGCTACTGTTCTTGTCAATTTCCTAAGCAGAATTGAACTAGATATGGTCCGTGTGTGTAGGAAGCAAAGTTCTTTTGTTCTGAGCAAGCTCACTGTTTGGACCCCATAGGAAACACATTAGAGTAGAAGAGTGCTCTTTTCTCAAAAGCAGAGTGTGTTTCTTGTAAGGCGAGCTAGCGTTTGTTTCCCAGTCCTAAATGGAGTTGAATCACATGCAGTTTCCGGTCATACGGGCAAGAGTTGTTTTCTGGTAAGAAGAGTCACTATTGCGCTCCCATTGCCATACACAGTGCAAAAAGCACTGGCGTCTGTACCCAGCATGTACAGTGTATTGGAATGAAGAGGATCTACTGTTCTTGTCAGTTTCCTAAGCAGAATTGAACTAGATATGGCCCGCGTGTGTAGGAATCACAGTTCTTTTGTTCTGAGCAAGCTCACTGTTCGGACCCCATAGGAAACACAGTAGAGTAGAAGAGTGCTCTTTTCTGAAAAGCCGAGTGTGTTTCTTGTAAGGCGAGCTAGCGTTTGTTTCCCAGTCTTAAATGGAGTTGAATCACTTGCAGTTTCCGATCCTACGAGCAAGAGTTGTTTTCTGGGAAGAAGAGTCACTATTGCGCTCCCATTGTCACACACAGGGCAAATAGCACTGGCGTCTGTTCCCAGCATGTACAGTCTATTGGACTGAAGAGGTTCTACTGTTCTTGTCAGTTTCCTAAGCAGAATTGAACAAGATATGGCCCGTTTGTGTAGGAAGCACAGTTCTTTTGTTCTGAGCAAGCTCACTTTTCGAAACCCATAGGAAAAACAGTAGAGAAGAAGAGTGCATTTTTCTAAAAAGCAGAGTGTGTTTCTTGTAAGGCGAGCTAGCGTTTGTTTCCCAGTCCTAAATGGAGTTGAATCACATGCAGTTTCCGTTCCTAGGAGCAAGAGTTGTTTTCTGGTAAGGAAAGTCACTATTGCGCTCCCATTGCCATACACAGTGCAAATAGCACTCGCGTCTGTTCCCAGCAAGTACAGTGTATCGGACTGAAGAGGAGCTACTGTTCTTGTCAGTTTCCTAATCAGAATTGAACTAGATATGGCCCGTGTGTGTAGGAAACACAGTTCTTTTGTTCTGAGCAAGCTCACTGTTCTGGCCCTATAGGAAACACAGTAGAGTAGAAGAGTGCTCCTTTATCAAAAGCAGAGTGAGTTTCTTGTAAGGTGAGCTAGCGTTTGTTTCCCAGTCCTAAATGGAGTTGAATCACTTGCAGTTTCCGTTCCTAAGAGCAAAAGTTGTTTTCTGGTAAGGAAAGTCACTATTGTGCTCACATTGCCATACACAGTGCAAATAGCACTCGCGTCTGTTCCCAGCAAGTACAGTGTATTGGACTGAAGAGGAGCTACTGTTCTTGTCAGTTTCCTAAGCAGAATTGAACTAAATATGGCCCGTGTGTGCAGGAAGCAAAGTTCTTTTGTTCTGAGCAAGCTCACTGTTTGGACCCCATAGGAAACACAGTAGAGTAGAAGAGTGCTCTTTTCTCAGAAGCAGAGTGTGTTTCTTGTAAGGCGAGCTAGCATTTGTTTCCCAGTCCTAAATGGAGTTGAATCACATGCAGTTTCTGGTCCTACGAGCAATAGTTGTTTTTGGGTAAGAAGAGTCACTATTGTGCTCCCATTGCCATACAAAGTGCAAATAGCACTGGCGTCTGTACCCAGCATTTACAGCGTATTGGACTGAAGAGGATCTACTGTTCTTTTCAGTTTCCTAAGCAGAGTTGAACTAGATATGGCCCCTGTCTGCAGGAAGCACAGTTTTTTTGTTCTGAGCAAGCTCACTGTTTGGACCCCATACGAAACACAGTAGAGTAGAAGAGTGCTCTTTTCTCAAAAGCAGAGTGTGTTTCTTGTAAGGCGACCTAGCGTTTGTTTCCCAGTCCTAAATGGAGTTGAATCACATGCAGATTCTGGTCATACGAGCAAGAGTTGTTTTCTGGTAAGAAGAGTCACTATTGTGCTCCCATTGTCACACACAGGGCAAATAGCACTGGCGTCTGTTCCCAGCATGTGCAGTCTATTGGACTGAAGAGGTTCTACTGTTCTTGTCAGTTTCCTAAGCAGAATTGAACAAGATATGGCCCGTGTGTGTAGGAAGCACAGTTCTTTTGTTCTGAGCAAGCTCACATTTCGAACCCCATAGGAAACACAGTAGAGTAGAAGAGTGCATTTTTCTCAAAAGCAGAGTGTGTTTCTTGTAAGGCGAGCTAGCTTTTGTTTCGCAGTCCTAAATGGAGTTGAATCACATGCAGTTTCCGTTCCTATGAGCAAGAGTTGTTTTCTGCTAAGGAAAGCCACTATTGCGCTCCCATTGCCATACACAGTGCAAATAGCACTCGCCTCTGTTCCCAGCAAGTACAGTGTATTGGACTGAAGAGGAGCTACTGCTCTTGTCAGTTTCCTAAGCAGAATTGAACTAGATATGGGACGTGTGTGTAGGAAGCACAGTTCATTTTTTCTGAGCAAGCTCACTGTTTGGACCCCAAAGGAAACACAGTAGAGTAGATGAGTGCTCTTTTCTCAAAAGCAGAGTGTGTTTCTTCTAAGGCGAGCTAGTGTTTGTTTCCCAGTCCTAAATGGAGTTGAATCACATGCAGTTTCTGGTCATACGAGCAAGAGTTGTTTTCTGGGAAGAAGAGTCACTATTGCGCTCCCATTGCCATACACAGTGCAAATAGCACTGGCGTCTGTACCCAGCATGTACAGTGTATTGGACTGAAGAGGATCTACTGTTCTTGTCAGTTTCCTAAGCAGAATTGAACTAGATATGGCCCGTGTGTGTAGGAAGCACATTTCTTTTGTTCTGAGCAAGCTCACTGTTCTGGCCCTATAGGAAACACAGTAGAGTAGAAGAGTGCTCTTTTCTCAAAAGCAGAGTGTGTTTCTTGTAAGGCGAGCTAGCGTTTGTTTCCCAGTCCTAAATGGAGTTGAATCACATGCAGTTTCCGTTCCTACGAGCAAGAGTTGTTTTCTGGTAAGAAAAGTCACTATTGTGCTCCCATTGCCATACACAGTGCAAATAGCACTCGCATCTGTTCCCAGCAAGTACAGTGTATTGGACTGAAGAAGAGCTACTGTTCTTGTCAGTTTCCTAAGCAGAATTGAACTAGATATGGCCCGCGTGTGTAGGAATCACAGTTCTTTTGTTCTGAGCAAGCTCACTGTTCGGACCCCATAGGAAACACAGTAGAGTAGAAGAGTGCTCTTTTCTGAAAAGCCGAGTGTGTTTCTTGTAAGGCGAGCTAGCGTTTGTTTCCCAGTCTTAAATGGAGTTGAATCACTTGCAGTTTCCGATCCTACGAGCAAGAGTTGTTTTCTGGGAAGAAGAGTCACTATTGCGCTCCCATTGTCACACACAGGGCAAATAGCACTGGCGTCTGTTCCCAGCATGTACAGTCTATTGGACTGAAGAGGTTCTACTGTTCTTGTCAGTTTCCTAAGCAGAATTGAACAAGATATGGCCCGTTTGTGTAGGAAGCACAGTTCTTTTGTTCTGAGCAAGCTCACTTTTCGAAACCCATAGGAAAAACAGTAGAGAAGAAGAGTGCATTTTTCTAAAAAGCAGAGTGTGTTTCTTGTAAGGCGAGCTAGCGTTTGTTTCCCAGTCCTAAATGGAGTTGAATCACATGCAGTTTCCGTTCCTAGGAGCAAGAGTTGTTTTCTGGTAAGGAAAGTCACTATTGCGCTCCCATTGCCATACACAGTGCAAATAGCACTCGCGTCTGTTCCCAGCAAGTACAGTGTATCGGACTGAAGAGGAGCTACTGTTCTTGTCAGTTTCCTAATCAGAATTGAACTAGATATGGCCCGTGTGTGTAGGAAACACAGTTCTTTTGTTCTGAGCAAGCTCACTGTTCTGGCCCTATAGGAAACACAGTAGAGTAGAAGAGTGCTCCTTTATCAAAAGCAGAGTGAGTTTCTTGTAAGGTGAGCTAGCGTTTGTTTCCCAGTCCTAAATGGAGTTGAATCACTTGCAGTTTCCGTTCCTAAGAGCAAAAGTTGTTTTCTGGTAAGGAAAGTCACTATTGTGCTCACATTGCCATACACAGTGCAAATAGCACTCGCGTCTGTTCCCAGCAAGTACAGTGTATTGGACTGAAGAGGAGCTACTGTTCTTGTCAGTTTCCTAAGCAGAATTGAACTAAATATGGCCCGTGTGTGCAGGAAGCAAAGTTCTTTTGTTCTGAGCAAGCTCACTGTTTGGACCCCATAGGAAACACAGTAGAGTAGAAGAGTGCTCTTTTCTCAGAAGCAGAGTGTGTTTCTTGTAAGGCGAGCTAGCATTTGTTTCCCAGTCCTAAATGGAGTTGAATCACATGCAGTTTCTGGTCCTACGAGCAATAGTTGTTTTTGGGTAAGAAGAGTCACTATTGTGCTCCCATTGCCATACAAAGTGCAAATAGCACTGGCGTCTGTACCCAGCATTTACAGCGTATTGGACTGAAGAGGATCTACTGTTCTTTTCAGTTTCCTAAGCAGAGTTGAACTAGATATGGCCCCTGTCTGCAGGAAGCACAGTTTTTTTGTTCTGAGCAAGCTCACTGTTTGGACCCCATACGAAACACAGTAGAGTAGAAGAGTGCTCTTTTCTCAAAAGCAGAGTGTGTTTCTTGTAAGGCGACCTAGCGTTTGTTTCCCAGTCCTAAATGGAGTTGAATCACATGCAGATTCTGGTCATACGAGCAAGAGTTGTTTTCTGGTAAGAAGAGTCACTATTGTGCTCCCATTGTCACACACAGGGCAAATAGCACTGGCGTCTGTTCCCAGCATGTGCAGTCTATTGGACTGAAGAGGTTCTACTGTTCTTGTCAGTTTCCTAAGCAGAATTGAACAAGATATGGCCCGTGTGTGTAGGAAGCACAGTTCTTTTGTTCTGAGCAAGCTCACATTTCGAACCCCATAGGAAACACAGTAGAGTAGAAGAGTGCATTTTTCTCAAAAGCAGAGTGTGTTTCTTGTAAGGCGAGCTAGCTTTTGTTTCGCAGTCCTAAATGGAGTTGAATCACATGCAGTTTCCGTTCCTATGAGCAAGAGTTGTTTTCTGCTAAGGAAAGCCACTATTGCGCTCCCATTGCCATACACAGTGCAAATAGCACTCGCCTCTGTTCCCAGCAAGTACAGTGTATTGGACTGAAGAGGAGCTACTGCTCTTGTCAGTTTCCTAAGCAGAATTGAACTAGATATGGGACGTGTGTGTAGGAAGCACAGTTCATTTTTTCTGAGCAAGCTCACTGTTTGGACCCCAAAGGAAACACAGTAGAGTAGATGAGTGCTCTTTTCTCAAAAGCAGAGTGTGTTTCTTGTAAGGCGAGCTAGTGTTTGTTTCCCAGTCCTAAATGGAGTTGAATCACATGCAGTTTCTGGTCATACGAGCAAGAGTTGTTTTCTGGGAAGAAGAGTCACTATTGCGCTCCCATTGCCATACACAGTGCAAATAGCACTGGCGTCTGTACCCAGCATGTACAGTGTATTGGACTGAAGAGGATCTACTGTTCTTGTCAGTTTCCTAAGCAGAATTGAACTAGATATGGCCCGTGTGTGTAGGAAGCACATTTCTTTTGTTCTGAGCAAGCTCACTGTTCTGGCCCTATAGGAAACACAGTAGAGTAGAAGAGTGCTCTTTTCTCAAAAGCAGAGTGTGTTTCTTGTAAGGCGAGCTAGCGTTTGTTTCCCAGTCCTAAATGGAGTTGAATCACATGCAGTTTCCGTTCCTACGAGCAAGAGTTGTTTTCTGGTAAGAAAAGTCACTATTGTGCTCCCATTGCCATACACAGTGCAAATAGCACTCGCATCTGTTCCCAGCAAGTACAGTGTATTGGACTGAAGAAGAGCTACTGTTCTTGTCAGTTTCCTAAGCAGAATTGAACTAGATAGGGCCCGTGTGTGTAGGAAGCACAGTTCTTTTGTTCTGAGCAAGCTCACTGTTCGGACCTCATAGGAAACACAGTAGAGTAGAAGAGTGCTCTTTTCTCAAAAGCAGAGTGTGTTTCTTGTAAGGCGAGCTAGCGTTTGTTTCCCAGTCCTAAATGGAGTTGAATCACATGCAGTTTCTGGTCATACGAGCAAGAGTTGTTTTCTGGGACGAAGAGTCACTATTGCGCTCCCATTGTCACACACAGGGCAAATAGCACTGGCGTCTGTTCCCAGCATGTACAGTCTATTGGACTGAAGAGGTTCTACTGTTCTTGTCAGTTTCCTAAGCAGAATTGAACAGGATATGGCCCGTGTGTGTAGGAAGCACAGTTCTTTTGTTCTGAGCAAGCTCACTGTTTGGACCCCATAGGACACAGTAGAGCAGAAGAGTGCTCTCTTCTGAAAAGCAGAGTTTGTTTCTTGTAAGGCGAGCTAGCGTTTGTTTCCCAGTCCTAAATGGAGTTGAATCACATGCAGTTTCTGGTCCTACGAGCAAGAGTTGTTTTTTGGTAAGAAGAGGCACTATTGTGCTCCCATTGCCATACAAAGTGCAAATAGCACTGGCATCTGTACCCAGCATGTACAGCGTATTGGACTGAAGAGGATCTACTGTTCTTTTCAGTTTCCTAAGCAGAGTTGAACTAGATATGGCCCGTGTGTGTAGGAAGCACAGTTCCTTTGTTCTGAGCAAGCTCACTGTTCGCACCCAATAGGAAACACAGTAGAGTAGAAGAGTGCTCTTTTCTCAAAAGCAGAGGGTGTTTCTTGTAAGGCGACCTAGCGTTTGTTTCCCAGTCCTAAATGGAGTTGAATCACATGCAGTTTCTGGTCATACGAGCAAGAGTTGTTTTCTGCGATGAAGAGTCACTATTGCGCTCCCATTGTCACACACAGGGCAAATAGCACTGGCGTCTGTTCCCAGCATGTACAGTCTATTGGACTGAAGAGGTTCTACTGTTCTTGTCAGTTTCCTAAGCAGAATTGAAAAAGATATGGCCCGTTTGTGTAGGAAGCACAGTTCTTTTGTTCTGAGCAAGCTCACATTTCGAACCCCATAGGAAACACAGTAGAGTAGAAGAGTGCATTTTTCTCAAAAGCAGAGTGTGTTTCTTGTAAGGCGAGCTAGCTTTTGTTTCGCAGTCCTAAATGGAGTTGAATCACATACAGTTTCCGTTCCTAGGAGCAAGAGTTATTTTCTGGTAAGGAAAGTCACTATTGCGCTCCCATTGCCATACACAGTGCAAATAGCACTCGGGTCTGTTCCCAGCAAGTACAGTGTATTGGACTGAAGAGGAGATACTGTTCTTGTCAGTTTCCTAAGCAGAATTGAACTAGATATGGAACGTGTGTGTAGGAGGCACAGTTCATTTGTTCTGAGCAAGCTCACTGTTTGGACCCCAAAGGAATCATAGTAGAGTAGATGAGTGCTCTTTTATCAAAAGCAGAGTGTGTTTCTTGTAAGGCGAGCTAGCGTTTGTTTCCCAGTCCTAAATGGAGTTGAATCACATGCAGTTTCTGGTCATACGAGCAAGAGTTGTTTTCTGGTAAGAAGAGTCACTATTGTGCTCCCATTGCCATACACAGTGCAAATAGCACTGGCGTCTGTACCCAGCATGTACAGTGTATTGGACTGAAGAAGATCTACTGTTCTTGTCAGTTTCCTAAGCAGAATTGAACTAGATATGGCCCGTGTGTGTAGGAAGCACAGTTCTTTGGTTCTGAGCAAGCTCACTGTTCTGGCCCTATAGGAAACACAGTAGAGTAGAAGAGTGCTCTTTTTTCAAAAGCAGAGTGTGTTTCTTGTAAGGCGAGCTAGCGTTTGTTTCCCAGTCCTAAATGGAGTTGAATCACATGCAGTTTCCGTTCCTATGAGCAAGAGTTGTTTTCTGGTAAGGAAAGTCACTATTGTGCTCCCATTGCCATACACAGTGCAAATAGCACTCGCGTCTGTTCCCAGCAAGTACAGTGTATTGGACTGAAGAGGAGCTACTGTTCTTGTCAGTTTCCTAAGCAAAATTGAACTAGATATGGCCCGTGTGTGTAGGAAGCAAAGTTCTTTTGTTCTGAGCAAGCTCACTGTTTGGACCCCATAGGAAACACAGTAGAGTAGAAGAGTGCTCTTTTCTCAAAAGCAGAGTGTGTTTCTTGTAAGGCGAGCTAGCGTTTGTTTCCCAGTCATAAATGGAGTTGAATCACATGCAGTTTCTGGTCCTACGAGCAAGAGTTGTTTTTTGGTAAGAAGAGTCACTATTTTGCACCATTTGCCATACAAAGTGCAAAAATCACTGGCGTCTGTACCCAGCATGTACAGCATATTGGACTGAAGAGGATCTACTGTTCTTTTCAGTTTCCTAAGCAGAGTTGAACTAGATATGGCCCGTGTGTGTAGGAAGCACAGTTCTTTTGTTCTGAGCAAGCTCACTGTTCGGACCCCATAGGAAACACAGTAGAGTAGAAGAGTGCTCTTTTCTCAAAAGCAGAGTGTGTTTCTTGTAAGGCGAGCTAGCGTTTGTTTCCCAGTCCTAAATGGAGTTGAATCACATGCAGTTTCTGGTCATACGAGCAAGAGTTGTTTTCTGGGTCGAAGAGTCACTATTGCGCTCCCATTGTCACACACAGGGCAAATAGCACTGGCGTCTGTTCCCAGCATGTACAGTCTAGTGGACTGAAGAGGTTCTACTGTTCTTGTCAGTTTCCTAAGCAGAATTGAACAGGATATGGCCCGTGTGTGTAGGAAGCACAGTTCTTTTGTTCTGAGCAAGCTCACATTTCGAACCCCATAGGAAACACAGTAGAGTAGAAGAGTGCATTTTTCTCAAAAGCAGAGTGTGTTTCTTGTAAGGCGAGCTAGCTTTTGTTTCGCAGTCCTAAATGGAGTTGAATCACATACAGTTTCCATTCCTTGGAGCAAGAGTTGTTTTCTGGTAAGGAAAGTCACTATTGCGCTCCCATTGCCATTCACAGTGCAAATAGCTCTCGCGTCTGTTCCCAGCAAGTACAGTGTATTGGACTGAAGAGGAACTACTGTTCTTGTCAGTTGCCTAAGCAGAATTGAACTAGATATGGCACGTGTGTGTAGGAAGCACAGTTCATTTGTTCTGAGCAAGCTCACTGTTTGGATTCCAAAGGAAACACAGTAGAGTAGAAGAGTGCTCTTTTCTCAAAAGCAGAGTGTGTTTCTTGTAAGGCGAGCTAACGTTTGTTTCCCAGTCCTAAATGGAGTTGAATCACATGCAGTTTCTGGTTATACGAGCAAGAGTTGTTTTCCGGTAAGAAGAGTCACTATTGTGCTCCCATTGCCATACAAAGTGCAAATAGCACTGGCGTCTGTACCCAGCATGTACAGTGTATTGGACTGAAGAGGATCTACTGTTCTTGTCAGTTTCATAAGCAGAATTGAACTAGATATGGCCCGTGTGTGTAGGAAGCACAGTTCTTTTGTTCTGAGCAAGCTCACTGTTTGGACCCCATAGGACACAGTAGAGCAGAAGAGTGCTCTCTTCTGAAAAGCAGAGTGTGTTTCTTGTAAGGCGAGCTAGCGTTTGTTTCCCAGTCCTAAATGGAGTTGAATCACATGCAGTTTCTGGTCCTACGAGCAAGAGTTGTTTTTTGGTAAGAAGAGGCACTATTGTGCTCCCATTGCCATACAAAGTGCAAATAGCACTGGCATCTGTACCCAGCATGTACAGCGAATTGGACTGAAGAGGATCTACTGTTCTTTTCAGTTTCCTAAGCAGAGTTGAACTAGATATGGCCCGTGTGTGTAGGAAGCACAGTTCCTTTGTTCTGAGCAAGCTCACTGTTCGCACCCAATAGGAAACACAGTAGAGTAGAAGAGTGCTCTTTTCTCAAAAGCAGAGGGGTTTCTTGTAAGGCGACCTAGCGTTTGTTTCCCAGTCCTAAATGGAGTTGAATCACATGCAGTTTCTGGTCATACGAGCAAGAGTTGTTTTCTGCGATGAAGAGTCACTATTGCGCTCCCATTGTCACACACAGGGCAAATAGCACTGGCGTCTGTTCCCAGCATGTACAGTCTATTGGACTGAAGAGGTTCTACTGTTCTTGTCAGTTTCCTAAGCAGAATTGAAAAAGATATGGCCCGTGTGTGTAGGAAGCACAGTTCTTTTGTTCTGAGCAAGCTCACATTTCGAACCCCATAGGAAACACAGTAGAGTAGAAGAGTGCATTTTTCTCAAAAGCAGAGTGTGTTTCTTGTAAGGCGAGCTAGCTTTTGTTTCGCAGTCCTAAATGGAGTTGAATCACATACAGTTTCCGTTCCTAGGAACAAGAGTTATTTTCTGGTAAGGAAAGTCACTATTGCGCTCCCATTGCCATACACAGTGCAAATAGCACTCGCGTCTGTTCCCAGCAAGTACAGTGTATTGGACTGAAGAGGAGATACTGTTCTTGTCAGTTTTCTAAGCAGAATTGAACTAGATATGGCCCGTGTGTGTAGGAAGCACAGTTCATTTCTTCTGAGCAAGCTCACTGTTAGGACCCCAAAGGAATCATAGTAGAGTAGATGAGTGCTCTTTTATCAAAAGCAGTGTGTGTTTCTTGTAAGGCGAGCTAGCGTTTGTTTCCCAGGCCTAAATGGAGTTGAATCACATGCAGTTTCTGGTCATACGAGCAAGAGTTGTTTTCTGGTAAGAAGAGTCACTATTGTGCTCCCATTGCCATACAAAGTGCAAATAGCACTCGCGTCTGTACCCAGCATGTACAGTGTATTGGCCTGAAGAGGATCTACTGTTCTTGTCAGTTTCCTAAGCAGAGTTGAACTAGATATGGCCCGTGTGTGTAGGAAGCACAGTTATTTTGTTCTGAGCAAGCTCACTGTTCGGACCCCATAGGAAACACAGTAGAGTAGAAGAGTGCTCTTTTCTCAAAAGCAGAGTGTGTTTCTTGTAAGGCGACCTAGCCTTTGTTTCCCAGTCCTAAATGGAGTTGAATCACATGCAGTTTCAGGTCACATGAGCAAGAGTTGTTTTCTGGGAAGAAGAGTCACTATTGCGCTCCCATTGTCACACACAGGGCAAATAGCACTGGCGTCTGTTCCCAGCATGTACAGTCTATTGGACTGAAGAGGTTCTACTGTTCTTGTCAGTTTCCTAAGCAGAATTGAACAAGATATGGCCCGTGTGTGTAGGAAGCACAGTTCTTTTGTTCTGAGCAAGCTCACATTTCGAATCCCATAGGAAACACAGTAGAGTAGAAGAGTGCATTTTTCTCAAAAGCCGAGTGTGTTTCTTGTAAGGCGAGCTAGCGTTTGTTTCCCAGTCCTAAATGGAGTTGAATCACATGCAGTTTCCGTCCCTAGGAGCAAGAGTTGTTTTCTGGTAAGGAAAGACACTATTGCGCTCCCATTGCCATACACAGTGCAAATAGCACTCGCGTCTGTTCCCAACAAGTACAGTGTATTTGACTGAAGAGGAGCTACTGTTCTTGTCAGTTTCCTAAGCAGAGTTGAACTAGATATGGCCCATGCTTGCAGGAAAAACAGTTCTTTTGTTCTGAGCAAGATAACTGTTTGGACACCAAAGGAAACACATTAGAGTAGAAGAATGCTCTTTTCTCAAAAGCAGAGTGTGTTTCTTGTAAGGCGAGCTAGTGTTTGTTTCCCAGTCCTAAATGGAGTTGAATCACATGCAGTTTCTGGTCATACGGGCAAGAGTTGTTTTCTGGTAATGAGAGTCACTATTGTGCTCCCATTGCCATACAAAGTGCAAAATGCACTGGCGTCTGTACCCAGCATGTACAGCGTATTGGACTGAAGGGGATCTACTGTTCTTGTCAGTTTCCTAAGCAGAGTTGAACTACATATGCCCCGTGTGTGTAGGAAGCACAGTTCTTTTGTTCTGAGCAAGCTCACTGTTCGGACCCCATAGGAAACACAGTAGAGTAGAAGAGTGCTCTTTTCTCAAAAGCCGAGTGTGTTTCTTGTAAGGCGACCTAGCCTTTGTTTCCCAGTCCTAAATGGAGTTGAATCACATGCAGTTTCTGGTCATATGAGCAAGAGTTGTTTTCTGGGAAGAAGAGTCAGTATTGCGCTCCCATTGTCACACACAGGGCAAATAGCACTGGCGTCTGTTCCCAGCATGTACAGTCTATTGGAATGAAGAGGTTCTACTGTTCTTGTCAGTTTCCTAAGCAGAATTGAACAAGATATGGCCCGTGTGTGTAGGAAGCACAGTTCTTTTGTTCTGAGCAAGCTCACATTTCGAACCCCATAGGAAACACAGTAGAGTAGAAGAGTGCATTTTTCTCAAAAGCAGAGTGTGTTTCTTGTAAGGCGAGCTAGCGTTTGTTTCCCAGTCCTAAATGGAGTTGAATCACATGCAGTTTCTGTTCCTAGGAGCAAGAGTTGTTTTCTGGTAAGGAAAGTCACTATTGCGCTCCCATTGCCATACACAGTGCAAATAGCACTCGCGTCTGTTCCCAGCAAGTACAGTGTATTGGACTGAAGAGGAGCTACTGTTCTTGTCAGTTTCCTAAGCAGAATTGAACTAGATATGGTCCGTGTGTGTAGGAAGCACAGTTCTTTTGTTCTGAGCAAGCTCACTGTTTGGACCCCATAGGAAACACATTAGAGTAGAAGAGTGCTCTTTTCTCAAAAGCAGAGTGTGTTTCTTGTAAGGCGAGCTAGCGTTTGTTTCCCAGTCCTAAATGGAGTTGAATCACATGCAGTTTCAGGTCACATGAGCAAGAGTTGTTTTCTGGGAAGAAGAGTCACTATTGCGCTCCCATTGCCATACACAATGCAAAAAGCACTGGCGTCTGTACCCAGCATGTACAGTGTATTGGAATGAAGAGGATCTACTGTTCTTGTCAGTTTCCTAAGCAGAATTGAACTAGATATGGCCCGCGTGTGTAGGAATCACAGTTCTTTTGTTCTGAGCAAGCTCACTGTTCGGACCCCATAGGAAACACAGTAGAGTAGAAGAGTGCTCTTTTCTGAAAAGCCGAGTGTGTTTCTTGTAAGGCGAGCTAGCGTTTGTTTCCCAGTCTTAAATGGAGTTGAATCACTTGCAGTTTCCGTTCCTACGAGCAAGAGTTGTTTTCTGGGAAGAAGAGTCACTATTGCGCTCCCATTGTCACACACAGGGCAAATAGCACTGGCGTCTGTTCCCAGCATGTACAGTCTATTGGACTGAAGAGGTTCTACTGTTCTTGTCAGTTTCCTAAGCAGAATTGAACAAGATATGGCCCGTTTGTGTAGGAAGCACAGTTCTTTTGTTCTGAGCAAGCTCACTTTTCGAAACCCATAGGAAAAACAGTAGAGTAGAAGAGTGCATTTTTCTAAAAAGCAGAGTGTGTTTCTTGTAAGGCGAGCTAGCGTTTGTTTCCCAGTCCTAAATGGAGTTGAATCACATGCAGTTTCCGTTCCTAGGAGCAAGAGTTGTTTTCTGGTAAGGAAAGTCACTATTGCGCTCCCATTGCCATACACAGTGCAAATAGCACTCGCGTCTGTTCCCAGCAAGTACAGTGTATCGGACTGAAGAGGAGCTACTGTTCTTGTCAGTTTCCTAAGCAGAATTGAACTAGATATGGCCCGTGTGTGTAGGAAGCACAGTTCTTTTGTTCTGAGCAAGCTCACTGTTCTGGCCCTATAGAAAACACAGTAGAGTAGAAGAGTGCTCCTTTCTCAAAAGCAGAGTGAGTTTCTTGTAAGGTGAGCTAGCGTTTGTTTCCCAGTCCTAAATGGAGTTGAATCACTTGCAGTTTCCGTTCCTAAGAGCAAAAGTTGTTTTCTGGTAAGGAAAGTCACTATTGTGCTCCCATTGCCATACACAGTGCAAATAGCACTCGCGTCTGTTCCCAGCAAGTACAGTGTATTGGACTGAAGAGGAGCTACTGTTCTTGTCAGTTTCCTAAGCAGAATTGAACTAGATATGGCCCGTGTGTGCAGGAAGCAAAGTTCTTTTGTTCTGAGCAAGCTCACTGTTTGGACCCCATAGGAAACACAGTAGAGTAGAAGAGTGCTCTTTTCTCAGAAGCAGAGTGTGTTTCTTGTAAGGCGAGCTAGCATTTGTTTCCCAGTCCTAAATGGAGTTGAATCACATGCAGTTTCTGGTCCTACAAGCAATAGTTGTTTTTGGGTAAGAAGAGTCACTATTGTGCTCCCATTGCCATACAAAGTGCAAATAGCACTGGCGTCTGTACCCAGCATTTACAGCGTATTGGACTGAAGAGGATCTACTGTTCTTTTCAGTTTCCTAAGCAGAGTTGAACTAGATATGGCCCGTGTCTGCAGGAAGCACAGTTCTTTTGTTCTGAGCAAGCTCACTTTTCGAAACCCATAGGAAAAACAGTAGAGTAGAAGAGTGCATTTTTCTAAAAAGCAGAGTGTGTTTCTTGTAAGGCGAGCTAGCGTTTGTTTCCCAGTCCTAAATGGAGTTGAATCACTTGCAGTTTCCGTTCCTACGAGCAAGAGTTGTTTTCTGGGAAGAAGAGTCACTATTGCGCTCCCATTGCCATACACAATGCAAAAAGCACTGGCGTCTGTACCCAGCATGTACAGTGTATTGGAATGAAGAGGATCTACTGTTCTTGTCAGTTTCCTAAGCAGAATTGAACTGGATATGGCCCGCGTGTGTAGGAATCACAGTTCTTTTGTTCTGAGCAAGCTCACTGTTCGGACCCCATAGGAAACACAGTAGAGTAGAAGAGTGCTCTTTTCTCAAAAGTAGAGTGTGTTTCTTGTAAGGCGACCTAGCGTTTGTTTCCCAGTCCTAAATGGAGTTGAATCACATGCAGTTTCTGGTCCTACGAGCAAGAGTTGTTTTCTGGTGAAAAGGGTCACTATTGCGCTCCCTTTGCCATACACAGTGCAAATAGCCCTCGCGTCTGTTCCCAGCAAGTACAGTGTATTGGACTGAAGAGGAGCTACGGTTCTTGTCATTTTCCTCAGCAGAGTTGAACTAGATATGGCCCATGTGTGTAGGAAGCACAGTTCTTTTGTACTCAGCAAGCTCACTGTTCTGGCCCTATAGGAAAAACAGTAGAGTAGAAGAGTGCTCTTTCCACAAACGCAGAGTTTGTTTCTTGTAAGGCGAGCTAGCGTTTGTTTCACAGTCCTAAATGGAGTTGAATCACATGCAGTTTCCGTTCCTACGAGCAAGAGTTGTTTTCTGGTAAGGAAAGTCACTATTGCGCTCCCATTATCATACACAGTGCAAATAGCACTCGCGTCTGTTCCCAGCAAGTACAGTGTATTGGACTGAAGAGGAGCTACGGTTCTTGTCATTTTCCTCAGCAGAGTTGAACTAGATGTGGCCCATGTCTGTAGGAAGCACAGTTCTTTTGTACTCAGCAAGCTCACTGTTCTGGCCCTATAGGAAAAACAGTAGAGTAGAAGAGTGCTCTTTCCACAAACGCAGAGTTTGTTTATTGTAAGGCGAGCCAGCGTTTGTTTCACAGTCCTAAATGGAGTTGAATCACATGCAGTTTCCGTTCCTACGAGCAAGAGTTGTTTTCTGGTAAGGAAAGTCACTATTGCGCTCCCATTGCCATACACAGTGCAAATAGCACTCACGTCTGTTCCCAGCAAGTACAGTGTATTGGACTGAAGAGGAACTACTGTTCTTGTCAGTTTCCTAAGCAGAATTGAACTAGATATGGCCCGTGTGTGTAGGAAGCAAAGTTCTTTTGTTCTGAGCAAGCTCACTGTTTGGACCCCATAGGAAACACAGTAGAGTAGAAGAGTGCTCTTTTCTCAAAAGCAGAGTGTGTTTCTTGTAAGGCGAGCTAGCCTTTGTTTCCCAGTCCTAAATGGAGTTGAATCACATGCAGTTTCTGGTCATACGAGCAAGAGTTGTTTTCTGGGAAGAAGAGTCACTATTGCGTTCCCATTGTCACACACAGGGCAAATAGCACTGGCGTCTGTTCCCAGCATGTACAGTCTATTGGACTGAAGAGGTTCTACTGTCCTTGTCAGTTTCCTAAGCAGAATTGAACAAGATATGGCCCGTGTGTGTAGGAATTACAGTTCTTTTGTTCTGAGCAAGCTCACATTTCGAACCCCATAGGAAACACAGTAGAGTAGAAGAGTGCATTTTTCTCAAAAACAGAGTGTGTTTCTTGTAAGGCAAGCTAGCGTTTGTTTCCCAGTCCTAAATGGAGTTGAATCACATGCAGTTTCCGTTCCTAGGAGCAAGAGTTGTTTTCTGTTAAGGAAAGTCTCTATTGCGCTCCCATTGCCATACACAGTGCAAATAGCACTCGCGTCTGTTCCCAGCAAGTACAGTGTATTGGACTGAAGAGGAGCTACTGTTCTTGTCAGTTTCCTAAGCAGAATAGAACTAGATATGGCCCGTGTGTGTAGGATGCAAAGTTCTTTTGTTCTGAGCAAGCTCACTGTTTGGACCCCATAGGAAACACATTAGAGTAGAAGAGTGCTCTTTTCTCAAAAGCAGAGTGTGTTTCTTGTAAGGCTAGCTAGCGTTTGTTTCCCAGTCCTAAATGGAGTTGAATCACATGCAGTTTCCGGTCATACGGGCAAGAGTTGTTTTCTGGTAAGAAGAGTCACTATTGCGCTCCCATTGCCATACACAGTGCAAATAGCACTGCCGACTGTACCCAGCATGTACAGTGTATTGGACTGAAGAGGATCTACTGTTCTTGTCAGTTTCCTAAGCAGAATTGAACTAGATATGGCCCGTGTGTGTAGGAATCACAGTTCTTTTGTTCTGAGCAAGCTCACTGTTCGGACCCCATAGGAAACACAGTAGAGTAGAAGAGTGCTCTTTTCTCAAAAGCAGAGTGTGTTTCTTGTAAGGCGAGCTAGCGTTTGTTTCCCAGTCCTAAATGGAGTTGAATCACATGCAGTTTCCGTTCCTACGAGCAAGAGTTGTTTTCTGGGAAGAAGAGTCACTATTGCGCTCCCATTGTCACACAGAGGGCAAATAGCACTGGCGTCTGTTCCCAGCATGTACAGTCTATTGGGCTGAAGAGGTTCTACTGTTCTTGTCAGTTTCCTAAGCAGAATTGAACAAGATATGGCCCGTGTGTGTAGGAAGCACAGTTCTTTTGTTCTGAGCAAGCTCACATTTCGAACCCCATAGGAAACACAGTAGAGTAGAAGAGTGCATTTTTCTCAAAAGCAGAGTGTGTTTCTTGTAAGGTGAGCCAGCGTTTGTTTCCCAGTTCTAAATGGAGTTGAAATACACATGCAGTTTCCGGTCCTACGAGCAACAGTGGTTTTCTGGTAAGAATAGTCACTATTGTGCTCCCTTTGCCATACACAGTGCAAATAGCCCTCTCGTCTGTTCCCAGCAAGTACAGTGTATTGGACTGAAGAGGAGCTACTGTTCTTGTCATTTTCCTAAGCAGAGTTGAACTAGATATGGCCCATGTGTGTAGGAAGCACAGTTCTTTTGTACTCAGCAAGCTCACTGTTCTGGCCCTATAGGAAAAACAGTAGAGTAGAAGAGTGCTCTTTCCACAAACGCAGAGTTTGTTTATTGTAAGGCGAGCTAGCGTTTGTTTCGCAGTCCTAAATGGAGTTGAATCACATGCAATTTCCGTTCCTAGGAGCAAGAGTTGTTTTCTGGTAAGGAAAGTCACTATTGCGCTCCCATTGCCATACACAGTGCAAATAGCACTCGCGTCTGTTCCCAGCAAGTACAGTGTATTGGACTGAAGAGGAGCTACTGTTCTTGTCAGTTTCCTAAGCAGAATTGAACTAGATATGGCCCGTGTGTGTAGGAAGCAAAGTTCTTTTGTTCTGAGCAAGCTCACTGTTTGGACCCCATAGGAAACACATTAGAGTAGAAGAGTGCTCTTTTCTCAAAAGCAGAGTGTGTTTCTTGTAAGGCGAGCTAGCGTTTGTTTCCCAGTCCTAAATGGAGTTGAATCACATGCAATTTCCGTTCCTAGGAGCAAGAGTTGTTTTCTGGTAAGGAAAGTCACTATTGCGCTCCCATTGCCATACACAGTGCAAATAGCACTCGCGTCTGTTCCCAGCAAGTACAGTGTATTGGACTGAAGAGGAGCTACTGTTCTTGTCAGTTTCCTAAGCAGAATTGAACTAGATATGGCCCGTGTGTGTAGGAAGCAAAGTTCTTTTGTTCTGAGCAAGCTCACTGTTTGGACCCCATAGGAAACACATTAGAGTAGAAGAGTGCTCTTTTCTCAAAAGCAGAGTGTGTTTCTTGTAAGGCGAGCTAGTGTTTGTTTCCCAGTCCTAAATGGAGTTGAATCACATGCAGTTTCTGGTCCTACGAGCAAGAGTTGTTTTTTGGTAAGAAGAGTCACTATTGTGCTCCCATTGCCATACAAAGTGCAAATAGCACTCGCGTCTGTACCCAGCATGTACAGTGTATTGGCCTGAAGAGGATCTACTGTTCTTGTCAGTTTCCTAAGCAGAGTTGAACTAGATATGGCCCGTGTGTGTAGGAAGCACAGTTATTTTGTTCTGAGCAAGCTCACTGTTCGGACCCCATAGGAAACACAGTAGAGTAGAAGAGTGCTCTTTTCTCAAAAGCAGAGTGTGTTTCTTGTAAGGCGACCTAGCCTTTGTTTCCCAGTCCTAAATGGAGTTGAATCACATGCAGTTTCAGGTCACATGAGCAAGAGTTGTTTTCTGGGAAGAAGAGTCACTATTGCGCTCCCATTGTCACACACAGGGCAAATAGCACTGGCGTCTGTTCCCAGCATGTACAGTCTATTGGACTGAAGAGGTTCTACTGTTCTTGTCAGTTTCCTAAGCAGAATTGAACAAGATATGGCCAGTGTGTGTAGGAAGCACAGTTCTTTTGTTCTGAGCAAGCTCACATTTCGAATCCCATAGGAAACACAGTAGAGTAGAAGAGTGCATTTTTCTCAAAAGCCGAGTGTGTTTCTTGTAAGGCGAGCTAGCGTTTGTTTCCCAGTCCTAAATGGAGTTGAATCACATGCAGTTTCCGTCCCTAGGAGCAAGAGTTGTTTTCTGGTAAGGAAAGACACTATTGCGCTCCCATTGCCATACACAGTGCAAATAGCACTCGCGTCTGTTCCCAGCAAGTACAGTGTATTTGACTGAAGAGGAGCTACTGTTCTTGTCAGTTTCCTAAGCAGAGTTGAACTAGATATGGCCCATGCTTGCAGGAAAAACAGTTCTTTTGTTCTGAGCAAGATAACTGTTTGGACACCAAAGGAAACACATTAGAGTAGAAGAATGCTCTTTTCTCAAAAGCAGAGTGTGTTTCTTGTAAGGCGAGCTAGTGTTTGTTTCCCAGTCCTAAATGGAGTTGAATCACATGCAGTTTCTGGTCATACGGGCAAGAGTTGTTTTCTGGTAATGAGAGTCACTATTGTGCTCCCATTGCCATACAAAGTGCAAAATGCACTGGCGTCTGTACCCAGCATGTACAGCGTATTGGACTGAAGGGGATCTACTGTTCTTGTCAGTTTCCTAAGCAGAGTTGAACTACATATGCCCCGTGTGTGTAGGAAGCACAGTTCTTTTGTTCTGAGCAAGCTCACTGTTCGGACCCCATAGGAAACACAGTAGAGTAGAAGAGTGCTCTTTTCTCAAAAGCCGAGTGTGTTTCTTGTAAGGCGACCTAGCCTTTGTTTCCCAGTCCTAAATGGAGTTGAATCACATGCAGTTTCTGGTCATACGAGCAAGAGTTGTTTTCTGGGAAGAAGAGTCAGTATTGCGCTCCCATTGTCACACACAGGGCAAATAGCACTGGCGTCTGTTCCCAGCATGTACAGTCTATTGGAATGAAGAGGTTCTACTGTTCTTGTCAGTTTCCTAAGCAGAATTGAACAAGATATGGCCCGTGTGTGTAGGAAGCACAGTTCTTTTGTTCTGAGCAAGCTCACATTTCGAACCCCATAGGAAACACAGTAGAGTAGAAGAGTGCATTTTTCTCAAAAGCAGAGTGTGTTTCTTGTAAGGCGAGCTAGCGTTTGTTTCCCAGTCCTAAATGGAGTTGAATCACATGCAGTTTCTGTTCCTAGGAGCAAGAGTTGTTTTCTGGTAAGGAAAGTCACTATTGCGCTCCCATTGCCATACACAGTGCAAATAGCACTCGCGTCTGTTCCCAGCAAGTACAGTGTATTGGACTGAAGAGGAGCTACTGTTCTTGTCAGTTTCCTAAGCAGAATTGAACTAGATATGGTCCGTGTGTGTAGGAAGCACAGTTCTTTTGTTCTGAGCAAGCTCACTGTTTGGACCCCATAGGAAACACATTAGAGTAGAAGAGTGCTCTTTTCTCAAAAGCAGAGTGTGTTTCTTGTAAGGCGAGCTAGCGTTTGTTTCCCAGTCCTAAATGGAGTTGAATCACATGCAGTTTCAGGTCACATGAGCAAGAGTTGTTTTCTGGGAAGAAGAGTCACTATTGCGCTCCCATTGCCATACACAATGCAAAAAGCACTGGCGTCTGTACCCAGCATGTACAGTGTATTGGAATGAAGAGGATCTACTGTTCTTGTCAGTTTCCTAAGCAGAATTGAACTAGATATGGCCCGCGTGTGTAGGAATCACAGTTCTTTTGTTCTGAGCAAGCTCACTGTTCGGACCCCATAGGAAACACAGTAGAGTAGAAGAGTGCTCTTTTCTGAAAAGCCGAGTGTGTTTCTTGTAAGGCGAGCTAGCGTTTGTTTCCCAGTCTTAAATGGAGTTGAATCACTTGCAGTTTCCGTTCCTACGAGCAAGAGTTGTTTTCTGGGAAGGAGAGTCACTATTGCGCTCCCATTGTCACACACAGGGCAAATAGCACTGGCGTCTGTTCCCAGCATGTACAGTCTATTGGACTGAAGAGGTTCTACTGTTCTTGTCAGTTTCCTAAGCAGAATTGAACAAGATATGGCCCGTTTGTGTAGGAAGCACAGTTCTTTTGTTCTGAGCAAGCTCACTTTTCGAAACCCATAGGAAAAACAGTAGAGTAGAAGAGTGCATTTTTCTAAAAAGCAGAGTGTGTTTCTTGTAAGGCGAGCTAGCGTTTGTTTCCCAGTCCTAAATGGAGTTGAATCACATGCAGTTTCCGTTCCTAGGAGCAAGAGTTGTTTTCTGGTAAGGAAAGTCACTATTGCGCTCCCATTGCCATACACAGTGCAAATAGCACTCGCGTCTGTTCCCAGCAAGTACAGTGTATCGGACTGAAGAGGAGCTACTGTTCTTGTCAGTTTCCTAAGCAGAATTGAACTAGATATGGCCCGTGTGTGTAGGAAGCACAGTTCTTTTGTTCTGAGCAAGCTCACTGTTCTGGCCCTATAGAAAACACAGTAGAGTAGAAGAGTGCTCCTTTCTCAAAAGCAGAGTGAGTTTCTTGTAAGGTGAGCTAGCGTTTGTTTCCCAGTCCTAAATGGAGTTGAATCACTTGCAGTTTCCGTTCCTAAGAGCAAAAGTTGTTTTCTGGTAAGGAAAGTCACTATTGTGCTCCCATTGCCATACACAGTGCAAATAGCACTCGCGTCTGTTCCCAGCAAGTACAGTGTATTGGACTGAAGAGGAGCTACTGTTCTTGTCAGTTTCCTAAGCAGAATTGAACTAGATATGGCCCGTGTGTGCAGGAAGCAAAGTTCTTTTGTTCTGAGCAAGCTCACTGTTTGGACCCCATAGGAAACACAGTAGAGTAGAAGAGTGCTCTTTTCTCAGAAGCAGAGTGTGTTTCTTGTAAGGCGAGCTAGCATTTGTTTCCCAGTCCTAAATGGAGTTGAATCACATGCAGTTTCTGGTCCTACAAGCAATAGTTGTTTTTGGGTAAGAAGAGTCACTATTGTGCTCCCATTGCCATACAAAGTGCAAATAGCACTGGCGTCTGTACCCAGCATTTACAGCGTATTGGACTGAAGAGGATCTACTGTTCTTTTCAGTTTCCTAAGCAGATTTGAACTAGATATGGCCCGTGTCTGCAGGAAGCACAGTTTTTTTGTTCTGAGCAAGCTCACTGTTTGGACCCCATACGAAACACAGTAGAGTAGAAGAGTGCTCTTTTCTCAAAAGCAGAGTGTGTTTCTTGTAAGGCGACCTAGCGTTTGTTTCCCAGTCCTAAATGGAGTTGAATCACATGCAGATTCTGGTCATACGAGCAAGAGTTGTTTTCTGGGAAGAAGAGTCACTATTGCGCTCCCATTGCCATACACAGTGCAAATAGCACTGGCGTCTGTACCCAGCATGTACAGTGTATTGGACTGAAGAAGATCTACTGTTCTTGTCAGTTTCCTAAGCAGAATTGAACTAGATATGGCCCGTGTGTGTAGGAAGCACAGTTCTTTGGTTCTGAGCAAGCTCACTGTTCTGGCCCTATAGGAAACACAGTAGAGTAGAAGAGTGCTCTTTTCTCAAAAGCAGAGTGTGTTTCTTGTAAGGCGAGCTAGCGTTTGTTTCCCAGTCCTAAATGGAGTTGAATCACATGTTGTTTCCGTTCCTACGAGCAAGAGTTGTTTTCTGGTAAGAAAAGTCACTATTGTGCTCCCATTGCCATACACAGTGCAAATAGCACTCGCATCTGTTCCCAGCAAGTACAGTGTATTGGACTGAAGAAGAGCTACTGTTCTTGTCAGTTTCCTAAGCAGAATTGAACTAGATAGGGCCCGTGTGTGTAGGAAGCACAGTTCTTTTGTTCTGAGCAAGCTCACTGTTTGGACCCCATAGGAAACACAGTAGAGTAGAAGAGTGCTCTTTTCTCAAAAGCAGAGTGTGTTTCTTGTAAGGCGAGCTAGCGTTTGTTTCCCAGTCCTAAATGGAGTTGAATCACATGCAGTTTCTGGTCCTACGAGCAAGAGTTGTTTTCTGGGACGAAGAGTCACTATTGCGCTCCCATTGTCACACACAGGGCAAATAGCACTGGCGTCTGTTCCCAGCATGTACAGTCTATTGGACTGAAGAGGTTCTACTGTTCTTGTCAGTTTCCTAAGCAGAATTGAACAGGATATGGCCCGTGTGTGTAGGAAGCACAGTTCTTTTGTTCTGAGCAAGCTCACATTTCGAACCCCATAGAAAACACAGTAGAGTAGAAGAGTGCATTTTTCTCAAAAGCAGAGTGTGTTTCTTGTAAGGCGAGCTAGCTTTTGTTTCGCAGTCCTAAATGGAGTTGAATCACATACAGTTTCCGTTCCTTGGAGCAAGAGTTGTTTTCTGGTAAGGAAAGTCACTATTGCGCTCCCATTGCCATTCACAGTGCAAATAGCACTCGCGTCTGTTCCCAGCAAGTACAGTGTATTGGACTGAAGAGGAGCTAGTGTTCTTGTCAGTTTCCTAAGCAGAATTGAACTAGATATGGCACGTGTGTGTAGGAAGCACAGTTCATTTGTTCTGAGCAAGCTCACTGTTTGGATTCCAAAGGAAACACAGTAGAGTAGAAGAGTGCTCTTTTCTCAAAAGCAGAGTGTGTTTCTTGTAAGGCGAGCTAACGTTTGTTTCCCAGTCCTAAATGGAGTTGAATCACATGCAGTTTCTGGTCATACGAGCAAGAGTTGTTTTCTGGTAAGAAGAGTCACTATTGTGCTCCCATTGCCATACACAGTGCAAATAGCACTGGCGTCTGTACCCAGCATGTACAGTGTATTGGACTGAAGAGGATCTACTGTTCTTGTCAGTTTCATAAGCAGAATTGAACTAGATATGGCCCGTGTGTGTAGGAAGCACAGTTCTTTTGTTCTGAGCAAGCTCACTGTTTGGACCCCATAGGACACAGTAGAGCAGAAGAGTGCTCTCTTCTGAAAAGCAGAGTGTGTTTCTTGTAAGGCGAGCTAGCGTTTGTTTCCCAGTCCTAAATGGAGTTGAATCACATGCAGTTTCTGGTCCTACGAGCAAGAGTTGTTTTTTGGTAAGAAGAGGCACTATTGTGCTCCCATTGCCATACAAAGTGCAAATAGCACTGGCATCTGTACCCAGCATGTACAGCGTATTGGACTGAAGAGGATCTACTGTTCTTTTCAGTTTCCTAAGCAGAGTTGAACTAGATATGGCCCGTGTGTGTAGGAAGCACAGTTCCTTTGTTCTGAGCAAGCTCACTGTTCGCACCCAATAGGAAACACAGTAGAGTAGAAGAGTGCTCTTTTCTCAAAAGCAGAGGGTGTTTCTTGTAAGGCGACCTAGCGTTTGTTTCCCAGTCCTAAATGGAGTTGAATCACATGCAGTTTCTGGTCATACGAGCAAGAGTTGTTTTCTGGGACGAAGAGTCACTATTGCGCTCCCATTGTCACACACAGGGCAAATAGCACTGGCGTCTGTTCCCAGCATGTACAGTCTATTGGACTGAAGAGGTTCTACTGTTCTTGTCAGTTTCCTAAGCAGAATTGAACTAGATATGGAACGTGTGTGTAGGAAGCACAGTTCATTTGTTCTGAGCAAGCTCACTGTTTGGACCCCAAAGGAATCATAGTAGAGTAGATGAGTGCTCTTTTATCAAAAGCAGAGTGTGTTTCTTGTAAGGCGAGCTAGCGTTTGTTTCCCAGTCCTAAATGGAGTTGAATCACATGCAGTTTCTGGTCATACGAGCAAGAGTTGTTTTCTGGTAAGAAGAGTCACTATTGTGCTCCCATTGCCATACACAGTGCAAATAGCACTGGCGTCTGTACCCAGCATGTACAGTGTATTGGACTGAAGAAGATCTACTGTTCTTGTCAGTTTCCTAAGCAGAATTGAACTAGATATGGCCCGTGTGTGTAGGAAGCACAGTTCTTTTGTTCTGAGCAAGCTCACTGTTCTGGCCCTATAGGAAACACAGTAGAGTAGAAGAGTGCTCTTTTTTCAAAAGCAGAGTGTGTTTCTTGTAAGGCGAGCTAGCGTTTGTTTCCCAGTCCTAAATGGAGTTGAATCACATGCAGTTTCCGTTCCTATGAGCAAGAGTTGTTTTCTGGTAAGGAAAGTCACTATTGTGCTCCCATTGCCATACACAGTGCAAATAGCACTCGCGTCTGTTCCCAGCAAGTACAGTGTATTGGACTGAAGAGGAGCTACTGTTCTTGTCAGTTTCCTAAGCAAAATTGAACTAGATATGGCCCGTGTGTGTAGGAAGCAAAGTTCTTTTGTTCTGAGCAAGCTCACTGTTTGGACCCCATAGGAAACACAGTAGAGTAGAAGAGTGCTCTTTTCTCAAAAGCAGAGTGTGTTTCTTGTAAGGCGAGCTAGCGTTTGTTTCCCAGTCATAAATGGAGTTGAATCACATGCGGTTTCTGGTCCTACGAGCAAGAGTTGTTTTTTGGTAAGAAGAGTCACTATTGTGCTCCATTTGCCATACAAAGTGCAAAAATCACTGGCGTCTGTACCCAGCATGTACAGCATATTGGACTGAAGAGGATCTACTGTTCTTTTCAGTTTCCTAAGCAGAGTTGAACTAGATATGGCCCGTGTGTGTAGGAAGCACAGTTCTTTTGTTCTGAGCAAGCTCATTGTTCGGACCCCATAGGAAACACAATAGAGTAGAAGAGTGCTCTTTTCTCAAAAGCAGAGTGTGTTTCTTGTAAGGCGAGCTAGCGTTTGTTTCCCAGTCCTAAATGGAGTTGAATCACATGCAGTTTCAGGTCACATGAGCAAGAGTTGTTTTCTGGGAAGAAGAGTCACTATTGCGCTCCCATTGTCACACACAGGGCAAATAGCACTGGCGTCTGTTCCCAGCATGTACAGTCTATTGGACTGAAGAGGTTCTACTGTTCTTGTCAGTTTCCTAAGCAGAATTGAACAAGATATGGCCCGTGTGTGTAGGAAGCACAGTTCTTTTGTTCTGAGCAAGCTCACATTTCGAATCCCATAGGAAACACAGTAGAGTAGAAGAGTGCATTTTTCTCAAAAGCCGAGTGTGTTTCTTGTAAGGCGAGCTAGCGTTTGTTTCCCAGTCCTAAATGGAGTTGAATCACATGCAGTTTCCGTCCCTAGGAGCAAGAGTTGTTTTCTGGTAAGGAAAGACACTATTGCGCTCCCATTGCCATACACAGTGCAAATAGCACTCGCGTCTGTTCCCAGCAAGTACAGTGTATTTGACTGAAGAGGAGCTACTGTTCTTGTCAGTTTCCTAAGCAGAGTTGAACTAGATATGGCCCATGCTTGCAGGAAAAACAGTTCTTTTGTTCTGAGCAAGATAACTGTTTGGACACCAAAGGAAACACATTAGAGTAGAAAAATGCTCTTTTCTCAAAAGCAGAGTGTGTTTCTTGTAAGGCGAGCTAGTGTTTGTTTCCCAGTCCTAAATGGAGTTGAATCACATGCAGTTTCTGGTCATACGGGCAAGAGTTGTTTTCTGGTAATGAGAGTCACTATTGTGCTCCCATTGCCATACAAAGTGCAAAATGCACTGGCGTCTGTACCCAGCATGTACAGCGTATTGGACTGAAGGGGATCTACTGTTCTTGTCAGTTTCCTAAGCAGAGTTGAACTACATATGCCCCGTGTGTGTAGGAAGCACAGTTCTTTTGTTCTGAGCAAGCTCACTGTTCGGACCCCATAGGAAACACAGTAGAGTAGAAGAGTGCTCTTTTCTCAAAAGCCGAGTGTGTTTCTTGTAAGGCGACCTAGCCTTTGTTTCCCAGTCCTAAATGGAGTTGAATCACATGCAGTTTCTGGTCATACGAGCAAGAGTTTTTTTCTGGGAAGAAGAGTCAGTATTGCGCTCCCATTGTCACACACAGGGCAAATAGCACTGGCGTCTGTTCCCAGCATGTACAGTCTATTGGAATGAAGAGGTTCTACTGTTCTTGTCAGTTTCCTAAGCAGAATTGAACAAGATATGGCCCGTGTGTGTAGGAAGCAAAGTTCTTTTGTTCTGAGCAAGCTCACTGTTTGGACCCCATAGGAAACACATTAGAGTAGAAGAGTGCTCTTTTCTCAAAAGCAGAGTGTGTTTCTTGTAAGGCGAGCTAGCGTTTGTTTCCCAGTCCTAAATGGAGTTGAATCACATGCAATTTCCGTTCCTAGGAGCAAGAGTTGTTTTCTGGTAAGGAAAGTCACTATTGCGCTCCCATTGCCATACACAGTGCAAATAGCACTCGCGTCTGTTCCCAGCAAGTACAGTGTATTGGACTGAAGAGGAGCTACTGTTCTTGTCAGTTTCCTAAGCAGAATTGAACTAGATATGGCCCGTGTGTGTAGGAAGCAAAGTTCTTTTGTTCTGAGCAAGCTCACTGTTTGGACCCCATAGGAAACACATTAGAGTAGAAGAGTGCTCTTTTCTCAAAAGCAGAGTGTGTTTCTTGTAAGGCGAGCTAGTGTTTGTTTCCCAGTCCTAAATGGAGTTGAATCACATGCAGTTTCTGGTCCTACGAGCAAGAGTTGTTTTTTGGTAAGAAGAGTCACTATTGTGCTCCCATTGCCATACAAAGTGCAAATAGCACTCGCGTCTGTACCCAGCATGTACAGTGTATTGGCCTGAAGAGGATCTACTGTTCTTGTCAGTTTCCTAAGCAGAGTTGAACTAGATATGGCCCGTGTGTGTAGGAAGCACAGTTATTTTGTTCTGAGCAAGCTCACTGTTCGGACCCCATAGGAAACACAGTAGAGTAGAAGAGTGCTCTTTTCTCAAAAGCAGAGTGTGTTTCTTGTAAGGCGACCTAGCCTTTGTTTCCCAGTCCTAAATGGAGTTGAATCACATGCAGTTTCAGGTCACATGAGCAAGAGTTGTTTTCTGGGAAGAAGAGTCACTATTGCGCTCCCATTGTCACACACAGGGCAAATAGCACTGGCGTCTGTTCCCAGCATGTACAGTCTATTGGACTGAAGAGGTTCTACTGTTCTTGTCAGTTTCCTAAGCAGAATTGAACAAGATATGGCCCGTGTGTGTAGGAAGCACAGTTCTTTTGTTCTGAGCAAGCTCACATTTCGAATCCCATAGGAAACACAGTAGAGTAGAAGAGTGCATTTTTCTCAAAAGCCGAGTGTGTTTCTTGTAAGGCGAGCTAGCGTTTGTTTCCCAGTCCTAAATGGAGTTGAATCACATGCAGTTTCCGTCCCTAGGAGCAAGAGTTGTTTTCTGGTAAGGAAAGACACTATTGCGCTCCCATTGCCATACACAGTGCAAATAGCACTCGCGTCTGTTCCCAGCAAGTACAGTGTATTTGACTGAAGAGGAGCTACTGTTCTTGTCAGTTTCCTAAGCAGAGTTGAACTAGATATGGCCCATGCTTGCAGGAAAAACAGTTCTTTTGTTCTGAGCAAGATAACTGTTTGGACACCAAAGGAAACACATTAGAGTAGAAGAATGCTCTTTTCTCAAAAGCAGAGTGTGTTTCTTGTAAGGCGAGCTAGTGTTTGTTTCCCAGTCCTAAATGGAGTTGAATCACATGCAGTTTCTGGTCATACGGGCAAGAGTTGTTTTCTGGTAATGAGAGTCACTATTGTGCTCCCATTGCCATACAAAGTGCAAAATGCACTGGCGTCTGTACCCAGCATGTACAGCGTATTGGACTGAAGGGGATCTACTGTTCTTGTCAGTTTCCTAAGCAGAGTTGAACTACATATGCCCCGTGTGTGTAGGAAGCACAGTTCTTTTGTTCTGAGCAAGCTCACTGTTCGGACCCCATAGGAAACACAGTAGAGTAGAAGAGTGCTCTTTTCTCAAAAGCCGAGTGTGTTTTTGTAAGGCGACCTAGCCTTTGTTTCCCAGTCCTAAATGGAGTTGAATCACATGCAGTTTCTGGTCATACGAGCAAGAGTTTTTTTCTGGGAAGAAGAGTCAGTATTGCGCTCCCATTGTCACACACAGGGCAAATAGCACTGGCGTCTGTTCCCAGCATGTACAGTCTATTGGAATGAAGAGGTTCTACTGTTCTTGTCAGTTTCCTAAGCAGAATTGAACAAGATATGGCCCGTGTGTGTAGGAAGCACAGTTCTTTTGTTCTGAGCAAGCTCACATTTCGAACCCCATAGGAAACACAGTAGAGTAGAAGAGTGCATTTTTCTCAAAAGCAGAGTGTGTTTCTTGTAAGGCGAGCTAGCGTTTGTTTCCCAGTCCTAAATGGAGTTGAATCACATGCAGTTTCTGTTCCTAGGAGCAAGAGTTGTTTTCTGGTAAGGAAAGTCACTATTGCGCTCCCATTGCCATACACAGTGCAAATAGCACTCGCGTCTGTTCCCAGCAAGTACAGTGTATTGGACTGAAGAGGAGCTACTGTTCTTGTCAGTTTCCTAAGCAGAATTGAACTAGATATGGTCCGTGTGTGTAGGAAGCACAGTTCTTTTGTTCTGAGCAAGCTCACTGTTTGGACCCCATAGGAAACACATTAGAGTAGAAGAGTGCTCTTTTCTCAAAAGCAGAGTGTGTTTCTTGTAAGGCGAGCTAGCGTTTGTTTCCCAGTCCTAAATGGAGTTGAATCACATGCAGTTTCAGGTCACATGAGCAAGAGTTGTTTTCTGGGAAGAAGAGTCACTATTGCGCTCCCATTGCCATACACAATGCAAAAAGCACTGGCGTCTGTACCCAGCATGTACAGTGTATTGGAATGAAGAGGATCTACTGTTCTTGTCAGTTTCCTAAGCAGAATTGAACTAGATATGGCCCGCGTGTGTAGGAATCACAGTTCTTTTGTTCTGAGCAAGCTCACTGTTCGGACCCCATAGGAAACACAGTAGAGTAGAAGAGTGCTCTTTTCTGAAAAGCCGAGTGTGTTTCTTGTAAGGCGAGCTAGCGTTTGTTTCCCAGTCCTAAATGGAGTTGAATCACTTGCAGTTTCCGTTCCTACGAGCAAGAGTTGTTTTCTGGGAAGAAGAGTCACTATTGCGCTCCCATTGTCACACACAGGGCAAATAGCACTGGCGTCTGTTCCCAGCATGTACAGTCTATTGGACTGAAGAGGTTCTACTGTTCTTGTCAGTTTCCTAAGCAGAATTGAACAAGATATGGCCCGTTTGTGTAGGAAGCACAGTTCTTTTGTTCTGAGCAAGCTCACTTTTCGAAACCCATAGGAAAAACAGTAGAGTAGAAGAGTGCATTTTTCTAAAAAGCAGAGTGTGTTTCTTGTAAGGCGAGCTAGCGTTTGTTTCCCAGTCCTAAATGGAGTTGAATCACATGCAGTTTCCGTTCCTAGGAGCAAGAGTTGTTTTCTGGTAAGGAAAGTCACTATTGCGCTCCCATTGCCATACACAGTGCAAATAGCACTCGCGTCTGTTCCCAGCAAGTACAGTGTATCGGACTGAAGAGGAGCTACTGTTCTTGTCAGTTTCCTAAGCAGAATTGAACTAGATATGGCCCGTGTGTGTAGGAAGCACAGTTCTTTTGTTCTGAGCAAGCTCACTGTTCTGGCCCTATAGAAAACACAGTAGAGTAGAAGAGTGCTCCTTTCTCAAAAGCAGAGTGAGTTTCTTGTAAGGTGAGCTAGCGTTTGTTTCCCAGTCCTAAATGGAGTTGAATCACTTGCAGTTTCCGTTCCTAAGAGCAAAAGTTGTTTTCTGGTAAGGAAAGTCACTATTGTGCTCCCATTGCCATACACAGTGCAAATAGCACTCGCGTCTGTTCCCAGCAAGTACAGTGTATTGGACTGAAGAGGAGCTACTGTTCTTGTCAGTTTCCTAAGCAGAATTGAACTAGATATGGCCCGTGTGTGCAGGAAGCAAAGTTCTTTTGTTCTGAGCAAGCTCACTGTTTGGACCCCATAGGAAACACAGTAGAGTAGAAGAGTGCTCTTTTCTCAGAAGCAGAGTGTGTTTCTTGTAAGGCGAGCTAGCATTTGTTTCCCAGTCCTAAATGGAGTTGAATCACATGCAGTTTCTGGTCCTACAAGCAATAGTTGTTTTTGGGTAAGAAGAGTCACTATTGTGCTCCCATTGCCATACAAAGTGCAAATAGCACTGGCGTCTGTACCCAGCATTTACAGCGTATTGGACTGAAGAGGATCTACTGTTCTTTTCAGTTTCCTAAGCAGAGTTGAACTAGATATGGCCCGTGTCTGCAGGAAGCACAGTTTTTTTGTTCTGAGCAAGCTCACTGTTTGGACCCCATACGAAACACAGTAGAGTAGAAGAGTGCTCTTTTCTCAAAAGCAGAGTGTGTTTCTTGTAAGGCGACCTAGCGTTTGTTTCCCAGTCCTAAATGGAGTTGAATCACATGCAGATTCTGGTCATACGAGCAAGAGTTGTTTTCTGGGAAGAAGAGTCACTATTGCGCTCCCATTGCCATACACAGTGCAAATAGCACTGGCGTCTGTACCCAGCATGTACAGTGTATTGGACTGAAGAAGATCTACTGTTCTTGTCAGTTTCCTAAGCAGAATTGAACTAGATATGGCCCGTGTGTGTAGGAAGCACAGTTCTTTGGTTCTGAGCAAGCTCACTGTTCTGGCCCTATAGGAAACACAGTAGAGTAGAAGAGTGCTCTTTTCTCAAAAGCAGAGTGTGTTTCTTGTAAGGCGAGCTAGCGTTTGTTTCCCAGTCCTAAATGGAGTTGAATCACATGTTGTTTCCGTTCCTACGAGCAAGAGTTGTTTTCTGGTAAGAAAAGTCACTATTGTGCTCCCATTGCCATACACAGTGCAAATAGCACTCGCATCTGTTCCCAGCAAGTACAGTGTATTGGACTGAAGAAGAGCTACTGTTCTTGTCAGTTTCCTAAGCAGAATTGAACTAGATAGGGCCCGTGTGTGTAGGAAGCACAGTTCTTTTGTTCTGAGCAAGCTCACTGTTCGGACCCCATAGGAAACACAGTAGAGTAGAAGAGTGCTCTTTTCTCAAAAGCAGAGTGTGTTTCTTGTAAGGCGAGCTAGCGTTTGTTTCCCAGTCCTAAATGGAGTTGAATCACATGCAGTTTCTGGTCCTACGAGCAAGAGTTGTTTTCTGGGACGAAGAGTCACTATTGCGCTCCCATTGTCACACACAGGGCAAATAGCACTGGCGTCTGTTCCCAGCATGTACAGTCTATTGGACTGAAGAGGTTCTACTGTTCTTGTCAGTTTCCTAAGCAGAATTGAACAGGATATGGCCCGTGTGTGTAGGAAGCACAGTTCTTTTGTTCTGAGCAAGCTCACATTTCGAACCCCATAGAAAACACAGTAGAGTAGAAGAGTGCATTTTTCTCAAAAGCAGAGTGTGTTTCTTGTAAGGCGAGCTAGCTTTTGTTTCGCAGTCCTAAATGGAGTTGAATCACATACAGTTTCCGTTCCTTGGAGCAAGAGTTGTTTTCTGGTAAGGAAAGTCACTATTGCGCTCCCATTGCCATTCACAGTGCAAATAGCACTCGCGTCTGTTCCCAGCAAGTACAGTGTATTGGACTGAAGAGGAGCTAGTGTTCTTGTCAGTTTCCTAAGCAGAATTGAACTAGATATGGCACGTGTGTGTAGGAAGCACAGTTCATTTGTTCTGAGCAAGCTCACTGTTTGGATTCCAAAGGAAACACAGTAGAGTAGAAGAGTGCTCTTTTCTCAAAAGCAGAGTGTGTTTCTTGTAAGGCGAGCTAACGTTTGTTTCCCAGTCCTAAATGGAGTTGAATCACATGCAGTTTCTGGTCATACGAGCAAGAGTTGTTTTCTGGTAAGAAGAGTCACTATTGTGCTCCCATTGCCATACACAGTGCAAATAGCACTGGCGTCTGTACCCAGCATGTACAGTGTATTGGACTGAAGAGGATCTACTGTTCTTGTCAGTTTCATAAGCAGAATTGAACTAGATATGGCCCGTGTGTGTAGGAAGCACAGTTCTTTTGTTCTGAGCAAGCTCACTGTTTGGACCCCATAGGACACAGTAGAGCAGAAGAGTGCTCTCTTCTGAAAAGCAGAGTGTGTTTCTTGTAAGGCGAGCTAGCGTTTGTTTCCCAGTCCTAAATGGAGTTGAATCACATGCAGTTTCTGGTCCTACGAGCAAGAGTTGTTTTTTGGTAAGAAGAGGCACTATTGTGCTCCCATTGCCATACAAAGTGCAAATAGCACTGGCATCTGTACCCAGCATGTACAGCGTATTGGACTGAAGAGGATCTACTGTTCTTTTCAGTTTCCTAAGCAGAGTTGAACTAGATATGGCCCGTGTGTGTAGGAAGCACAGTTCCTTTGTTCTGAGCAAGCTCACTGTTCGCACCCAATAGGAAACACAGTAGAGTAGAAGAGTGCTCTTTTCTCAAAAGCAGAGGGTGTTTCTTGTAAGGCGACCTAGCGTTTGTTTCCCAGTCCTAAATGGAGTTGAATCACATGCAGTTTCTGGTCATACGAGCAAGAGTTGTTTTCTGGGACGAAGAGTCACTATTGCGCTCCCATTGTCACACACAGGGCAAATAGCACTGGCGTCTGTTCCCAGCATGTACAGTCTATTGGACTGAAGAGGTTCTACTGTTCTTGTCAGTTTCCTAAGCAGAATTGAACTAGATATGGAACGTGTGTGTAGGAAGCACAGTTCATTTGTTCTGAGCAAGCTCACTGTTTGGACCCCAAAGGAATCATAGTAGAGTAGATGAGTGCTCTTTTATCAAAAGCAGAGTGTGTTTCTTGTAAGGCGAGCTAGCGTTTGTTTCCCAGTCCTAAATGGAGTTGAATCACATGCAGTTTCTGGTCATACGAGCAAGAGTTGTTTTCTGGTAAGAAGAGTCACTATTGTGCTCCCATTGCCATACACAGTGCAAATAGCACTGGCGTCTGTACCCAGCATGTACAGTGTATTGGACTGAAGAAGATCTACTGTTCTTGTCAGTTTCCTAAGCAGAATTGAACTAGATATGGCCCGTGTGTGTAGGAAGCACAGTTCTTTTGTTCTGAGCAAGCTCACTGTTCTGGCCCTATAGGAAACACAGTAGAGTAGAAGAGTGCTCTTTTTTCAAAAGCAGAGTGTGTTTCTTGTAAGGCGAGCTAGCGTTTGTTTCCCAGTCCTAAATGGAGTTGAATCACATGCAGTTTCCGTTCCTATGAGCAAGAGTTGTTTTCTGGTAAGGAAAGTCACTATTGTGCTCCCATTGCCATACACAGTGCAAATAGCACTCGCGTCTGTTCCCAGCAAGTACAGTGTATTGGACTGAAGAGGAGCTACTGTTCTTGTCAGTTTCCTAAGCAAAATTGAACTAGATATGGCCCGTGTGTGTAGGAAGCAAAGTTCTTTTGTTCTGAGCAAGCTCACTGTTTGGACCCCATAGGAAACACAGTAGAGTAGAAGAGTGCTCTTTTCTCAAAAGCAGAGTGTGTTTCTTGTAAGGCGAGCTAGCGTTTGTTTCCCAGTCATAAATGGAGTTGAATCACATGCGGTTTCTGGTCCTACGAGCAAGAGTTGTTTTTTGGTAAGAAGAGTCACTATTGTGCTCCATTTGCCATACAAAGTGCAAAAATCACTGGCGTCTGTACCCAGCATGTACAGCATATTGGACTGAAGAGGATCTACTGTTCTTTTCAGTTTCCTAAGCAGAGTTGAACTAGATATGGCCCGTGTGTGTAGGAAGCACAGTTCTTTTGTTCTGAGCAAGCTCATTGTTCGGACCCCATAGGAAACACAATAGAGTAGAAGAGTGCTCTTTTCTCAAAAGCAGAGTGTGTTTCTTGTAAGGCGAGCTAGCGTTTGTTTCCCAGTCCTAAATGGAGTTGAATCACATGCAGTTTCAGGTCACATGAGCAAGAGTTGTTTTCTGGGAAGAAGAGTCACTATTGCGCTCCCATTGTCACACACAGGGCAAATAGCACTGGCGTCTGTTCCCAGCATGTACAGTCTATTGGACTGAAGAGGTTCTACTGTTCTTGTCAGTTTCCTAAGCAGAATTGAACAAGATATGGCCCGTGTGTGTAGGAAGCACAGTTCTTTTGTTCTGAGCAAGCTCACATTTCGAATCCCATAGGAAACACAGTAGAGTAGAAGAGTGCATTTTTCTCAAAAGCCGAGTGTGTTTCTTGTAAGGCGAGCTAGCATTTGTTTCCCAGTCCTAAATGGAGTTGAATCACATGCAGTTTCCGTCCCTAGGAGCAAGAGTTGTTTTCTGGTAAGGAAAGACACTATTGCGCTCCCATTGCCATACACAGTGCAAATAGCACTCGCGTCTGTTCCCAGCAAGTACAGTGTATTGGACTGAAGAGGAGCTACTGTTCTTGTCAGTTTCCTAAGCAGAATTGAACTAGATATGGTCCGTGTGTGTAGGAAGCACAGTTCTTTTGTTCTGAGCAAGCTCACTGTTTGGACCCCATAGGAAACACATTAGAGTAGAAGAGTGCTCTTTTCTCAAAAGCAGAGTGTGTTTCTTGTAAGGCGAGCTAGCGTTTGTTTCCCAGTCCTAAATGGAGTTGAATCACATGCAGTTTCCGGTCATACGGGCAAGAGTTGTTTTCTGGTAAGAAGAGTCACTATTGCGCTCCCATTGCCATACACAATGCAAAAAGCACTGGCGTCTGTACCCAGCATGTACAGTGTATTGGAATGAAGAGGATCTACTGTTCTTGTCAGTTTCCTAAGCAGAATTGAACTAGATATGGCCCGCGTGTGTAGGAATCACAGTTCTTTTGTTCTGAGCAAGCTCACTGTTCGGACCCCATAGGAAACACAGTAGAGTAGAAGAGTGCTCTTTTCTGAAAAGCCGAGTGTGTTTCTTGTAAGGCGAGCTAGCGTTTGTTTCCCAGTCTTAAATGGAGTTGAATCACTTGCAGTTTCCGTTCCTACGAGCAAGAGTTGTTTTCTGGGAAGAAGAGTCACTATTGCGCTCCCATTGTCACACACAGGGCAAATAGCACTGGCGTCTGTTCCCAGCATGTACAGTCTATTGGACTGAAGAGGTTCTACTGTTCTTGTCAGTTTCCTAAGCAGAATTGAACAAGATATGGCCCGTTTGTGTAGGAAGCACAGTTCTTTTGTTCTGAGCAAGCTCACTTTTCGAAACCCATAGGAAAAACAGTAGAGTAGAAGAGTGCATTTTTCTAAAAAGCAGAGTGTGTTTCTTGTAAGGCGAGCTAGCGTTTGTTTCCCAGTCCTAAATGGAGTTGAATCACATGCAGTTTCCGTTCCTAGGAGCAAGAGTTGTTTTCTGGTAAGGAAAGTCACTATTGCGCTCCCATTGCCATACACAGTGCAAATAGCACTCGCGTCTGTTCCCAGCAAGTACAGTGTATCGGACTGAAGAGGAGCTACTGTTCTTGTCAGTTTCCTAAGCAGAATTGAACTAGATATGGCCCGTGTGTGTAGGAAGCACAGTTCTTTTGTTCTGAGCAAGCTCACTGTTCTGGCCCTATAGAAAACACAGTAGAGTAGAAGAGTGCTCCTTTCTCAAAAGCAGAGTGAGGTTCTTGTAAGGTGAGCTAGCGTTTGTTTCCCAGTCCTAAATGGAGTTGAATCACTTGCAGTTTCCGTTCCTAAGAGCAAAAGTTGTTTTCTGGTAAGGAAAGTCACTATTGTGCTCCCATTGCCATACACAGTGCAAATAGCACTCGCGTCTGTTCCCAGCAAGTACAGTGTATTGGACTGAAGAGGAGCTACTGTTCTTGTCAGTTTCCTAAGCAGAATTGAACTAGATATGGCCCGTGTGTGCAGGAAGCAAAGTTCTTTTGTTCTGAGCAAGCTCACTGTTTGGACCCCATAGGAAACACAGTAGAGTAGAAGAGTGCTCTTTTCTCAGAAGCAGAGTGTGTTTCTTGTAAGGCGAGCTAGCATTTGTTTCCCAGTCCTAAATGGAGTTGAATCACATGCAGTTTCTGGTCCTACAAGCAATAGTTGTTTTTGGGTAAGAAGAGTCACTATTGTGCTCCCATTGCCATACAAAGTGCAAATAGCACTGGCGTCTGTACCCAGCATTTACAGCGTATTGGACTGAAGAGGATCTACTGTTCTTTTCAGTTTCCTAAGCAGAGTTGAACTAGATATGGCCCGTGTCTGCAGGAAGCACAGTTTTTTTGTTCTGAGCAAGCTCACTGTTTGGACCCCATATGAAACACAGTAGAGTAGAAGAGTGCTCTTTTCTCAAAAGCAGAGTGTGTTTCTTGTAAGGCGACCTAGCGTTTGTTTCCCAGTCCTAAATGGAGTTGAATCACATGCAGATTCTGGTCATACGAGCAAGAGTTGTTTTCTGGGAAGAAGAGTCACTATTGCGCTCCCATTGCCATACACAGTGCAAATAGCACTGGCGTCTGTACCCAGCATGTACAGTGTATTGGACTGAAGAGGATCTACTGTTCTTGTCAGTTTCCTAAGCAGAATTGAACTAGATATGGCCCGTGTGTGTAGGAAGCACATTTCTTTTGTTCTGAGCAAGCTCACTGTTCTGGCCCTATAGGAAACACAGTAGAGTAGAAGAGTGCTCTTTTCTCAAAAGCAGAGTGTGTTTCTTGTAAGGCGAGCTAGCGTTTGTTTCCCAGTCCTAAATGGAGTTGAATCACATGTTGTTTCCGTTCCTACGAGCAAGAGTTGTTTTCTGGTAAGAAAAGTCACTATTGTGCTCCCATTGCCATACACAGTGCAAATAGCACTCGCATCTGTTCCCAGCAAGTACAGTGTATTGGACTGAAGAAGAGCTACTGTTCTTGTCAGTTTCCTAAGCAGAATTGAACTAGATAGGGCCCGTGTGTGTAGGAAGCACAGTTCTTTTGTTCTGAGCAAGCTCACTGTTCGGACCCCATAGGAAACACAGTAGAGTAGAAGAGTGCTCTTTTCTCAAAAGCAGAGTGTGTTTCTTGTAAGGCGAGCTAGCGTTTGTTTCCCAGTCCTAAATGGAGTTGAATCACATGCAGTTTCTGGTCCTACGAGCAAGAGTTGTTTTCTGGGACGAAGAGTCACTATTGCGCTCCCATTGTCACACACAGGGCAAATAGCACTGGCGTCTGTTCCCAGCATGTACAGTCTATTGGACTGAAGAGGTTCTACTGTTCTTGTCAGTTTCCTAAGCAGAATTGAACAGGATATGGCCCGTGTGTGTAGGAAGCACAGTTCTTTTGTTCTGAGCAAGCTCACATTTCGAACCCCATAGAAAACACAGTAGAGTAGAAGAGTGCATTTTTCTCAAAAGCAGAGTGTGTTTCTTGTAAGGCGAGCTAGCTTTTGTTTCGCAGTCCTAAATGGATTTGAATCACATACAGTTTCCGTTCCTTGGAGCAAGAGTTGTTTTCTGGTAAGGAAAGTCACTATTGCGCTCCCATTGCCATTCACAGTGCAAATAGCACTCGCGTCTGTTCCCAGCAAGTACAGTGTATTGGACTGAAGAGGAGCTACTGTTCTTGTCAGTTTCCTAAGCAGAATTGAACTAGATATGGCCCGTGTGTGTAGGAAGCACAGTTCATTTGTTCTGAGCAAGCTCACTGTTTGGATTCCAAAGGAAACACAGTAGAGTAGAAGAGTGCTCTTTTCTCAAAAGCAGAGTGTGTTTCTTGTAAGGCGAGCTAACGTTTGTTTCCCAGTCCTAAATGGAGTTGAATCACATGCAGTTTCTGGTCATACGAGCAAGAGTTGTTTTCTGGTAAGAAGAGTCACTATTGTGCTCCCATTGCCATACACAGTGCAAATAGCACTGGCGTCTGTACCCAGCATGTACAGTGTATTGGACTGAAGAGGATCTACTGTTCTTGTCAGTTTCATAAGCAGAATTGAACTAGATATGGCCCGTGTGTGTAGGAAGCACAGTTCTTTTGTTCTGAGCAAGCTCACTGTTTGGACCCCATAGGACACAGTAGAGCAGAAGAGTGCTCTCTTCTGAAAAGTAGAGTGTGTTTCTTGTAAGGCGAGCTAGCGTTTGTTTCCCAGTCCTAAATGGAGTTGAATCACATGCAGTTTCTGGTCCTACGAGCAAGAGTTGTTTTTTGGTAAGAAGAGGCACTATTGTGCTCCCATTGCCATACAAAGTGCAAATAGCACTGGCATCTGTACCCAGCATGTACAGCGTATTGGACTGAAGAGGATCTACTGTTCTTTTCAGTTTCCTAAGCAGAGTTGAACTAGATATGGCCCGTGTGTGTAGGAAGCACAGTTCCTTTGTTCTGAGCAAGCTCACTGTTCGCACCCAATAGGAAACACAGTAGAGTAGAAGAGTGCTCTTTTCTCAAAAGCAGAGGGTGTTTCTTGTAAGGCGACCTAGCGTTTGTTTCCCAGTCCTAAATGGAGTTGAATCACATGCAGTTTCTGGTCATACGAGCAAGAGTTGTTTTCTGGGACGAAGAGTCACTATTGCGCTCCCATTGTCACACACAGGACAAATAGCACTGGCGTCTGGTCCCAGCATGTACAGTCTATTGGACTGAAGAGGTTCTACTGTTCTTGTCAGTTTCCTAAGCAGAATTGAACTAGATATGGAACGTGTGTGTAGGAAGCACAGTTCATTTGTTCTGAGCAAGCTCACTGTTTGGACCCCAAAGGAATCATAGTAGAGTAGATGAGTGCTCTTTTATCAAAAGCAGAGTGTGTTTCTTGTAAGGCGAGCTAGCGTTTGTTTCCCAGTCCTAAATGGAGTTGAATCACATGCAGTTTCTGGTCATACGAGCAAGAGTTGTTTTCTGGTAAGAAGAGTCACTATTGTGCTCCCATTGCCATACACAGTGCAAATAGCACTGGCGTCTGTACCCAGCATGTACAGTGTATTGGACTGAAGAAGATCTACTGTTCTTGTCAGTTTCCTAAGCAGAATTGAACTAGATATGGCCCGTGTGTGTAGGAAGCACAGTTCTTTTGTTCTGAGCAAGCTCACTGTTCTGGCCCTATAGGAAACACAGTAGAGTAGAAGAGTGCTCTTTTTTCAAAAGCAGAGTGTGTTTCTTGTAAGGCGAGCTAGCGTTTGTTTCCCAGTCCTAAATGGAGTTGAATCACATGCAGTTTCCGTTCCTATGAGCAAGAGTTGTTTTCTGGTAAGGAAAGTCACTATTGTGCTCCCATTGCCATACACAGTGCAAATAGCACTCGCGTCTGTTCCCAGCAAGTACAGTGTATTGGACTGAAGAGGAGCTACTGTTCTTGTCAGTTTCCTAAGCAAAATTGAACTAGATATGGCCCGTGTGTGTAGGAAGCAAAGTTCTTTTGTTCTGAGCAAGCTCACTGTTTGGACCCCATAGGAAACACAGTAGAGTAGAAGAGTGCTCTTTTCTCAAAAGCAGAGTGTGTTTCTTGTAAGGCGAGCTAGCGTTTGTTTCCCAGTCATAAATGGAGTTGAATCACATGCGGTTTCTGGTCCTACGAGCAAGAGTTGTTTTTTGGTAAGAAGAGTCACTATTGTGCTCCATTTGCCATACAAAGTGCAAAAATCACTGGCGTCTGTACCCAGCATGTACAGCATATTGGACTGAAGAGGATCTACTGTTCTTTTCAGTTTCCTAAGCAGAGTTGAACTAGATATGGCCCGTGTGTGTAGGAAGCACAGTTCTTTTGTTCTGAGCAAGCTCATTGTTCGGACCCCATAGGAAACACAATAGAGTAGAAGAGTGCTCTTTTCTCAAAAGCAGAGTGTGTTTCTTGTAAGGCGAGCTAGCGTTTGTTTCCCAGTCCTAAATGGAGTTGAATCACATGCAGTTTCTGGTCATACGAGCAAGAGTTGTTTTCTGGGTCGAAGAGTCACTATTGCGCTCCCATTGTCACACACAGGGCAAATAGCACTGGCGTCTGTTCCCAGCATGTACAGTCTAGTGGACTGAAGAGGTTCTACTGTTCTTGTCAGTTTCCTAAGCAGAATTGAACAGGATATGGCCCATGTGTGTAGGAAGCACAGTTCTTTTGTTCTGAGCAAGCTCACATTTCGAACCCCATAGGAAACACAGTAGAGTAGAAGAGTGCATTTTTCTCAAAAGCAGAGTGTGTTTCTTGTAAGGCGAGCTAGCTTTTGTTTCGCAGTCCTAAATGGAGTTGAATCACATACAGTTTCCATTCCTTGCAGCAAGAGTTGTTTTCTGGTAAGGAAAGTCACTATTGCGCTCCCATTGCCATTCACAGTGCAAATAGCTCTCGCGTCTGTTCCCAGCAAGTACAGTGTATTGGACTGAAGAGGAACTACTGTTCTTGTCAGTTGCCTAAGCAGAATTGAACTAGATATGGCACGTGTGTGTAGGAAGCACAGTTCATTTGTTCTGAGCAAGCTCACTGTTTGGATTCCAAAGGAAACACAGTAGAGTAGAAGAGTGCTCTTTTCTCAAAAGCAGAGTGTGTTTCTTGTAAGGCGAGCTAACGTTTGTTTCCCAGTCCTAAATGGAGTTGAATCACATGCAGTTTCTGGTCATACGAGCAAGAGTTGTTTTCCGGTAAGAAGAGTCACTATTGTGCTCCCATTGCCATACAAAGTGCAAATAGCACTGGCGTCTGTACCCAGCATGTACAGTGTATTGGACTGAAGAGGATCTACTGTTCTTGTCAGTTTCATAAGCAGAATTGAACTAGATATGGCCCGTGTGTGTAGGAAGCACAGTTCTTTTGTTCTGAGCAAGCTCACTGTTTGGACCCCATAGGACACAGTAGAGCAGAAGAGTGCTCTCTTCTGAAAAGCAGAGTGTGTTTCTTGTAAGGCGAGCTAGCGTTTGTTTCCCAGTCCTAAATGGAGTTGAATCACATGCAGTTTCTGGTCCTACGAGCAAGAGTTGTTTTTTGGTAAGAAGAGGCACTATTGTGCTCCCATTGCCATACAAAGTGCAAATAGCACTGGCATCTGTACCCAGCATGTACAGCGAATTGGACTGAAGAGGATCTACTGTTCTTTTCAGTTTCCTAAGCAGAGTTGAACTAGATATGGCCCGTGTGTGTAGGAAGCACAGTTCCTTTGTTCTGAGCAAGCTCACTGTTCGCACCCAATAGGAAACACAGTAGAGTAGAAGAGTGCTCTTTTCTCAAAAGCAGAGGGGGTTTCTTGTAAGGCGACCTAGCGTTTGTTTCCCAGTCCTAAATGGAGTTGAATCACATGCAGTTTCTGGTCATACGAGCAAGAGTTGTTTTCTGGGATGAAGAGTCACTATTGCGCTCCCATTGTCACACACAGGGCAAATAGCACAGGCGTCTGTTCCCAGCATGTACAGTCTATTGGACTGAAGAGGTTCTACTGTTCTTGTCAGTTTCCTAAGCAGAATTGAAAAAGATATGGCCCGTGTGTGTAGGAAGCACAGTTCTTTTGTTCTGAGCAAGCTCACATTTCGAACCCCATAGGAAACACAGTAGAGTAGAAGAGTGCATTTTTCTCAAAAGCAGAGTGTGTTTCTTGTAAGGCGAGCTAGCTTTTGTTTCGCAGTCCTAAATGGAGTTGAATCACATACAGTTTCCGTTCCAAGGAACAAGAGTTATTTTCTGGTAAGGAAAGTCACTATTGCGCTCCCATTGCCATACACAGTGCAAATAGCACTCGCGTCTGTTCCCAGCAAGTACAGTGTATTGGACTGAAGAGGAGATACTGTTCTTGTCAGTTTTCTAAGCAGAATTGAACTAGATATGGCACGTGTGTGTAGGAAGCACAGTTCATTTGTTCTGAGCAAGCTCACTGTTTGGATTCCAAAGGAAACACAGTAGAGTAGAAGAGTGCTCTTTTCTCAAAAGCAGAGTGTGTTTCTTGTAAGGCGAGCTAACGTTTGTTTCCCAGTCCTAAATGGAGTTGAATCACATGCAGTTTCTGTTCATACGAGCAAGAGTTGTTTTCTGGTAAGAAGAGTCACTATTGTGCTCCCATTGCCATACACAGTGCAAATAGCACTGGCGTCTGTACCCAGCATGTACAGTGTATTGGACTGAAGAGGATCTACTGTTCTTGTCAGTTTCCTAAGCAGAATTGAACTAGATATGGCCCGTGTGTGTAGGAAGCACAGTTCTTTTGTTCTGAGCAAGCTCACTGTTTGGACCCCATAGGACACAGTAGAGCAGAAGAGTGCTCTCTTCTGAAAAGCAGAGTGTGTTTCTTGTAAGGCGAGCTAGCGTTTGTTTCCCAGTCCTAAATGGAGTTGAATCACATGCAGTTTCTGGTCCTACGAGCAAGAGTTGTTTTTTGGTAAGAAGAGGCACTATTGTGCTCCCATTGCCATACAAAGTGCAAATAGCACTGGCATCTGTACCCAGCATGTACAGCGTATTGGACTGAAGAGGATCTACTGTTCTTTTCAGTTTCCTAAGCAGAGTTGAACTAGATATGGCCCGTGTGTGTAGGAAGCACAGTTCCTTTGTTCTGAGCAAGCTCACTGTTCGCACCCAATAGGAAACACAGTAGAGTAGAAGAGTGCTCTTTTCTCAAAAGCAGAGGGTGTTTCTTGTAAGGCGACCTAGCGTTTGTTTCCCAGTCCTAAATGGAGTTGAATCACATGCAGTTTCTGGTCATACGAGCAAGAGTTGTTTTCTGGGACGAAGAGTCACTATTGCGCTCCCATTGTCACACACAGGGCAAATAGCACTGGCGTCTGTTCCCAGCATGTACAGTCTATTGGACTGAAGAGGTTCAACTGTTCTTGTCAGTTTACTAAGCAGAATTGAAAAAGATATGGCCCGTGTGTGTAGGAAGCACAGTTCTTTTGTTCTGAGCAAGCTCACATTTCGAACCCCATAGGAAACACAGTAGAGTAGAAGAGTGCATTTTTCTCAAAAGCAGAGTGTGTTTCTTGTAAGGCGAGCTAGCTTTTGTTTCGCAGTCCTAAATGGAGTTGAATCACATACAGTTTCCGTTCCTAGGAGCAAGAGTTATTTTCTGGTAAGGAAAGTCACTATTGCGCTCCCATTGCCATACACAGTGCAAATAGCACTCGCGTCTGTTCCCAGCAAGTACAGTGTATTGGACTGAAGAGGAGATAGTGTTCTTGTCAGTTTCCTAAGCAGAATTGAACTAGATATGGAACGTGTGTTTAGGAAGCACAGTTCATTTGTTCTGAGCAAGCTCACTGTTAGGACCCCAAAGGAATCATAGTAGAGTAGATGAGTGCTCTTTTATCAAAAGCAGAGTGTGTTTCTTGTAAGGCGAGCTAGCGTTTGTTTCCCAGTCCTAAATGGAGTTGAATCACATGCAGTTTCCGTTCCTAGGAGCAAGAGTTGTTTTTTGGTAAGAAGAGGCACTATTGTGCTCCCATTGCCATACAAAGTGCAAATAGCACTGGCATCTGTACCCAGCATGTACAGCGTATTGGACTGAAGAGGATCTACTGTTCTTTTCAGTTTCCTAAGCAGAGTTGAACTAGATATGGCCCGTGTGTGTAGGAAGCACAGTTCCTTTGTTCTGAGCAAGCTCACTGTTCGCACCCAATAGGAAACACAGTAGAGTAGAAGAGTGTTCTTTTCTCAAAAGCAGAGGGTGTTTCTTGTAAGGCGACCTAGCGTTTGTTTCCCATTCCTAAATGGAGTTGAATCACATGCAGTTTCTGGTCATACGAGCAAGAGTTGTTTTCTGGGATGAAGAGTCACTATTGCGCTCCCATTGTCACACACAGGGCAAATAGCACTGGCGTCTGTTCCCAGCATGTACAGTCTATTGGACTGAAGAGGTTCTACTGTTCTTGTCAGTTTCCTAAGCAGAATTGAAAAAGATATGGCCCGTGTGTGTAGCAAGCACAGTTCTTTTGTTCTGAGCAAGCTCACATTTCGAACCCCATAGGAAACACAGTAGAGTAGAAGAGTGCATTTTTCTCAAAAGCAGAGTGTGTTTCTTGTAAGGCGAGCTAGCTTTTGTTTCGCAGTCCTAAATGGAGTTGAATCACATACAGTTTCCGTTCCTAGGAGCAAGAGTTATTTTCTGGTAAGGAAAGTCACTATTGCGCTCCCATTGCCATACACAGTGCAAATAGCACTCGCGTCTGTTCCCAGCAAGTACAGTGTATTGGACTGAAGAGGAGATACTGTTCTTGTCAGTTTCCTAAGCAGAATTGAACTAGATATGGAACGTGTGTGTAGGAAGCACAGTTCATTTGTTCTGAGCAAGCTCACTGTTTGGACCCCAAAGGAATCATAGTAGAGTAGATGAGTGCTCTTTTATCAAAAGCAGAGTGTGTTTCTTGTAAGGCGAGCTAGCGTTTGTTTCCCAGTCCTAAATGGAGTTGAATCACATGCAGTTTCTGGTCATACGAGCAAGAGTTGTTTTCTGGTAAGAAGAGTCACTATTGTGCTCCCATTGCCATACACAGTGCAAATAGCACTGGCGTCTGTACCCAGCATGTACAGTGTATTGGACTGAAGAAGATCTACTGTTCTTGTCAGTTTCCTAAGCAGAATTGAACTAGATATGGCCCGTGTGTGTAGGAAGCACAGTTCTTTGGTTCTGAGCAAGCTCACTGTTCTGGCCCTATAGGAAACACAGTAGAGTAGAAGAGTGCTCTTTTCTCAAAAGCAGAGTGTGTTTCTTGTAAGGCGAGCTAGCGTTTGTTTCCCAGTCCTAAATGGAGTTGAATCACATGCAGTTTCCGTTCCTAGGAGCAAGAGTTGTTTTCTGCTAAGGAAAGCCACTATTGCGCTCCCATTGCCATACACAGTGCAAATAGCACTCGCCTCTGTTCCCAGCAAGTACCGTGTATTGGACTGAAGAGGAGCTACTGCTCTTGTCAGTTTCCTAAGCAGAACTGAACTAGATATGGGACGTGTGTGTAGGAAGCACAGTTCATTTGTTCTGAGCAAGCTCACTGTTTGGACCCCAAAGGAAACACAGTAGAGTAGATGAGTGCTCTTTTCTCAAAAGCAGAGTGTGTTTCTTGTAAGGCAAGCTAGTGTTTGTTTCCCAGTCCTAAATGGAGTTGAATCACATGCAGTTTCTGGTCATACGAGCAAGAGTTGTTTTCTGGTAAGAAGAGTCACTATTGCGCTCCCATTGCCATACACAGTGCAAATAGCACTGGCGTCTGTACCCAGCATGTACAGTGTATTGGACTGAAGAGGATCTACTGTTCTTGTCAGTTTCCTAAGCAGAATTGAACTAGATATGGCACGTGTGTGTAGGAAGCACATTTCTTTTGTTCTGAGCAAGCTCACTGTTCTGGCCCTATAGGAAACACAGTAGAGTAGAAGAGTGCTCTTTTCTCAAAAGCAGAGTGTGTTTCTTGTAAGGCGAGCTAGCGTTTGTTTCCCAGTCCTAAATGGAGTTGAATCACATGCAGTTTCCGTTGCTAGGAGCAAGAGTTGTTTTCTGGTAAGGAAAGTCACTATTGTGCTCCCATTGCCATACACAGTGCAAATAGCACTCGCGTCTGTTCCCAGCAAGTACAGTGTATTGGACTGAAGAGGACCTACTGTTCTTGTCAGTTTCCTAAGCAGAATTGAACTAGATATGGCCCGTGTGTGTAGGAAGCACAGTTCTTTTGTTCTGAGCAAGCTCACTGTTCTGGCCCTATAGGAAACACAGTAGAGTAGAAGAGTGCTCTTTTCTCAAAAGCAGAGTGTGTTTCTTGTAAGGCGAGCTAGTGATTGTTTCCCAGTCCTAAATGGAGTTGAATCACATGCAGTTTCTGGTCCTACGAGCAAGAGTTGATTTTTGGTAAGAAGAGTCACTATTGTGCTCCATTTGCCCTACAAAGTGCAAAAAAGCACTGGCGTCTGTACCCAGCATGTACAGCATATTGGACTGAAGAGGATCTACTGTTCTTTTCAGTTTCCTAAGCAGAGTTGAACTAGATATGGCCCGTGTGTGTAGGAAGCACAGTTCATTTGTTCTGAGCAAGCTCACTGTTTGGACCCCATAGGAAACACAATAGAGTAGAAGAGTGCTCTTTTCTCAAAAGCAGAGTGTGTTTCTTGTAAGGCGAGCTAGCGTTTGTTTCCCAGTCATAAATGGAGTTGAATCACATGCAGTTTCTGGTCATACGAGCAAGAGTTGTTTTCTGGTAAGAAGAGTCACTATTGTGCTCCCATTGTCACACACAGGGCAAATAGCACTGGCGTCTGTTCCCAGCATGTACAGTCTATTGGACTGAAGAGGTTCTACTGTTCTTGTCAGTTTCCTAAGCAGAATTGAACAAGATATGGCCCGTGTGTGTAGGAAGCACAGTTCTTTTGTTCTGAGCAAGCTCACTGTTTGGACCCCATAGGAAACACAGTAGAGTAGAAGAGTGCATTTTTCTCAAAAGCAGAGTGTGTTTCTTGTAAGGCGAGCTAGCTTTTGTTTCACAGTCCTAAATGGAGTTGAATCACATGCAGTTTCCGTTCCTAGGAGCAAGAGTTGTTTTCTGCTAAGGAAAGCCACTATTGCGCTCCCATTGCCATACACAGTGCAAATAGCACTCGCCTCTGTTCCCAGCAAGTACAGTGTATTGGACTGAAGAGGAGCTACTGCTCTTGTCAGTTTCCTAAGCAGAACTGAACTAGATATGGGACGTGTGTGTAGGAAGCACAGTTCATTTGTTCTGAGCAAGCTCACTGTTTGGACCCCAAAGGAAACACAGTAGAGTAGATGAGTGCTCTTTTCTCAAAAGCAGAGTGTGTTTCTTGTAAGGCGAGCTAGTGTTTGTTTCCCAGTCCTAAATGGAGTTGAATCACATGCAGTTTCTGGTCATACGAGCAAGAGTTGTTTTCTGGTAAGAAGAGTCACTATTGCGCTCCCATTGCCATACACAGTGCAAATAGCACTGGCGTCTGTACCCAGCATGTACAGTGTATTGGACTGAAGAGGATCTACTGTTCTTGTCAGTTTCCTAAGCAGAATTGAACTAGATATGGCACGTGTGTGTAGGAAGCACATTTCTTTTGTTCTGAGCAAGCTCACTGTTCTGGCCCTATAGGAAACACAGTAGAGTAGAAGAGTGCTCTTTTCTCAAAAGCAGAGTGTGTTTCTTGTAAGGCAACCTAGCGTTTGTTTCCCAGTCCTAAATGGAGTTGAATCACATGCAGTTTCCGTTCCTACGAGCAAGAGTTGTTTTCTGGTAAGAAAAGTCACTATTGTGCTCCCATTGACATACACAGTGCAAATAGCACTCGCATCTGTTCCCAGCAAGTACAGTGTATTGGACTGAAGAAGAGCTACTGTTCTTGTCAGTTTCCTAAGCAGAATTGAACTAGATAGGGCCCGTGTGTGTAGGAAGCACAGTTCTTTTGTTCTGAGCAAGCTCACTGTTCGGACCCCATAGGAAACAGAGTAGAGTAGAAGAGTGCTCTTTTCTCAAAAGCAGAGTGTGTTTCTTGTAAGGCGAACTAGCGTTTGTTTCCCAGTCCTAAATGGAGTTGAATCACATGCAGTTTCTGGTCATACGAGCAAGAGTTGTTTTCTGGGACGAAGAGTCACTATTGCGCTCCCATTGTCACACACAGGGCAAATAGCACTGGCGTCTGTTCCCAGCATGTACAGTGTTTTGGACTGAAGAGGATCTACTGTTCTTGTCAGTTTCATAAGCAGAATTGAACTAGATATGGCCCGTGTGTGTAGGAAGCACAGTTCTTTTGTTCTGAGCAGGCTCACTGTTTGGACCCCATAGGAAACAGTAGAGCAGAAGAGTGCTCTCTTCTGAAAAGCAGAGTGTGTTTCTTGTAAGGCGAGCTAGCGTTTGTTTCCCAGTCCTAAATGGAGTTGAATCACATGCAGTTTCTGGTCCTACGAGCAAGAGTTGTTTTTTGGTAAGAAGAGGCACTATTGTGCTCCCATTGCCATACAAACTGCAAATAGCACTGGCATCTGTACCCAGCATGTACAGCGTATTGGACTGAAGAGGATCTACTGTTCTTTTCAGTTTCCTAAGCAGAGTTGAACTAGATATGGCCCGTGTGTGTAGGAAGCACAGTTCCTTTGTTCTGAGCAAGCTCACTGTTCGCACCCAATAGGAAACACAGTAGAGTAGAAGAGTGCTCTTTTCTCAAAAGCAGAGGGTGTTTCTTGTAAGGCGACCTAGCGTTTGTTTCCCAGTCCTAAATGGAGTTGAATCACATGCAGTTTCTGGTCATACGAGCAAGAGTTGTTTTCTGGGACGAAGAGTCACTATTGCGCTCCCATTGTCACACACAGGGCAAATAGCACTGGCGTCTGTTCCCAGCATGTACAGTCTATTGGACTGAAGAGGTTCTACTGTTCTTGTCAGTTTCCTAAGCAGAATTGAAAAAGATATGGCCCGTGTGTGTAGGAAGCACAGTTCTTTTGTTCTGAGCAAGCTCACATTTCGAACCCCATAGGAAACACAGTAGAGTAGAAGAGTGCATTTTTCTCAAAAGCAGAGTGTGTTTCTTGTAAGGCGAGCTAGCTTTTGTTTCGCAGTCCTAAATGGAGTTGAATCACATACAGTTTCCGTTCCTAGGAGCAAGAGTTATTTTCTGGTAAGGAAAGTCACTATTGCGCTCCCATTGCCATACACAGTGCAAATAGCACTCGCGTCTGTTCCCGGCAAGTACAGTGTATTGGACTGAAGAGGAGCTACTGTTCTTGTCAGTTTCCTAAGCAGAATTGAACTAGATATGGAACGTGTGTGTAGGAAGGACAGTTCATTTGTTCTGAGCAAGCTCACTGTTTGGACCCCAAAGGAATCATAGTAGAGTAGATGAGTGCTCTTTTATCAAAAGCAGAGTGTGTTTCTTGTAAGGCGAGCTAGCGTTTGTTTCCCAGTCCTAAATGGAGTTGAATCACATGCAGTTTCTGGTCATACGAGCAAGAGTTGTTTTCTGGTAAGAAGAGTCACAATTGTGCTCCCATTGCCATACACAGTGCAAATAGCACTGGCGTCTGTACCCAGCATGTACAGTGTATTGGACTGAAGATGATCTACTGTTCTTGTCAGTTTCCTAAGCAGAATTGAACTAGATATGGCCCGTGTGTGTAGGAAGCACAGTTCTTTTGTTCTGAGCAAGCTCACTGTTCTGGCCCTGTAGGAAAAACAGTAGAGTAGAAGAGTGCTCCTTTCTCAAAAGCAGAGTGAGTTTCTTGTAAGGCGAGCTAGCGTTTGTTTCCCAGTCCTAAATGGAGTTGAATCACATGCAGGTTCTGGTCCTACAAGCAAAAGTTGTTTTTGGGTAAGAAGAGTCACTATTGTGCTCCCATTGTCACACACAGGGCAAATAGCACTGGCGTCTGTTCCCAGCATGTACAGTCTATTGGACTGAAGAGGTTCTACTGTTCTTGTCAGTTTCCTAAGCAGAATTGAACAAGATATGGCCCGTGTGTGTAGGAAGCACAGTTCTTTTGTTCTGAGCAAGCTCACTGTTTGGACCCCATAGGAAACACAGTAGAGTAGAAGAGTGCATTTTTCTCAAAAGCAGAGTGTGTTTCTTGTAAGGCGAGCTAGCTTTTGTTTCGCAGTCCTAAATGGAGTTGAATCACATGCAGTTTCCGTTCCTAGGAGCAAGAGTTGTTTTCTGCTAAGGAAAGCCACTATTGCGCTCCCATTGCCATACACAGTGCAAATAGCACTCGCCTCTGTTCCCAGCAAGTACCGTGTATTGGACTGAAGAGGAGCTACTGCTCTTGTCAGTTTCCTAAGCAGAATTGAACTAGATATGGGACGTGTGTGTAGGAAGCACAGTTCATTTGTTCTGAGCAAGCTCACTGTTTGGACCACAAAGGAAACACAGTAGAGTAGATGAGTGCTCTTTTCTCAAAAGCAGAGTGTGTTTCTTGTAAGTCGAGCTAGTGTTTGTTTCCCAGTCCTAAATGGAGTTGAATCACATGCAGTTTCTGGTCATATGAGCAAGAGTTGTTTTCTGGTAAGAAGAGTCACTATTGCGCTCCCATTGCCATACACAGTGCAAATAGCACTGGCGTCTGTACCCAGCATGTACAGTGTATTGGACTGAAGAGGATCTACTGTTCTTGTCAGTTTCCTAAGCAGAATTGAACTAGATATGGCACGTGTGTGTAGGAAGCACATTTCTTTTGTTCTGAGCAAGCTCACTGTTCTGGCCCTATAGGAAACACAGTAGAGTAGAAGAGTGCTCTTTTCTCAAAAGCAGAGTGTGTTTCTTGTAAGGCGAGCTAGCGTTTGTTTCCCAGTCCTAAATGGAGTTGAATCACATGCAGTTTCCGTTCCTACGAGCAAGAGTTGTTTTCTGGTAAGAAAAGTCACTATTGTGCTCCCATTGCCATACACAGTGCAAATAGCACTCGCATCTGTTCCCAGCAAGTACAGTGTATTGGACTGAAGAAGAGCTACTGTTCTTGTCAGTTTCCTAAGCAGAATTGAACTAGATAGGGCCCGTGTGTGTAGGAAGCACAGTTCTTTTGTTCTGAGAAAGCTCACTGTTCGGACCCCATAGGAAACACAGTAGAGTAGAAGAGTGCTCTTTTCTCAAAAGCAGAGTGTGTTTCTTGTAAGGCGACCTAGCGTTTGTTTCCCAGTCCTAAATGGAGTTGAATCACATGCAGTTTCTGGTCATACGAGCAAGAGTTGTTTTCTGGGACGAAGATTCACTATTGCGCTCCCATTGTCACACACAGGGCAAATAGCACTGGCGTCTGTTCCCAGCATGTACAGTCTATTGGACTGAAGAGGTTCTACTGTTCTTGTCAGTTTCCTAAGCAGAATTGAACAGGATATGGCCCGTGTGTGTAGGAAGCACAGTTCTTTTGTTCTGAGCAAGCTCACATTTCGAACCCCATAGGAAACACAGTAGAGTAGAAGAGTGCATTTTTCTCAAAAGCAGAGTGTGTTTCTTGTAAGGCGAGCTAGCTTTTGTTTCGCAGTCCTAAATGGAGTTGAATCACATACAGTTTCCGTTCCTTGGAGCAAGAGTTGTTTTCTGGTAAGGAAAGTCACTATTGCGCTCCCATTGCCATTCACAGTGCAAATAGCACTCGCGTCTGTTCCCAGCAAGTACAGTGTATTGGACTGAAGAGGAGCTACTGTTCTTGTCAGTTTCCTAAGCAGAATTGAACTAAATATGGCACGTGTGTGTAGGAAGCACAGTTCATTTGTTCTGAGCAAGCTCACTGTTTGGATTCCAAAGGAAACAGAGTAGAGTAGAAGAGTGCTCTTTTCTCAAAAGCAGAGTGTGTTTCTTGTAAGGCGAGCTAACGTTTGTTTCCCAGTCCTAAATGGAGTTGAATCTCATGCAGTTTCTGGTCATACGAGCAAGAGTTGTTTTCTGGTAAGAAGAGTCACTATTGTGCTCCCATTGCCATACACAGTGCAAATAGCACTGGCGTCTGTACCCAGCATGTACAGTGTATTGGACTGAAGAGGATCTACTGTTCTTGTCAGTTTCATAAGCAGAATTGAACTAGATATGGCCCGTGTGTGTAGGAAGCACAGTTCTTTTGTTCTGAGCAAGCTCACTGTTTGGACCCCATAGGACACAGTAGAAGAGAAGAGTGCTCTCTTCTGAAAAGCAGAGTGTGTTTCTTGTAAGGCGAGCTAGCGTTTGTTTCCCAGTCCTAAATGGAGTTGAATCACATGCAGTTTCTGGTCCTACGAGCAAGAGTTGTTTTTTGGTAAGAAGAGGCACTATTGTGCTCCCATTGCCATACAAAGTGCAAATAGCACTGGCATCTGTACCCAGCATGTACAGCGTATTGGACTGAAGAGGATCTACTGTTCTTTTCAGTTTCCTAAGCAGAGTTGAACTAGATATGGCCCGTGTGTGTAGGAAGCACAGTTCCTTTGTTCTGAGCAAGCTCACTGTTCGCACCCAATAGGAAACACAGTAGAGTAGAAGAGTGCTCTTTTCTCAAAAGCAGAGGGTGTTTCTTGTAAGGCGACCTAGCGTTTGTTTCCCAGTCCTAAATGGAGTTGAATCACATGCAGTTTCTGGTCATACGAGCAAGAGTTGTTTTCTGGGACGAAGAGTCACTATTGCGCTCCCATTGTCACACACAGGGCAAATAGCACTGGCGTCTGTTCCCAGCATGTACAGTCTATTGGACTGAAGAGGTTCTACTGTTCTTGTCAGTTTCCTAAGCAGAATTGAAAAAGATATGGCCCGTGTGTGTAGGAAGCACAGTTCTTTTGTTCTGAGCAAGCTCACATTTCGAACCCCATAGGAAACGCAGTAGAGTAGAAGAGTGCATTTTTCTCAAAAGCAGAGTGTGTTTCTTGTAAGGCGAGCTAGCTTTTGTTTCGCAGTCCTAAATGGAGTTGAATCACATACAGTTTCCGTTCCTAGGAGCAAGAGTTATTTTCTGGTAAGGAAAGTCACTATTGCGCTCCCATTGCCATACACAGTGCAAATAGCACTCGCGTCTGTTCCCAGCAAGTACAGTGTATTGGACTGAAGAGGAGATACTGTTCTTGTCAGTTTCCTAAGCAGAATTGAACTAGATATGGAACGTGTGTGTAGGAAGCACAGTTCATTTGTTCTGAGCAAGCTCACTGTTTGGACCCCAAAGGAATCATAGTAGAGTAGATGAGTGCTCTTTTATCTAAAGCAGAGTGTGTTTCTTGTAAGGCGAGCTAGCGTTTGTTTCCCAGTCCTAAATGGAGTTGAATCACATGCAGTTTCTGGTCATACGAGCAAGAGTTGTTTTCTGGTAAGAAGAGTCACTATTGTGCTCCCATTGCCATACACAGTGCAAATAGCACTGGCGTCTGTACCCAGCATGTACAGTGTATTGGACTGAAGATGATCTACTGTTCTTGTCAGTTTCCTAAGCAGAATTGAACTAGATATGGCCCGTGTGTGTAGGAAGCACAGTTCTTTGGTTCTGAGCAAGCTCACTGTTCTGGCCCTATAGGAAACACAGTAGAGTAGAAGAGTGCTCTTTTCTCAAAAGCAGAGTGTGTTTCTTGTAAGGCGAGCTAGCGTTTGTTTCCCAGTCCTAAATGGAGTTGAATCACATGCAGTTTCCGTTCCTATGAGCAAGAGTTGTTTTCTGGTAAGGAAAGTCACTATTGTGCTCCCATTGCCATACACAGTGCAAATAGCACTCGCGTCTGTTCCCAGCAAGTACAGTGTATTGGACTGAAGAGGAGCTACTGTTCTTGTCAGTTTCCTAAGCAAAATTGAACTAGATATGGCCCGTGTGTGTAGGAAGCAAAGTTCTTTTGTTCTGAGGAAGCTCACTGTTTGGACCCCATAGGAAACACAGTAGAGTAGAAGAGTGCTCTTTTCTCAAAAGCAGAGTGTGTTTCTTGTAAGGCGATCTAGCGTTTGTTTCCCAGTCATAAATGGAGTTGAATCACATGCAGTTTCTGGTCCTACGAGCAAGAGTTGTTTTTTGGTAAGAAGAGTCACTATTGTGCTCCCATTGCCATACACAGTGCAAATAGCACTGGCGTCTGTACCCAGCATGTACAGCGTATTGGACTGAAGAGGATCTGCTGTTCTTTTCAGTTTCCTAAGCAGAATTGAACAAGATATGGCCCATGTGTGTAGGAAGCACAGTTTTTTTGTTCTGAGCAAGCTCACATTTCGAACCCCATAGGAAACACAGTAGAGTAGAAGAGTGCATTTTTCTCAAAAGCAGAGTGTGTTTCTTGTAAGGCGAGCTAGCGTTTGTTTCACAGTCCTATATGGAGTTGAATCACATGCAGTTTCCGTTGCTAGGAGCAAGAGTTGTTTTCTGGTAAGGAAAGTCACTATTGTGCTCCCATTGCCATACACAGTGCAAATAGCACTCGCGTCTGTTCCCAGCAAGTACAGTGTATTGGACTGAAGAGGACCTACTGTTCTTGTCAGTTTCCTAAGCAGAATTGAACTAGATATGGCCCGTGTGTGTAGGAAGCACAGTTCTTTTGTTCTGAGCAAGCTCACTGTTCTGGCCCTATAGGAAACACAGTAGAGTAGAAGAGTGCTCTTTTCTCAAAAGCAGAGTGTGTTTCTTGTAAGGCGAGCTAGTGATTGTTTCCCAGTCCTAAATGGAGTTGAATCACATGCAGTTTCTGGTCCTACGAGCAAGAGTTGTTTTTTGGTAAGAAGAGTCACTATTGTGCTCCATTTGCCCTACAAAGTGCAAAAAAGCCCTGGCGTCTGTACCCAGCATGTACAGCATATTGGACTGAAGAGGATCTACTGTTCTTTTCAGTTTCCTAAGCAGAGTTGAACTAGATATGGCCCGTGTGTGTAGGAAGCACAGTTCTTTTGTTCTGAGCAAGCTCACTGTTCGGACCCCATAGGAAACACAATAGAGTAGAAGAGTGCTCTTTTCTCAAAAGCAGAGTGTGTTTCTTGTAAGGCGAGCTAGCGTTTGTTTCCCAGTCCTAAATGGAGTTGAATCACATGAAATTTCTTGTCATACGAGCAAGAGTTGTTTTCTGGGTCGAAGAGTCACTATTGCGCTCCCATTGTCACACACAGGGCAAATAGCACTGGCGTCTGTTCCCAGCAAGTACAGTCTAGTGGACTGAAGAGGTTCTACTGTTCTTGTCAGTTTCCTAAGCAGAATTGAACAGGATATGGCCCGTGTGTGTAGGAAGCACAGTTCTTTTGTTCTGAGCAAGCTCACATTTCGAACCCCATAGGAAACACAGTAGAGTAGAAGAGTGCATTTTTCTCAAAAGCAGAGTGTGTTTCTTGTAAGGCGAGCTAGCTTTTGTTTCGCAGTCCTAAATGGAGTTGAATCACATACAGTTTCCGTTCCTAGGAGCAAGAGTTGTTTTCTGGTAAGGAAAGTCACTATTGCGCTCCCATTGCCATACACAGTGCAAATAGCCCTCTCGTCTGTTCCCAGCAAGTACAGTGTATTGGACTGAAGAGGAGATACTGTTCTTGTCAGTTTCCTAAGCAGAATTGAACTAGATATGGCATGTGTGTGTAGGAAGCACAGTTCATTTGTTCTGAGCAAGCTCACTGTTTGGACCCCAGAGGAATCACAGTAGAGTAGATGAGTGCTCTTTTCTCAAAAGCAGAGTGTGTTTCTTGTAAGGCGAGCTAGCGTTTGTTTCCAAGTCCTAAATGGAGTTGAATCACATGCAGTTTCTGGTCATACGAGCAAGAGTTGTTTTCTGGTAAGAAGAGTCACTATTGTGCTCCCATTGTCACACACAGGGCAAATAGCACTGGCGTCTGTTCCCAGCATGTACAGTCTATTGGACTGAAGAGGTTCTACTGTTCTTGTCAGTTTCCTAAGCAGAATTGAACAAGATATGGCCCGTGTGTGTAGGAAGCACAGTTCTTTTGTTCTGAGCAAGCTCACATTTCGAACCCCATAGGAAACACAGTAGAGTAGAAGAGTGCATTTTTCTCAAAAGCAGAGTGTGTTTCTTGTAAGGCGAGCTAGCTTTTGTTTCGCAGTCCTAAATGGAGTTGAATCACATGCAGTTTCCGTTCCTAGGAGCAAGAGTTTTTTTCTGCTAAGGAAAGCCACTATTGCGCTCCCATTGCCATACACAGTGCAAATAGCACTCGCCTCTGTTCCCAGCAAGTACAGTGTATTGGACTGAAGAGGAGCTACTGCTCTTGTCAGTTTCCTAAGCAGAACTGAACTAGATATGGGACGTGTGTGTAGGAAGCACAGTTCATTTGTTCTGAGCAAGCTCACTGTTTGGACCCCAAAGGAAACACAGTAGAGTAGATGAGTGCTCTTTTCTCAAAAGCAGAGTGTGTTTCTTGTAAGGCGAGCTAGTGTTTGTTTCCCAGTCCTAAATGGAGTTGAATCACATGCAGTTTCTGGTCATACGAGCAAGAGTTGTTTTCTGGTAAGAAGAGTCACTATTGCGCTCCCATTGCCATACACAGTGCAAATAGCACTGGCGTCTGTACCCAGCATGTACAGTGTATTGGACTGAAGAGGATCTACTGTTCTTGTCAGTTTCCTAAGCAGAATTGAACTAGATATGGCACGTGTGTGTAGGAAGCACATTTCTTTTGTTCTGAGCAAGCTCACTGTTCTGGCCCTATAGGAAACACAGTAGAGTAGAAGAGTGCTCTTTTCTCAAAAGCAGAGTGTGTTTCTTGTAAGGCGACCTAGCGTTTGTTTCCCAGTCCTAAATGGAGTTGAATCACATGCAGTTTTCGTTCCTACGAGCAAGAGTTGTTTTCTGGTAAGAAAAGTCACTATTGTGCTCCCATTGCCATACACAGTGCAAATAGCACTCGCATCTGTTCCCAGCAAGTACAGTGTATTGGACTGAAGAAGAGCTACTGTTCTTGTCAGTTTCCTAAGCAGAATTGAACTAGATAGGGCCCGTGTGTGTAGGAAGCACAGTTCTTTTGTTCTGAGCAAGCTCACTGTTCGGACCCCATAGGAAACAGAGTAGAGTAGAAGAGTGCTCTTTTCTCAAAAGCAGAGTGTGTTTCTTGTAAGGCGAACTAGCGTTTGTTTCCCAGTCCTAAATGGAGTTGAATCACATGCAGTTTCTGGTCATACGAGCAAGAGTTGTTTTCTGGGACGAAGAGTCACTATTGCGCTCCCATTGTCACACACAGGGCAAATAGCACTGGCGTCTGTTCCCAGCATGTACAGTCTATTGGACTGAAGAGGTTCTACTGTTCTTGTCAGTTTCCTAAGCAGAATTGAACAGGATATGGCCCGTGTGTGTAGGAAGCACAGTTCTTTTGTTCTGAGCAAGCTCACATTTCAAACCCCATAGGAAACACAGTAGAGTAGAAGAGTGCATTTTTCTCAAAAGCAGAGTGTGTTTCTTGTAAGGCGAGCTAGCGTTTGTTTCACAGTCCTATATGGAGTTGAATCACATGCAGTTTCCGATGCTAGGAGCAAGAGTTGTTTTCTGGTAAGGAAAGTCACTATTGTGCTCCCATTGCCATACACAGTGCAAATAGCACTCGCGTCTGTTCCCAGCAAGTACAGTGTATTGGACTGAAGAGGAGCTACTGTTCTTGTCAGTTTCCTAAGCAGAATTGAACTAGATATGGCACGTGTGTGTAGGAAGCACAGTTCATTTGTTCTGAGCAAGCTCACTGTTTGGATTCCAAAGGAAACACAGTAGAGTAGAAGAGTGCTCTTTTCTCAAAAGCAGAGTGTGTTTCTTGTAAGGCGAGCTAACGTTTGTTTCCCAGTCCTAAATGGAGTTGAATCCCATGCAGTTTCTGGTCATACGAGCAAGAGTTGTTTTCTGGTAAGAAGAGTCACTATTGTGCTCCCATTGCCATACACAGTGCAAATAGCACTGGCGTCTGTACCCAGCATGTACAGTGTTTTGGACTGAAGAGGATCTACTGTTCTTGTCAGTTTCATAAGCAGAATTGAACTAGATATGGCCCGTGTGTGTAGGAAGCACAGTCTTTTGTTCTGAGCAGGCTCACTGTTTGGACCCCATAGGAAACAGTAGAGCAGAAGAGTGCTCTCTTCTGAAAAGCAGAGTGTGTTTCTTGTAAGGCGAGCTAGCGTTTGTTTCCCAGTCCTAAATGGAGTTGAATCACATGCAGTTTCTGGTCCTACGAGCAAGAGTTGTTTTTTGGTAAGAAGAGGCACTATTGTGCTCCCATTGCCATACAAACTGCAAATAGCACTGGCATCTGTACCCAGCATGTACAGCGTATTGGACTGAAGAGGATCCACTGTTCTTTTCAGTTTCCTAAGCAGAGTTGAACTAGATATGGCCCGTGTGTGTAGGAAGCACAGTTCCTTTGTTCTGAGCAAGCTCACTGTTCGCACCCAATAGGAAACACAGTAGAGTAGAAGAGTGCTCTTTTCTCAAAAGCAGAGGGTGTTTCTTGTAAGGCGACCTAGCGTTTGTTTCCCAGTCCTAAATGGAGTTGAATCACATGCAGTTTCTGGTCATACGAGCAAGAGTTGTTTTCTGGGACGAAGAGTCACTATTGTGCTCCCATTGTCACACACAGGGCAAATAGCACTGGCGTCTGTTCCCAGCATGTACAGTCTATTGGACTGAAGAGGTTCTACTGTTCTTGTCAGTTTCCTAAGCAGAATTGAAAAAGATATGGCCCGTGTGTGTAGGAAGCACAGTTCTTTTGTTCTGAGCAAGCTCACATTTCGAACCCCATAGGAAACACAGTAGAGTAGAAGAGTGCATTTTTCTCAAAAGCAGAGTGTGTTTCTTGTAAGGCGAGCTAGCTTTTGTTTCGCAGTCCTAAATGGAGTTGAATCACATACAGTTTCCGTTCCTAGGAGCAAGAGTTATTTTCTGGTAAGGAAAGTCACTATTGCGCTCCCATTGCCATACACAGTGCAAAAAGCACTCGCGTCTGTTCCCAGCAAGTACAGTGTATTGGACTGAAGAGGAGATGCTGTTCTTGTCAGTTTCCTAAGCAGAATTGAACTAGATATGGCACGTGTGTGTAGGAAGCACAGTTCATTTGTTCTGAGCAAGCTCACTGTTTGGACCCCAAAGGAATCATAGTAGAGTAGATGAGTGCTCTTTTATCAAAAGCAGAGTGTGTTTCTTGTAAGGCGAGCCAGCGTTTGTTTCCCAGTCCTAAATGGAGTTGAATCACATGCAGTTTCTGGTCATACGAGCAAGAGTTGTTTTCTGGTAAGAAGAGTCACTATTGTGCTCCCATTGCCATACACAGTGCAAATAGCACTGGCGTCTGTACCCAGCATGTACAGTGTATTGGACTGAAGATGATCTACTGTTCTTGTCAGTTTCCTAAGCAGAATTGAACTAGATATGGCCCGTGTGTGTAGGAAGCACAGTTCTTTTGTTCTGAGCAAGCTCACTGTTCTGGCCCTATAGGAAACACAGTAGAGTAGAAGAGTGCTCTTTTCTCAAAAGCAGAGTGTGTTTCTTGTAAGGCGAGCTAGCGTTTGTTTCCCAGTCCTAAATGGAGTTGAATCACATGCAGTTTCCGTTCCTAGGAGCAAGAGTTGTTTTCTGGTAAGGAAAGTCACTATTGTGCTCCCATTGCCATACACAGTGCAAATAGCACTCGCGTCTGTTCCCAGCAAGTACAGTGTATTGGACTGAAGAGGAGCTACTGTTCTTGTCAGTTTCCTAAGCAAAATTGAACTAGATATGGCCCGTGTGTGTAGGAAGCAAAGTTCTTTTATTCTGAGCAAGCTCACTGTTTGGACCCCATAGGAAACACAGTAGAGTAGAAGAGTGCTCTTTTCTCAAAAGCAGAGTGTGTTTCTTGTAAGGCGAGCTAGCGTTTGTTTCCCAGTCATAAATGGAGTTGAATCACATGCAGTTTCTGGTCCTACGAGCAAGAGTTGTTTTTTGGTAAGAAGAGTCACTATTGTGCTCCCATTGCCATACACAGTGCAAATAGCACTGGCGTCTGTACCCAGCATGTACAGCGTATTGGACTGAAGAGGATCTGCTGTTCTTGTCAGTTTCCTAAGCAGAATTGAACAAGATATGGCCCGTGTGTGTAGGAAGCACAGTTCTTTTGTTCTGAGCAAGCTCACATTTCAAACCCCATAGGAAACACAGTAGAGTAGAAGAGTGCATTTTTCTCAAAAGCAGAGTGTGTTTCTTGTAAGGCGAGCTAGCGTTTGTTTCACAGTCCTATATGGAGTTGAATCACATGCAGTTTCCGTTGCTAGGAGCAAGAGTTGTTTTCTGGTAAGGAAAGTCACTATTGTGCTCCCATTGCCATACACAGTGCAAATAGCACTCGCGTCTGTTCCCAGCAAGTACAGTGTATTGGACTGAAGAGGACCTACTGTTCTTGTCAGTTTCCTAAGCAGAATTGAACTAGATATGGCCCGTGTGTGTAGGAAGCACAGTTCTTTTGTTCTGAGCAAGCTCACTGTTCTGGCCCTATAGGAAACACAGTAGAGTAGAAGAGTGCTCTTTTCTCAAAAGCAGATTGTGTTTCTTGTAAGGCGAGCTAGCGATTGTTTCCCAGTCCTAAATGGAGTTGAATCACATGCAGTTTCTGGTCCTACGAGCAAGAGTTGTTTTTTGGTAAGAAGAGTCACTATTGTGCTCCCATTGCCATACCAAGTGCAAAAAGCACTGGCGTCTGTACCCAGCATGTACAGCATATTGGACTGAAGAAGATCTACTGTTCTTTTCAGTTTCCTAAGCAGAGTTGAACTAGATATGGCCCGTGTGTGTAGGAAGCACAGTTCTTTTGTTCTGAGCAAGCTCACTGTTCGGACCCCATAGGTAACACAATAGAGTAGAAGAGTGCTCTTTTCTCAAAAGCAGAGTGTGTTTCTTGTAAGGCGAGCTAGCGTTTGTTTCCCAGTCCTAAATGGAGTTGAATCACATGCAGTTTCTTGTCATATGAGCAAGAGTTGTTTTCTGGGACGAAGAGTCACTATTGCGCTCCCATTGTCACACACAGGGCAAATAGCACTGGCGTCTGTTCCCAGCAAGTACAGTGTATTGGACTGAAGAGGAGATACTGTTCTTGTCAGTTTCCTAAGCAGAATTGAACTAGATATGGCACTTGTGTGTAGGAAGCACAGTTCATTTGTTCTGATAAAGCTCACTGTTTGGACCCCAAAGGAATCATAGTAGAGTAGATGAGTGCTCTTTTATCAAAAGCAGAGTGTGTTTCATGTAAGGCGAGCTAGCGTTTGTTTCCCAGTCCTAAATGGAGTTGAATCACATGCAGTTTCTGGTCATACGAGCAAGAGTTGTTTTCTGGTAAGAAGAGTCACTATTGTGTTCCCATTGCCATACACAGTGCAAATAGCACTGGCGTCTGTACCCAGCATGTACAGTGTATTGGACTGAAGATGATCTACTGTTCTTGTCAGTTTCCTAAGCAGAATTGAACTAGATATGGCCCGTGTGTGTAGGAAGCACAGTTCTTTTGTTCTGAGCAAGCTCACTGTTCTGGCCCTATAGGAAACACAGTAGAGTAGAAGAGTGCTCTTTTCTCAAAAGCAGAGTGTGTTTCTTGTAAGGCGAGCTAGCGTTTGTTTCCCAGTCCTAAATGGAGTTGAATCACATGCAGTTTCTGTTCCTATGAGCAAGAGTTGTTTTCTGGTAAGGAAAGTCACTATTGTGCTCCCATTGCCATACACAGTGCAAATAGCACTCGCGTCTGTTCCCAGCAAGTACAGTGTATTGGACTGAAGAGGAGCTACTGTTCTTGTCAGTTTCCTAAGCAAAATTGAACTAGATATGGCCCGTGTGTGTAGGAAGCAAAGTTCTTTTGTTCTGAGCAAGCTCACTGTTTGGACCCCATAGGAAACACAGTAGAGTAGAAGAGTGCTCTTTTCTCAAAAGCAGAGTGTGTTTCTTGTAAGGCGAGCTAGCGTTTGTTTCCCAGTCATAAATGGAGTTGAATCACATGCAGTTTCTGGTCCTACGAGCAAGAGTTGTTTTTTGGTAAGAAGAGTCACTATTGTGCTCCCATTGCCATACACAGTGCAAATAGCACTGGCGTCTGTACCCAGCATGTACAGCGTATTGGACTGAAGAGGATCTGCTGTTCTTGTCAGCTTCCTAAGCAGAATTGAACAAGATATGGCCCGTGTGTGTAGGAAGCACAGTTCTTTTGTTCTGAGCAAGCTCACATTTCAAACCCCATAGGAAACACAGTAGAGTAGAAGAGTGCATTTTTCTCAAAAGCAGAGTGTGTTTCTTGTAAGGCGAGCTAGCGTTTGTTTCACAGTCCTATATGGAGTTGAATCACATGCAGTTTCCGTTGCTAGGAGCAAGAGTTGTTTTCTGGTAAGGAAAGTCACTATTGTGCTCCCATTGCCATACACAGTGCAAATAGCACTCGCATCTGTTCCCAGCAAGTACAGTGTATTGGACTGAAGAGGACCTACTGTTCTTGTCAGTTTCCTAAGCAGAATTGAACTAGATATGGCCCGTGTGTGTAGGAAGCACAGTTCTTTTGTTCTGAGCAAGCTCACTGTTCTGGCCCTATAGGAAACACAGTAGAGTAGAAGAGTGCTCTTTTCTCAAAAGCAGATTGTGTTTCTTGTAAGGCGAGCTAGCGATTGTTTCCCAGTCCTAAATGGAGTTGAATCACATGCAGTTTCTGGTCCTACGAGCAAGAGTTGTTTTTCGGTAAGAAGAGTCACTATTGTGCTCCCATTGCCATACAAAGTGCAAAAAGCACTGGCGTCTGTACCCAGCATGTACAGCATATTGGACTGAAGAAGATCTACTGTTCTTTTCAGTTTCTTAAGCAGAGTTGAACTAGATATGGCCCGTGTGTGTAGGAAGCACAGTTCTTTTGTTCTGAGCAAGCTCACTGTTCGGACCCCATAGGAAACACAATAGAGTAGAAGAGTGCTCTTTTCTCAAAAGCAGAGTGTGTTTCTTGTAAGGCGAGCTAGCGTTTGTTTCCCAGTCCTAAATGGAGTTGAATCACATGCAGTTTCTTGTCATACGAGCAAGAGTTGTTTTCTGGGACGAAGAGTCACTATTGCGCTCCCATTGTCACACACAGGGCAAATAGCACTGGCGTCTGTTCCCAGCATGTACAGTCTAGTGGAATGAAGAGGTTCTACTGTTCTTGTCAGTTTCCTAAGCAGAATTGAACAGGATATGGCCCGTGTGTGTAGGAAGCACAGTTCTTTTGTTCTGAGCAAGCTCACATTTCGAACCCCATAGGAAACACAGTAGAGTAGAAGAGTGCATTTTTCTCAAAAGCAGAGTGTGTTTCTTGTAAGGCGAGCTAGCTTTTGTTTCGCAGTCCTAAATGGAGTTGAATCACATACAGTTTCCGTTCCTAGGAGCAAGAGTTGTTTTCTGGTAAGGAAAGTCACTATTGCGCTCCCATTGCCATACACAGTGCAAATAGCACTCGCGTCTGTTCCCAGCAAGTACAGTGTATTGGACTGAAGAGGAGCTACTGTTCTTGTCAGTTTCCTAAGCAGAATTGAACAGGATATGGCCCGTGTGTGTAGGAAGCACAGTTCTTTTGTTCTGAGCAAGCTCACATTTCGAACCCCATAGGAAACACAGTAGAGTAGAAGAGTGCATTTTTCTCAAAAGCAGAGTGTGTTTCTTGTAAGGCGAGCTAGCTTTTGTTTCGCAGTCCTAAATGGAGTTGAATCACATACAGTTTCCGTTCCTAGAAGCAAGAGTTGTTTTCTGGTCAGGAAAGTCACTATTGCGCTCCCGTTGCCATACACAGTACAAATAGCACTCGCGTCTGTTCCCATCAAGTACAGTGTATTGGACTGAAGAGGAGCTACCGTTCTTGTCAGTTTCCTAAGCAGAATTGAACTAGATATGGCCCGTGTGTGTAGGAAGCACAGTTCTTTTGTTCTGAGCAAGCTCACTGTTTGGAACCCATAGGAAACACAGTAGAGTAGAAGAGTGCTTTTTTCTCAACAGCAGAGTGTGTTTCTTGTAAGGCGAGCTAGCGTTTGTTTCCCAGTCCTAAATGGAGTTGAATCACATGCAGTTTCTGGTCCTACAAGCAAGAGTTGTTTTCTGGTAAGAAGAGTCACTATTGTGCTCCCATTGCCATACACAGTTTAAATAGCACTGGCGTCTGTACCCAGCATGTACAGTGTATTGGACTGAAGAGGATCTACTGTTCTTTTCAGTTTCCTAAGCAGAATTGAACTAGATATGGCCCGTGTGTGTAGGAAGCACAGTTCTTTTGTTCTGAGCAAGCTCACTGTTCTAGCCTTATAGGAAACACAGTAGAGTAGAAGAGTGCTCTTTCCTCAAGAGCAGAGTGTGTTTTTTGTAAGGCGAGCTAGCGTTTGTTTCCCAGTCCTAAATGGAGTTGAATCACATGCAGTTTCCGTTCCTATGAGCAAGAGTTGTTTTCTGGTAAGGAAAGTCACTATTGCTCTCCCATTGCCATACACAGTGCAAATAGCACTCGCGTCTGTTCTCAGCAAGTACAGTGTATTGGACTGAAGAGGACCTACTGTTCTTGTCAGTTGCCTAAGCAGAATTGAACTAGATATGGCACTTGTGTGTAGGAAGCACAGTTCTTTTGTTCTGAGCAAGCTCATTGTTCTAGCCTTACAGGAAACACAGTAGAGTAGAAGAGTGCTCTTTTCTCAAAACCAGAGTGTGTTTCTTGTAAGGCGAGCTACCGTCTGTTTCCCAGTCCTAAATGGAGTTGAAATACACATGCAGTTTCTGGTCCTACCAGCAAGAGTTGTTTTCTGGTTAGAAGAGTCACTATTGCGCTCCCTTTGCCATACACAATGCAAATAGCCCTAGCGTCTGTTCCCAGCAAGTACAGTGTATTGGACTGAAGAGGAGCTACTGTTCTTGTCTGTTTCCTAAGCCGAGTTGAACTAGATATGGCCCGTGTGTGTAGGAAGCACAGTTCTTTTGTTCTGAGCAAGCTCACTGTTTGGACCCCATAGGAAACACAGTAGAGTAGAAGAGTGCTCTTTTCTCAAAAGCAGAGTTTGTTTCTTGTAAGGCGAGCTAGCGTTTGTTTCCCAGTCCTAAATGGAGTTGAATCACATGCAGTTTCTGGTCCTACGAGCAAGAGTTGTTTTTTGGTAAGAAGAGGCACTATTGTGCTCCCATTGCCATACAAAGTGCAAATAGCACTGGCGTCTGTACCCAGCATGTACAGCGTATTGGACTGAAGAGGATCTACTGTTCTTGTCAGTTTCCTAAGCAGAATTGAACTAGATATGGCCCGTGTGTGTAGGAAGCACAGTTCTTTTGTTCTGAGCAAGCTCACTCTTCGGACCCCATAGGAAATACAGTAGAGTAGAAGAGTGCCCTTTTCTCAAAAGCAGAGGGTGTTTCTTGTAAGGCGAGCTAGCGTTTGTTTCCCAGTCCTAAATGGAGTTGAATCACATGCAGTTTCTGGTCATACGAGCAAGAGTTGTTTTCTGGGACGAAGAGTCACTATTGCGCTCCCATTGTCACACACAGGGCAAATAGCACTGGCGTCTGTTCCCAGCATGTACAGTCTATTGGACTGAAGAGTTTCTACTGTTCTTGTAAGTTTCCTAAGCAGAATTGAACAAGATATGGCCCGTGTGTGTAGGAAGCTCAGTTCTTTTGTTCTGAGCAAGCTCACATTTCGAACCCCAAGGAAACACAGTAGAGTAGAAGAGTGCATTTTTCTCAAAAGCAGAGTGTGTTTCTTGTAAGGCGAGCAAGCGTTTGTTTCCCAGTCCTAAATGGAGTTGAAATACACATGCAATTTCTGGTCTTACGAGCAAGAGTTGTTTTCTTGTTTTGAAGAGTCACTATTATGCTCCCTTTGCCATACACAGTGCAAATAGCCCTCGCGTCTGTTCCCAGCAAGTACAGTGTATTGGACTGAAGAGGAGCTACTGTTCTTGTCAGTTTCCTAAGCAGAATTGAACTAGATATGGCCCGTGTGTGTAGGAAGCACATTTCTTTTGTTCTGAGCAAGCTCACTGTATGGACCCCATAGGAAACACAGTAGAGTAGATGAGTGCTCTTTTATCAAAAGCAGACTGTATTTCTTGTAAGGTGGGCTAGCGATTGTTTCCCAGTCCTAAATGGAGTTGAATCACATGCAGTTTCTGGTCATACGAGCAAGAGTTGTTTTCTGGTAAGAAGAGTCACTATTGTGCTCCCATTGCCATACACAGTGCAAATAGCACTCGCGTCTGTTCCCAGCAGGTACAGTGTATTGGACTGAAGAGGAGATACTGTTCTTGTCAGTTTCCTAAGCAGAATTGAACTAGATATGGCACGTGTGTGTAGGAAGCACAGTTCATTTGTTCTGAGCAAGCTCACTGTTTGGACCCCAAAGGAATCATAGTAGAGTAGATGAGTGCTCTTTTATCAAAAGCAGAGTGTGTTTCATGTAAGGCGAGCTAGCGTTTGTTTCCCAGTCCTAAATGGAGTTGAATCACATGCAGTTTCTGGTCATACGAGCAAGAGTTGTTTTCTGGTAAGAAGAGTCACTATTGTGCTCCCATTGCCATACACAGTGCAAATAGCACTGGCGTCTGTACCCAGCATGTACAGTGTATTGGACTGAAGATGATCTACTGTTCTTGTCAGTTTCCTAAGCAGAATTGAACGAGATATGGCCCGTGTGTGTAGGAAGCACAGTTCTTTTGTTCTGAGCAAGCTCACTGTTCTGGCCCTATAGGAAACACAGTAGAGTAGAAGAGTGCTCTTTTCTCAAAAGCAGAGTGTGTTTCTTGTAAGGCGAGCTAGCGTTTGTTTCCCAGTCCTAAATGGAGTTGAATCACATGCAGTTTCCGTTCCTATGAGCAAGAGTTGTTTTCTGGTAAGGAAAGTCACTATTGTGCTCCCATTGCCATACACAGTGCAAATAGCACTCGCGTCTGTTCCCAGCAAGTACAGTGTATTGGACTGAAGAGGAGCTACTGTTCTTGTCAGTTTCCTAAGCAAAATTGAACTAGATATGGCCCGTGTGTGTAGGAAGCAAAGTTCTTTTGTTCTGAGCAAGCTCACTGTTTGGACCCCATAGGAAACACAGTAGAGTAGAAGAGTGCTCTTTTCTCAAAAGCAGAGTGTGTTTCTTGTAAGGCGAGCTAGCGTTTGTTTCCCAGTCATAAATGGAGTTGAATCACATGCAGTTTCTGGTCCTACGAGCAAGAGTTTTTTCTGGTAATAAGAGTCACTATTGCGCTCCCATTGTCATACTCATGGATGTACTGTGTATTGGACTGAAGAGGATCTACAGTTCTTTCAGGTTCCTAAGCAGAGTTGAACTAGATATGGCCCAAGTGTGTAGGAAGCACAGTTCTTTTGTACTCAGCAAGCTCACTGTTCTGGCCCTATAGGAAACACAGTAGAGTAGAAGAGTGCTCTTTCCTCAAAAGCAGAGTGTGTTTCTTGTAAGGCAAGCTAGCGTTTGTTTCCCAGTACTAAATGGAGTTGAATCACATGCAGTTTCCGTTCATATGAGCAAGAGTTGTTTTCTGCTAAGGAAAGTCACTATTGCGCTCCCATTGCCATACACAGTGCAAATAGCACTCGCGTCTGTTCCCATCAAGTACAGTGTATTGGACTGAAGAGGAGCTTCCGTTTTGTCAGTTTCCTAAGCAGAATTGAACTAGATATGGCCCGTGTGTGTAGGAAGCACAGTTCTTTTGTTCTGAGCAAGCTCACTGTTTGGAACCCATAGGAAACACAGTAGAGTAGAAGAGTGCTTTTTTCTCAAAAGCAGAGTGTGTTTCTTGTAAGGCGAGCTAGCGTTTGTTTCCCAGTCCTAAATGGAGTGGAATCACATACAGTTTCCGTTCCTAGAAGCAAGAGTTGTTTTCTGGTAAGGAAAGTCACTATTGCGCTCCCATTGCCATACACAGTGCAAATAGCACTCGCGTCTGTTCCCAGCAAGTACAGTGTATTGGACTGAAGAGGAGCTACTGTTCTTGTCAGTTTCCTAAGCAGAATTGAACTAGATATGGCACGTGTGTGTAGGAAGCACAGTTCATTTGTTCTGAGCAAGCTCACTGTTTGGACCCCAAAGGAAACACAGTAGAGTAGATGAGTGCTCTTTTCTCAAAAGCAGAGTGTGTTTCTTGTAAGGCGAGCTAGCGTTTGTTTCCCAGTCCTAAATGGAGTTGAAATACACATGCAGTTTCTGGTCCTACAAGCAAGGGTTTTTTTCTGGTAAGAAGAGTCACTATTGCACTCCCATTGCCATACACAATGCAAATAGCACTGGCGTCTGTACCCAGCATGTACAGCGTATTGGACTGAAGAGGATCTACTGTTTTTTTCAGTTTCTTAAGCAGAGTTGAACTAGATATGGCCCGTTTGTGTAGGAAGCACAGTTCTTTTCTTCTGAAGAAGCGCACTGTTCGGACCTCATAGAAAACACAGTAGAGTAGAAGAGTGCTCTTTTCTCAAAAGCAGAGTGTGTTTCTTGTAAGGCGAGCTAGCGTTTGTTTCCCAGTCCTAAATGGAGTTGAATCAAATGCAGTTTTTGGTCCTACGAGCAAGAGTTGTTTTCTGGTAAGAAGAGTCACTATTGTGCTCCCTTTGCCATACATAGTGCAAATAGCCCTCTCGTCTGTTCCCAGCAAGTACAGTGTATTGGTCTGAAGAGGAGCTACTGTTCTTGTTATTTTACTAAGCAGAGTTGAATTAGATATGGCCCGTGTGTGTAGGAAGCACAGTTCTTTTGTTCTCAGCAAGCTCACTGTTCGGACCCATTAGAAAACACAGTAGAGTAGAAGAGTGCTCTTTTCTCAAAAGCAGAGTGTGTTTCTTGTAAGGTGAGCTAGCGTTTGTTTCCCAGTCCTAAATGGAGTTGAATCAAATGCAGTTTTTGGTCCTACGAGCAAGAATTGTTTTCTGGTAAGAAGAGTCACTATTGCGCTCCCATTGCCATACATTGTACAAATAACACTCGCGTCTGTTTCCAGCAAGTACAGTGTATTGGTCTGAAGAGGAGCTACTGTTCTTGTCAGTTTCCTAAGCAGAATTGAACTAGATATGGCCCGTGTTTGTAGGAAGCACAGTTCTTTTGTTCTGAGAAAGCTCAATGTTTGGACCCCATAGGAAACACGGTAGAGTAGAAGAGTTCTCTTTTCACAAAAGCAGAGTGTGTTTCTTGTAAGGCTAGCTAGTGTTTGTTTCCCAGTCCTAAATGGAGTTGAATCCCATGCAGTTTCTGGTCCTACGATCAAGGGATGTTTTCTGGTAAGAAGAGTCAATATTGCGCTCCCATTGCCATACACACTGCAAATAGCACTGGCGTCTGTACCCAGCATGAACAGCATATTGGACTGAAGAGGATCTACTGTTCTTTTCAGTTTTTTAAGCAGAGTTGAACTAGATATGGCCCGTGTGTGTAGGAAACACAGTTCTTTTGTTCTGAGCAAGCTCACTGTTCGGACCCCATAGGAAACACAGTAGAGTAGAAGAGTGCTCTTTACTCAAAGGCAGAGTGTGTTTCTTGTAAGGCGAGCTAGCGTTTGTTTCCCAGTCCTAAATGGACTTGAAATACACATGCAGTTTCTGGTACTACGAGCAAGAGTTGTTTTCTGGTAAGAAGAGTCACTATTGCGCTCCCTTTGCCATACACAGTGCAAATAGCCCTCATGTCTGTTCCCAGCATGTACAGTGTATTAGACTGAAGAGGAGCTACTGTTCTTGTCATTTTCCTAAGCAGAATTGAACTAGATATGGCCCGTGTGTGTAGGAAGCACAGTTCTTTTGTACTCAGCAAGCTCACTGTTCTGGCCCTATAGGAAACACAGTAGAGTAGAAGAATGCTCTTTTCTCAAAAGCAGAGTGTGTTTCTTGTAAGGCGAGCTAGCGTTTGTTTCCCAGTCCTAAATGGAGTTGAATCACATGCAGTTTCTGGTCCTACGAGCAAGAGTTTTTTCTGGTAATAAGAGTCACTATTGCGCTCCCATTGTCATACACAGGGCAAATAGCACTGGCCTCTGTTCTCAGCATGTACAGTGTATTGGACTGAAGAGGATCTACAGTTCTTGTGAGGTTCCTAAGCAGAGTTGAACTAGATATGGCCCATGTGTGTAGGAAGCACAGTTGTTTTGTACTCAGCAAGCTCACTGTTCTGGCCCTATAGGAAACACAGTAGAGTAGAAGAGTGCTCTTTCCTCAAAAGCAGAGTGTGTTTCTTGTAAGGCGAGCTAGAGTTTGTTTCCCAGTCCTAAATGGAGTTGAATCACATGCAGTTTCCGTTCCTACGAGCAAGAGTCACTATTGTGCTCCCTTTGCCATACACAATGCAAATAGCCCTCGCGTCTGTTCCCAGCAAGTACAGTGTATTGGACTGAAGAGGAGCTACTGTTCTTGTCAGTTTCCTAAGCAGAATTGAACTAGATATGGCCCGTGTTTGTAGGAAGCACAGTTCTTTTGTTCTGAGAAAGCTCAATGTTTGGACCCCATAGGAAACACGGTAGAGTAGAAGAGTTCTCTTTTCACAAAAGCAGAGTGTGTTTCTTGTAAGGCTAGCTAGTGTTTGTTTCCCAGTCCTAAATGGAGTTGAATCACATGCAGTTTCTGGTCCTACGAGCAAGGGTTGTTTTCTGGTAAGAAGAGTCACTATTGCGCTCCCATTGCCATACACAGTGCAAATAGCACTGGCGTCTGTACCCAGCATGTACAGCATATTGGACTGAAGAGGATCTACTGTTCTTTTCAGTTTCCTAAGCAGAGTTGAACTAGATATGGCCCGTGTGTGTAGGAAACACAGTTCTTTTGTTCTGAGCAAGCTCACTGTTCGGACCCCATAGGAAACACAGTAGAGTAGAAGAGTGCTCTTTTCTCAAAAGCAGAGTGTGTTTCTTGTAAGGCGAGCTAGCGTTTGTTTCCCAGTCCTAAATGGACTTGAAATACACATGCAGTTTCTGGTACTACGAGCAAGAGTTGTTTTCTGGTAAGAAGAGTCACTATTGCGCTCCCTTTGCCATACACAGTGCAAATAGCCCTCATGTCTGTTCCCAGCATGTACAGTGTATTGGACTGAAGAGGAGCTACTGTTCTTGTCATTTTCCTAAGCAGAATTGAACTAGATATGGCCCGTGTGTGTAGGAAGCACAGTTCTTTTGTACTCAGCAAGCTCACTGTTCTGGCCCTATAGGAAACACAGTAGAGTAGAAGAATGCTCTTTTCTCAAAAGCAGAGTGTGTTTCTTGTAAGGCGAGCTAGCGTTTGTTTCCCAGTCCTAAATGGAGTTGAATCACATGCAGTTTCTGGTCCTACGAGCAAGAGTTTTTTCTGGTAATAAGAGTCACTATTGCGCTCCCATTGTCATACACAGGGCAAATAGCACTGGCCTCTGTTCTCAGCATGTACAGTGTATTGGACTGAAGAGGATCTACTGTTCTTGTGAGGTTCCTAAGCAGAGTTGAACTAGATATGGCCCATGTGTGTAGGAAGCACAGTTGTTTTGTACTCAGCAAGCTCACTGTTCTGGCCCTATAGGAAACACAGTAGAGTAGAAGAGTGCTCTTTCCTCAAAAGCAGAGTGTGTTTCTTGTAAGGCGAGCTAGAGTTTGTTTCCCAGTCCTAAATGGAGTTGAATCACATGCAGTTTCCGTTCCTACGAGCAAGAGTCACTATTGTGCTCCCTTTGCCATAAACAATGCAAATAGCCCTCGCGTCTGTTCCCAGCAAGTACAGTGTATTGGACTGAAGAGGAGCTACTGTTCTTGTCAGTTTCCTAAGCAGAATTGAACTAGATATGGCCCCTGTTTGTAGGAAGCACAGTTCTTTTGTTCTGAGAAAGCTCAATGTTTCTACCCCATAGGAAACACGGTAGAGTAGAAGAGTTCTCTTTTCACAAAAGCAGAGTGTGTTTCTTGTAAGGCTAGCTAGTGTTTGTTTCCCAGTCCTAAATGGAGTTGAATCCCATGCAGTTTCTGGTCCTACGAGCAAGGGTTGTTTTCTGGTAAGAAGAGTCAATATTGCGCTCCCATTGCCATACACAGTGCAAATAGCACTCGCGTCTGTACCCAGCATGAACAGCATATTGGACTGAAGAGGATCTACTGTTCTTTTCAGTTTCCTAAGCAGAGTTGAACTAGATATGGCCCGTGTGTGTAGGAAACACAGTTCTTTTGTTCTGAGCAAGCTCACATTTCAAACCCCATAGGAAACACAGTAGAGTAGAAGAGTGCTCTTTTCTCAAAAGCAGAGTGTGTTTCTTGTAAGGCGAGCTAGCGTTTGTTTCCCAGTCCTAAATGGACTTGAAATACACATGCAGTTTCTGGTACTACGAGCAAGAGTTGTTTTCTGGTAAGAAGAGTCACTATTGCGCTCCCTTTGCCATACACAGTGCAAATAGCCCTCATGTCTGTTCCCAGCATGTACAGTGTATTGGACTGAAGAGGAGCTACTGTTCTTGTCATTTTCCTAAGCAGAATTGAACTAGATATGGCCCGTGTGTGTAGGAAGCACAGTTCTTTTGTACTCAGCAAGCTCACTGTTCTGGCCCTATAGGAAACACAGTAGAGTAGAAGAATGCTCTTTTCTCAAAAGCAGAGTGTGTTTCTTGTAAGGCAAGCTAGCGTTTGTTTCCCAGTCCTAAATGGATTTGAATCACATGCAGTTTCTGGTCCTACGAGCAAGAGTTTTTTCTGGTAATTAGAGTCACTATTGCGCTCCCATTGTCATACACAGGGCAAATAGCACTGGCCTCTGTTCTCAGCATGTACAGTGTATTGGACTGAAGAGGATCTACTGTTCTTGTGAGGTTCCTAAGCAGAGTTGAACTAGATATGGCCCATGTGTGTAGGAAGCACAGTTGTTTTGTACTCAGCAAGCTCACTGTTCTGGCCCTATAGGAAACACAGTAGAGTAGAAGAGTGCTCTTTCCTCAAAAGCAGAGTGTGTTTCTTGTAAGGCGAGCTAGAGTTTGTTTCCCAGTCCTAAATGGAGTTGAATCACATGCAGTTTCCGTTCCTACGAGCAAGAGTCACTATTGTGCTCCCTTTGCCATACACAATGCAAATAGCCCTCGCGTCTGTTCCCAGCAAGTACAGTGTATTGGACTGAAGAGGAGCTACTGTTCTTGTCAGTTTCCTAAGCAGAATTGAACTAGATATGGCCCGTGTTTGTAGGAAGCACAGTTCTTTTGTTCTGAGAAAGCTCAATGTTTGGACCCCATAGGAAACACGGTAGAGTAGAAGAGTTCTCTTTTCACAAAAGCAGAGTGTGTTTCTTGTAAGGCTAGCTAGTGTTTGTTTCCCAGTCCTAAATGGAGTTGAATCCCATGCAGTTTCTGGTCCTACGATCAAGGGTTGTTTTCTGGTAAGAAGAGTCAATATTGCGCTCCCATTGCCATACACAGTGCAAATAGCACTGGCGTCTGTACCCAGCATGAACAGCATATTGGACTGAAGAGGATCTACTGTTCTTTTCAGTTTCCTAAGCAGAGTTGAACTAGATATGGCCCGTGTGTGTAGGAAACACAGTTCTTTTGTTCTGAGCAAGCTCACTGTTCGGACCCCATAGGAAACACAGTAGAGTAGAAGAGTGCTCTTTTCTCAAAAGCAGAGTGTGTTTCTTGTAAGGCGAGCTAGCGTTTGTTTCCCAGTCCTAAATGGACTTGAAATACACATGCAGTTTCTGGTACTACGAGCAAGAGTTGTTTTCTGGTAAGAAGAGTCACTATTGCGCTCCCTTTGCCATACACAGTGCAAATAGCCCTCATGTCTGTTCCCAGCATGTACAGTGTATTGGACTGAAGAGGAGCTACTGTTCTTGTCATTTTCCTAAGCAGAATTGAACTAGATATGGCCCGTGTGTGTAGGAAGCACAGTTCTTTTGTACTCAGCAAGCTCACTGTTCTGGCCCTATAGGAAACACAGTAGAGTAGAAGAATGCTCTTTTCTCAAAAGCAGAGTGTGTTTCTTGTAAGGCGAGCTAGCGTTTGTTTCCCAGTCCTAAATGGAGTTGAATCACATGCAGTTTCTGGTCCTACGAGCAAGAGTTTTTTCTGGTAATAAGAGTCACTATTGCGCTCCCATTGTCATACACAGGGCAAATAGCACTGGCCTCTGTTCTCAGCATGTACAGTGTATTGGACTGAAGAGGATCTACAGTTCTTGTGAGGTTCCTAAGCAGAGTTGAACTAGATATGGCCCATGTGTGTAGGAAGCACAGTTGTTTTGTACTCAGCAAGCTCACTGTTCTGGCCCTATAGGAAACACAGTAGAGTAGAAAAATGCTCTTTCCTCAAAAGCAGAGTGTGTTTCTTGTAAGGCGAGCTAGAGTTTGTTTCCCAGTCCTAAATGGAGTTGAATCACATGCAGTTTCCGTTCCTACGAGCAAGAGTCACTATTGTGCTCCCTTTGCCATACACAATGCAAATAGCCCTCGCGTCTGTTCCCAGCAAGTACAGTGTATTGGACTGAAGAGGAGCTACTGTTCTTGTCAGTTTCCTAAGCAGAATTGAACTAGATATGGCCCGTGTTTGTAGGAAGCACAGTTCTTTTGTTCTGAGAAAGCTCAATGTTTGGACCCCATAGGAAACACGGTAGAGTAGAAGAGTTCTCTTTTCACAAAAGCAGAGTGTGTTTCTTGTAAGGCTAGCTAGTGTTTGTTTCCCAGTCCTAAATGGAGTTGAATCACATGCAGTTTCTGGTCCTACGAGCAAGGGTTGTTTTCTGGTAAGAAGAGTCACTATTGCGCTCCCATTGCCATACACAGTGCAAATAGCACTGGCGTCTGTACCCAGCATGTACAGCATATTGGACTGAAGAGGATCTACTGTTCTTTTCAGTTTCCTAAGCAGAGTTGAACTAGATATGGCCCGTGTGTGTAGGAAACACAGTTATTTGTTCTGAGCAAGCTCACTGTTCGGACCCCATAGGAAACACAGTAGAGTAGAAGAGTGCTCTTTTCTCAAAAGCAGAGTGTGTTTCTTGTAAGGCAAGCTAGCGTTTGTTTCCCAGTCCTAAATGGACTTGAAATACACATGCAGTTTCTGGTACTACGAGCAAGAGTTGTTTTCTGGTAAGAAGAGTCACTATTGCGCTCCCTTTGCCATACACAGTGCAAATAGCCCTCATGTCTGTTCCCAGCATGTACAGTGTATTGGACTGAAGAGGAGCTACTGTTCTTGTCATTTTCCTAAGCATAATTGAACTAGATATGGCCCGTGTGTGTAGGAAGCACAGTTCTTTTGTACTCAGCAAGCTCACTGTTCTGGCCCTATAGGAAACACAGTAGAGTAGAAGAATGCTCTTTTCTCAAAAGCAGAGTGTGTTTCTTGTAAGGCGAGCTAGCGTTTGTTTCCCTGTCCTAAATGGAGTTGAATCACATGCAGTTTCTGGTCCTACGAGCAAGAGTTTTTTCTGGTAATAAGAGTCACTATTGCGCTCCCATTGTCATACACAGGGCAAATAGCACTGGCCTCTGTTCTCAGCATGTACAGTGTATTGGACTGAAGAGGATCTACTGTTCTTGTGAGGTTCCTAAGCAGAGTTGAACTAGATATGGCCCATGTGTGTAGGAAGCACAGTTGTTTTGTACTCAGCAAGCTCACTGTTCTGGCCCTATAGGAAACACAGTAGAGTAGAAGAGTGCTCTTTCCTCAAAAGCAGAGTGTGTTTCTTGTAAGGCGAGCTAGAGTTTGTTTCCCAGTCCTAAATGGAGTTGAATCACATGCAGTTTCCGTTCCTACGAGCAAGAGTCACTATTGTGCTCCCTTTGCCATACACAATGCAAATAGCCCTCGCGTCTGTTCCCAGCAAGTACAGTGTATTGGACTGAAGAGGAGCTACTGTTCTTGTCAGTTTCCTAAGCAGAGTTGAACTAGATATGGCCCATGTGTGTAGGAAGCACATTTCTTTTGTTCTCAGCAAGCTCACTGTTCGGACCCCATAGGAAACACATTAGAGTAGAAGAGTGCTCTTTTCTCAAAAGCAGAGTGTGTTTCTTGTAAGGCGAGCTAGTGTTTGTTTCCCAGTCCTAAATGGAGTTGAATCACATGCAGTTTCTGGTCCTACGAGCAAGGGCTTTTTTCTGGTAAGAAGAGTTACTATTGCGCTCCCATTGCCATACACAGTGCAAATAGCACTGCTGTCTGTACCCAGCATGTACAGCGTATTGGACTGAAGAGGATCTACTGTTCTTTTCAGTTTCCTAAGCAGAGTTGAACTAGATATGGCCCGTGTGTGTAGGAAGCACAGTTCTTTTGTTCTGAGCAAGCTCACTGTTCGGACCCCATAGAAAACACAGTAGAGTAGAAGAGTGCTCTTTTCTCAAAAGCAGAGTGTGTTTCTTGTAAGGCGAGCTAGCCTTTGTTTCCCAGTCCTAAATGGAGTTGAATCACATGCAGTTTCTGGTCATACGAGCAAGAGTTGTTTTCTGGTAAGAAGGGTCACTATTGCGCTCCCTTTGCCATACACAGTGCAAATAGCCCTCATGTCTGTTCCCAGCATGTACAGTGTATTGGACTGAAGAGGAGCTACTGTTCTTGTCATTTTCCTAAGCAGAATTGAACTATATATGGCCCGTGTCTGTAGGAAGCACAGTTCTTTTGTACTCAGCAAGCTCACTGTTCTGGCCCTATAGGAAACACAGTAGAGTAGAAGAGTGCTCTTTCCTCAAAAGCAGAGTGTGTTTTTGTAAGGCGAGCTAGCATTTGTTTCGCAGTCCTAAACGGAGTTGAATCACATGCAGTTTCCTTTCCTACGAGCAAGAGTTTTTTTCTGGTAAGGAAAGTCACTATTGCGCTCCCATTGCCATACACAGTGCAAATAGCTCTCGCGTCTGTTCCCAGCAAGTACAGTGTATTGGACTGAAGAGGAGCTACTGTTCTTGTCAGTTTCCTAAGCAGAATAGAACTAGATATGGCCCGTGTGTGTGTTTGAAGCACAGTTCTTTTGTTCTGAGCAAGCTCACTGTTTGGACCCCATAGGAAACACAGTAGAGTAGAAGAGTGCTCATTTCTCAAAAGCAGAGTGTGTTTCTTGTAAGGCAAGCTAGCGTTTGTTTCCCAGTCCTAAATGGAGTTGAAATACACATGCAGTTTCTGGTTCTACGAGCAAGAGTTGTTTTCTGGTACAAAGAGTCACTATTGTGCTCCCTTTGCCATACACAGTGCAAATAGCCCTCGCGTCTGTTCCCAGCAAGTACAGTGTATTGGACTGAAGAGGAGCTACTGTTCTTTTCAGTTTTATTAGCAGAGTTGAACTAGATATGGCCCGTGTGTGTAGGAAGCACAGTTCTTTTGTTCTGAGCAAGCTCACTGTTCGAACCCCATAGGAAACACAGTACAGTAGAAGAGTGCATTTTTCTCAAATGCAGAATGTGTTTCTTGTAAGGCGAGCTAGCGTTTGTTTCCCAGTCCTAAATGGAGTTGAAATACACATGCAGTTTCTGGTCCTACGAGCAAGGGTTGTTTTCTGGTAAAAAGAGTCACTATTGCACTCCCATTGCCATACACAGAGCAAATAGCACTGGCGTCTGTACCCAGCATGTACAGCGTATTGGACTGAAGAGGATCTACTGTTTTTTTCAGTTTCCTAAGCAGAGTTGAACTAGATATGGCCCTTGTGTGTAGGAAGCACAGTTCTTTTCTTCTGAGGAAGCTCACTGTTCGGACCACATAGGAAACACAGTAGAGTAGAAGAGTGCTCTTTTCTCAAAAGCAGAGTGTGTTTCTTGTAAGGCGAGCTAGCGTTTGTTTCCCAGTCCTAAATGGAGTTGAATCAAATGCATTTTTTGGTCCTCCGAGCAAGAGTTGTTTTCTGGTAAGAAGAGTCACTATTGTGCTCCCATGCCATACATTGTGCAAATAGCCCTCTCGTCTGTTCCCAGCAAGTACAGTGTATTGGACTGAAGAGGAGCTACTGTTCTTGTCAGTTTCCTAAGCAGAATTGAACAAGATATGGCCCGTGTGAGTAGGAAGCACAGTTCTTTTGTTCTGAGCAAGCTCACATTTCGAACCCCATAGAAAACACAGTAGAGTAGAAGAGTGCATTTTTCTCAAAAGCAGAGTGTGTTTCTTGTAAGGTGAGCTAGCGTTTGTTTCCCAGTCATAAACGGAGTTGAAATACACATGCAGTTTCTGGTACTACGAGCAAGAGTTGTTTTCTGGTTAGAAGAGTCACTATTGCGCTCCCTTTGCCATACACAGTGCAAATAGCCCTCATGTCTGTTCCCAGCATGTACAGTGTATTGGACTGAAGAGGAGCTACTGTTCTTGTCATTTTCCTAAGCAGAGATGAACTAGATATGGCCCATGTGTGTAGGAAGCACATTTCTTTTGTTCTCAGCAAGCTCACTGTTCGGACCCCATAGGAAACACAGTAGAGTAGAAGAATGCTCTTTTCTCAAAAGCAGAGTGTGTTTCTTGTAAGGCTAGCTAGCGTTTGTTTCCCAGTCCTAAATGGAGTTGAATCACATGCAGTTTCTGGTCCTACGAGCAAGAGTTTTTTCTGGTAATAAGAGTCACTATTGCGCTCCCATTGTCATACACAGGGCAAATAGCACTGGCCTCTGTTCTCAGCATGTACAGTGTATTGGACTGAAGAGGATCTACTGTTCTTGTGAGGTTCCTAAGCAGAGTTGAACTAGATATGGCCCATGTGTGTAGGAAGCACAGTTGTTTTGTACTCAGCAAGCTCACTGTTCTGGCCCTATAGGAAACACAGTAGAGTAGAAGAGTGCTCTTTCCTCAAAAGCAGAGTGTGTTTCTTGTAAGGCGAGCTAGAGTTTGTTTCCCAGTCCTAAATGGAGTTGAATCACATGCAGTTTCCGTTCCTACGAGCAAGAGTCACTATTGTGCTCCCTTTGCCATACACAATGCAAATAGCCCTCACGTCTGTTCCCAGCAAGTACAGTGTATTGGACTGAAGAGGAGCTACTGTTCTTGTCAGTTTCCTAAGCAGAGTTGGACTAGATATGGCCCATGTGTGTAGGAAGCACATTTCTTTTGTTCTCAGCAAGCTCACTGTTCGGACCCGATAGGAAACACATTAGAGTAGAAGAGTGCTCTTTTCTCAAAAGCAGAGTGTGTTTCTTGTAAGGCGAGCTAGTGTTTGTTTCCCAGTCCTAAATGGAGTTGAATCACATGCAGTTTCTGGTCCTACGAGCAAGGGCTTTTTTCTGGTAAGAAGAGTTACTATTGCGCTCCCATTGCCATACACAGTGCAAATAGCACTGCTGTCTGTACCCAGCATGTACAGCGTATTGGACTGAAGAGGATCTACTGTTCTTTTCAGTTTCCTAAGCAGAGTTGAACTAGATATGGCCCGTGTGTGTAGGAAGCACAGTTCTTTTGTTCTGAGCAAGCTCACTGTTCGGACCCCATAGAAAACACAGTAGAGTAGAAGAGTGCTCTTTTCTCAAAAGCAGAGTGTGTTTCTTGTAAGGCGAGCTAGCGTTTGTTTCCCAGTCCTAAATGGACTTGAAATACACATGCAGTTTCTGGTCCTACGAGCAAGAGTTGTTTTCTGGTAAGAAGGGTCACTATTGCGCTCCCTTTGCCATACACAGTGCAAATAGCCCTCATGTCTGTTCCCAGCATGTACAGTGTATTGGACTGAAGAGGAGCTACTGTTCTTGTCATTTTCCTAAGCAGAATTGAACTATATATGGCCCGTGTCTGTAGGAAGCACAGTTCTTTTGTACTCAGCAAGCTCACTGTTCTGGCCCTATAGGAAACACAGTAGAGTAGAAGAGTGCTCTTTCCTCAAAAGCAGAGTGTGTTTTTGTAAGGCGAGCTAGCATTTGTTTCGCAGTCCTAAACGGAGTTGAATCACATGCAGTTTCCTTTCCTACGAGCAAGAGTTTTTTTCTGGTAAGGAAAGTCACTATTGCGCTCCCATTGCCATACACAGTGCAAATAGCTCTCGCGTCTGTTCCCAGCAAGTACAGTGTATTGGACTGAAGAGGAGCTACTGTTCTTGTCAGTTTCCTAAGCAGAATAGAACTAGATATGGCCCGTGTGTGTGTTTGAAGCACAGTTCTTTTGTTCTGAGCAAGCTCACTGTTTGGACCCCATAGGAAACACAGTAGAGTAGAAGAGTGCTCATTTCTCAAAAGCAGAGTGTGTTTCTTGTAAGGCAAGCTAGCGTTTGTTTCCCAGTCCTAAATGGAGTTGAAATACACATGCAGTTTCTGGTTCTACGAGCAAGAGTTGTTTTCTGGTACAAAGAGTCACTATTGTGCTCCCTTTGCCATACACAGTGCAAATAGCCCTCGCGTCTGTTCCCAGCAAGTACAGTGTATTGGACTGAAGAGGAGCTACTGTTCTTTTCAGTTTCCTAAGCAGAGTTGAACTAGATATGGCCCGTGTGTGTAGGAAGCACAGTTCTTTTGTTCTGAGCAAGCTCACTGTTCGAACCCCATAGGAAACACAGTAGAGTAGAAGAGTGCATTTTTCTCAAATGCAGAATGTGTTTCTTGTAAGGCGAGCTAGCGTTTGTTTCCCAGTCCTAAATGGAGTTGAAATACACATGCAGTTTCTGGTCCTACGAGCAAGGGTTGTTTTCTGGTAAAAAGAGTCACTATTGCACTCCCATTGCCATACACAGTGCAAATAGCACTGGCGTCTGTACCCAGCATGTACAGCGTATTGGACTGAAGAGGATCTACTGTTTTTTTCAGTTTCCTAAGCAGAGTTGAACTAGATATGGCCCTTGTGTGTAGGAAGCACAGTTCTTTTCTTCTGAGGAAGCTCACTGTTCGGACCACATAGGAAACACAGTAGAGTAGAAGAGTGCTCTTTTCTCAAAAGCAGAGTGTGTTTCTTGTAAGGCGAGCTAGCGTTTGTTTCCCAGTCCTAAATGGAGTTGAATCAAATGCATTTTTTGGTCCTCCGAGCAAGAGTTGTTTTCTGGTAAGAAGAGTCACTATTGTGCTCCCATGCCATACATAGTGCAAATAGCCCTCTCGTCTGTTCCCAGCAAGTACAGTGTATTGGACTGAAGAGGAGCTACTGTTCTTGTCAGTTTCCTAAGCAGAATTGAACAAGATATGGCCCGTGTGAGTAGGAAGCACAGTTCTTTTGTTCTGAGCAAGCTCACATTTCGAACCCCATAGAAAACACAGTAGAGTAGAAGAGTGCATTTTTCTCAAAAGCAGAGTGTGTTTCTTGTAAGGTGAGCTAGCGTTTGTTTCCCAGTCATAAACGGAGTTGAAATACACATGCAGTTTCTGGTACTACGAGCAAGAGTTGTTTTCTGGTTAGAAGAGTCACTATTGCGCTCCCTTTGCCATACACAGTGCAAATAGCCCTCATGTCTGTTCCCAGCATGTACAGTGTATTGGACTGAAGAGGAGCTACTGTTCTTGTCATTTTCCTAAGCAGAATTGAACTAGATATGGCCCATGTGTGTAGGAAGCACATTTCTTTTGTTCTCAGCAAGCTCACTGTTCGGACCCCATAGGAAACACAGTAGAGTAGAAGAATGCTCTTTTCTCAAAAGCAGAGTGTGTTTCTTGTAAGGCGAGCTAGCGTTTGTTTCCCAGTCCTAAATGGAGTTGAATCACATGCAGTTTCTGGTCCTACGAGCAAGAGTTTTTTCTGGTAATAAGAGTCACTATTGCGCTCCCATTGTCATACACAGGGCAAATAGCACTGGCCTCTGTTCTCAGCATGTACAGTGTATTGGACTGAAGAGGATCTACTGTTCTTGTGAGGTTCCTAAGCAGAGTTGAACTAGATATGGCCCATGTGTGTAGGAAGCACAGTTGTTTTGTACTCAGCAAGCTCACTGTTCTGGCCCTATAGGAAACACAGTAGAGTAGAAGAGTGCTCTTTCCTCAAAAGCAGAGTGTGTTTCTTGTAAGGCGAGCTAGAGTTTGTTTCCCAGTCCTAAATGGAGTTGAATCACATGCAGTTTCCGTTCCTACGAGAAAGAGTCACTATTGCGCTCCCTTTGCCATACACAATGCAAATAGCCCTCGCGTCTGTTCCCAGCAAGTACAGTGTATTGGACTGAAGAGGAGCTACTGTTCTTGTCAGTTTCCTAAGCAGAGTTGAACTAGATATGGCCCATGTGTGTAGGAAGCACATTTCTTTTGTTCTCAGCAAGCTCACTGTTCGGACCCCATAGGAAACACATTAGAGTAGAAGAGTGCTCTTTTCTCAAAAGCAGAGTGTGTTTCTTGTAAGGCGAGCTAGTGTTTGTTTCCCAGTCCTAAATGGAGTTGAATCACATGCAGTTACTGGTCCTACGAGCAAGGGCTTTTTTCTGGTAAGAAGAGTTACTATTGCGCTCCCATTGCCATACACAGTGCAAATAGCACTGCTGTCTGTACCCAGCATGTACAGCGTATTGGACTGAAGAGGATCTACTGTTCTTTTCAGTTTCATAAGCAGAGTTTAACTAGATATGGCCCGTGATGTAGGAAGCACAGTTCTTTTCTTCTGAGGAAGCTCACTGTTCGGACCCCATAGGAAACACAGTAGAGTAGAAGAGTGCTCTTTTCTCAAAAGCAGAGTGTGTTTCTTGTAAGGCGAGCTAGCGTTTGTTTCCCAGTCCTAAATGGACTTGAAATACACATGCAGTTTCTGGTCCTACGAGCAAGAGTTGTTTTCTGGTAAGAAGGGTCACTATTGCGCTCCCTTTGCCATACACAGTGCAAATAGCCCTCATGTCTGTTCCCAGCATGTACAGTGTATTGGACTGAAGAGGAGCTACTGTTCTTGTCATTTTCCTAAGCAGAATTGAACTATATATGGCCCGTGTCTATAGGAAGCACAGTTCTTTTGTACTCAGCAAGCACACTGTTCTGGCCCTTTAGGAAACACAGTAGAGTAGAAGAGTGCTCTTTCCTCAAAAGCAGAGTGTGTTTTTGTAAGGCGAGCTAGCATTTGTTTCGCAGTCCTAAACGGAGTTGAATCACATGCAGTTTCCTTTCCTACGAGCAAGAGTTTTTTTCTGGTAAGGAAAGTCACTATTGCGCTCCCATTGCCATACACAGTGCAAATAGCACTCGCCTCTGTTCCCAGCAAGTACAGTGTATTGGACTGAAGAGGAGCTACTGTTCTTGTCAGTTTCCTAAGCAGAATAGAACTAGATATGGCCCGTGTGTGTGTTTGAAGCACAGTTCTTTTGTTCTGAGCAAGCTCACTGTTTGGACCCCATAGGAAACACAGTAGAGTAGAAGAGTGCTCATTTCTCAAAAGCAGAGTGTGTTTCTTGTAAGGCAAGCTAGCGTTTGTTTCCCAGTCCTAAATGGAGTTGAAATACACATGCAGTTTCTGGTTCTACGAGCAAGAGTTGTTTTCTGGTACAAAGAGTCACTATTGTGCTCCCTTTGCCATACACAGTGCAAATAGCCCTCGCGTCTGTTCCCAGCAAGTACAGTGTATTGGACTGAAGAGGAGCTACTGTTCTTTTCAGTTTCCTAAGCAGAGTTGAACTAGATATGGCCCGTGTGTGTAGGAAGCACAGTTCTTTTGTTCTGAGCAAGCTCACTGTTCGAACCCCATAGGAAACACAGTAGAGTAGAAGAGTGCATTTTTCTCAAATGCAGAATGTGTTTCTTGTAAGGCGAGCTAGCGTTTGTTTCCCAGTCCTAAATGGAGTTGAAATGCACATGCAGTTTCTGGTCCTACGAGCAAGGGTTGTTTTCTGGTAAAAAGAGTCACTATTGCACTCCCATTGCCATACACAGTGCAAATAGCACTGGCGTCTGTACCCAGCATGTACAGCGTATTGGACTGAAGAGGATCTACTGTTTTTTTCAGTTTCCTAAGCAGAGTTGAACTAGATATGGCCCTTGTGTGTAGGAAGCACAGTTCTTTTCTTCTGAGGAAGCTCACTGTTCGGACCACATAGGAAACACAGTAGAGTAGAAGAGTGCTCTTTTCTCAAAAGCAGAGTGTGTTTCTTGTAAGGCGAGCTAGCGTTTGTTTCCCAGTCCTAAATGGAGTTGAATCAAATGCAGTTTTTGGTCCTCCGAGCAAGAGTTGTTTTCTGGTAAGAAGAGTCACTATTGTGCTCCCATGCCATACATAGTGCAAATAGCCCTCTCGTCTGTTCCCAGCAAGTACAGTGTATTGGACTGAAGAGGAGCTACTGTTCTTGTCAGTTTCCTAAGCAGAATTGAACAAGATATGGCCCGTGTGAGTAGGAAGCACAGTTCTTTTGTTCTGAGCAAGCTCACATTTCGAACCCCATAGAAAACACAGTAGAGTAGAAGAGTGCATTTTTCTCAAAAGCAGAGTGTGTTTCTTGTAAGGTGAGCTAGCGTTTGTTTCCCAGTCATAAACGGAGTTGAAATACACATGCAGTTTCTGGTCCTACGAGCAAGAGTTGTTTTCTGGTAAGAAGGGTCACTATTGCGCTCCCTTTGCCATACACAGTGCAAATAGCCCTCATGTCTGTTCCCAGCATGTACAGTGTATTGGACTGAAGAAGAGCTACTGTTCTTGTCATTTTCCTAAGCAGAATTGAACTATATATGGCCCGTGTCTATAGGAAGCACAGTTCTTTTGTACTCAGCAAGCACACTGTTCTGGCCCTTTAGGAAACACAGTAGAGTAGAAGAGTGCTCTTTCCTCAAAAGCAGAGTGTGTTTTTGTAAGGCGAGCTAGCGTTTGTTTCCCAGTCCTAAATGGAGTTGAATCACATGCAGTTTCTGGTCCTACGAGCAAGAGTTTTTTCTGGTAATAAGAGTCACTATTGCGCTCCCATTGTCATACACAGGGCAAATAGCACTGGCCTCTGTTCTCAGCATGTACAGTGTATTGGACTGAAGAGGATCTACTGTTCTTGTGAGGTTCCTAAGCAGAGTTGAACTAGATATGGCCCATGTGTGTAGGAAGCACAGTTGTTTTGTACTCAGCAAGCTCACTGTTCTGGCCCTATAGGAAACACAGTAGAGTAGAAGAGTGCTCTTTCCTCAAAAGCAGAGTGTGTTTCTTGTAAGGCGAGCTAGAGTTTGTTTCCCAGTCCTAAATGGAGTTGAATCACATGCAGTTTCCGTTCCTACGAGAAAGAGTCACTATTGCGCTCCCTTTGCCATACACAATGCAAATAGCCCTCGCGTCTGTTCCCAGCAAGTACAGTGTATTGGACTGAAGAAGAGCTACTGTTCTTGTCAGTTTCCTAAGCAGAGTTGAACTAGATATGGCCCATGTGTGTAGGAAGCACAGTTCTTTTGTTCTCAGCAAGCTCACTGTTCGGACCCCATAGGAAACACATTAGAGTAGAAGAGTGCTCTTTTCTCAAAAGCAGAGTGTGTTTCTTGTAAGGCGAGCTAGCATTTGTTTCCCAGTCCTAAATGGAGTTGAATCACATGCAGTTTCTGTTCCTACGAGCAAGGGTTGTTTTCTGGTAAGAAGAGTCACTATTGCGCTCCCATTGCCATACGCAGTGCAAATAGCACTGGCGTCTGTACCCAGCATGTACAGCGTATTGGACTGAAGAGGATCTACTGTTTTTTTCAGTTTCCTAAGCAGAGTTGAACTAGATATGGCCCGTGTGTGTAGGAAGCACAGTTCTTTTCTTCTGAGGAAGCTCACTGTTCGGACCCCATAGGAAACACAGTAGAGTAGAAGAGTGCTCTTTTCTCAAAAGCAGAGTGTGTTTCTTGTAAGGCGAGCTAGCGTTTGTTTCCCAGTCCTAAATGGAGTTGAATCAAATGCAGTTTTTGGTCCTACGAGCAAGAGTTGTTTTCTGTTAAGAAGAGTCACTATTGTGCTCCCATGCCATACATAGTGCAAATAGCCCTCTCGTCTGTTCCCAGCAAGTACAGTGTATTGGACTGAAGAGGAGCTACTGTTCTTGTCAGTTTCCTAAGCAGAATTGAACAAGATATGGCCCGTGTGAGTAGGAAGCACAGTTCTTTTGTTCTGAGCAAGCTCACATTTTGAACCCCATAGAAAACACAGTAGAGTAGAAGAGTGCATTTTTCTCAAAAGCAGAGTGTGTTTCTTGTAAGGTGAGCTAGCGTTTGTTTCCCAGTACTAAACGGAGTTGAAATACACATGCAGTTTCTGGTACTATGAGCAAGAGTTGTTTTCTGGTTAGAAGAGTCACTATTGTGCTCCCTTTGCCATACACAGTGCAAATAGCCCTCATGTCTGTTCCCAGCATGTACAGTGTATTGGACTGAAGAGGAGCTACTGTTCTTGTCATTTTCCTAAGTAGAGATGAACTAGATATGGCCCATGTGTGTAGGAAGCACATTTCTTTTGTTCTCAGCAAGCTCACTGTTCGGACCCCATAGGAAACACAGTAGAGTAGAAGAATGCTCTTTTCTCAAAAGCAGAGTGTGTTTCTTGTAGGCGAGCTAGCGTTTGTTTCCCAGTCCTAAATGGAGTTGAATCACATGCAGTTTCTGGTCCTACGAGCAAGAGTTTTTTCTGGAAATAAGAGTCACTATTGCGCTCCCATTGTCATACACAGGGCAAATAGCACTGGCCTCTGTTCCCAGCATGTACAGTGTATTGGACTGAAGAGGATCTACTGTTCTTGTGAGGTTCCTAAGCAGAGTTGAACTAGATATGGCCCATGTGTGTAGGAAGCACAGTTGTTTTGTACTCAGCAAGCTCACTGTTCTGGCCCTATAGGAAACACAGTAGAGTAGAAGAGTGCTCTATCCTCAAAAGCAGAGTGTGTTTCTTGTAAGGTGAGCTAGAGTTTGTTTCCCAGTCCTAAATGGAGTTGAATCACATGCAGTTTCCGTTCCTACGAGCAAGAGTCACTATTGTGCTCCCTTTGCCATACACATTGCAAATAGCCCTCGCGTCTGTTCCCAGCAAGTACAGTGTATTGGACTGAAGAGGAGCTACTGTTCTTGTCAGTTTCCTAAGCAGAGTTGAACTAGATATGGCCCGTGTGTAGGAAGCACAGTTCTTTTGTTCTCAGCAAGCTCACTGTTCGGACCCCATAGAAAATACAGTAAGAGTAGAAGAGTGCTCTTTTCTCAAAAGCAGAGTGTGTTTCTTGTAAGGCGAGCTAGCGTTTGTTTCCCAGTCCTAAATGGAGTTGAATCAAATGCAGTTTTTGGTCCTACGAGCAAGAGTTGTTTTCTGGTAAGAAGAGTCACTATTGTGCTCCCATTGCCATACATAGTACAAATAACACTCACGTCTGTTTCCAGCAAGTACAGTGTATTGGTCTGAAGAGGAGCTACTGTTCATGTCAGTTTCCTAAGCAAAGTTGAACTAGATAAGTCCTGTGTGTGTAGGAAGCACAGTTCATTTGTTCTGAGCAGGCTCACTGTTCAAACCTCATAGGAAACACAGTAGAGTAGAAGAGTGCTCTTTTCTCAAAAGCAGAGTGTGTTTCTTGTAAGGCGAGCTACCATTTGTTTCCCAGTCCTAAATGGAGTTGAAATACACATGCAGTTTCTGGTCCTACCAGCAAGAGTTGTTTTCTGGTTAGAAGAGTCACTATTGCGCTCCCTTTGCCATACACAATGCAAATAGCCCTCGCGTCTGTTCCCATCAAGTACAGTGTATTGGACTGAAGAGGATCTACTGTTCTTGTCAGTTTCCTAAGCAGAATTGAACAAGATATGGCCCATGTGTGTAGGAAGCACAGTTCTTCTGTTCTGAGCAAGCTCCCATTTCGAACCCCATAGAAAACACAGTAGAGTAGAAGAGTGCTCTTTTTTCAAAAGCAGAGTGTGTTTCTTGAAAGGCGAGCTAGCGTTTGTTTCCCAGTCCTAAATGGAGTTGAATCACATGCAGTTTCTGGTCCTACGTGCAAGAGTTGTTTTCTGGTAAGAAGAGTCACTATTGCACTCCCATTGCCATACACAGTGCAAATAGCACTGTCGTCTGTACCCAGCATATATAGTGTATTGGACTGAAGAGGATCTACTGTTCTTGTCAGTTTCCTAAGCAGAATTGAACTAGATATGGCCCGTGTGTGTAGGAAGCACAGTTCTTTTGTTCTGAGCAAGCTCACTGTTCTAGCCCTATAGGAAACACAGTGGAGTAGAAGAGTGCTCTTTTCTCAAAAGCAGAGTGTGTTTCTTGTCAGGCGAGCTAGCGTTTGTTTCCCAGTCCTAAATGGAGTTGAATCACATGCAGTTTCTGGTCCTACGTGCAAGAGTTGTTTTCTGGTAAGAAGAGTCACTATTGCACTCCCATTGCCATACACAGTGCAAATAGCACTGTCGTCTGTACCCAGCATATATAGTGTATTGGACTGAAGAGGATCTACTGTTCTTGTCAGTTTCCTAAGCAGAATTGAACTAGATATGGCCCGTGTGTGTAAGAAGCACAGTTCTTTTGTTCTGAGCAAGCTCACTGTTCTAGCCCTATAGGAAACACAGTGGAGTAGAAGAGTGCTCTTTTCTCAAAAGCAGAGTGTGTTTCTTGTCAGGCGAGCTAGCGTTTGTTTCCCAGTCCTAAATGGAGTTGAATCACATGCAGTTTCCGTTCCTACTAGCAAGAGTTGATTTCTGGTAAGGAAAGTCACTATTGCGCTCCCATTGCCATACACAGTGCAAATAGCACTCGCGTCTGTTCCCAGGAAGTACAGTGTATTGGACTGAATAGGAGCTACTGTTCTTGTCAGTTTCCTAAGCAGAATTGAACTAGATATGGCCCATGTGTGTAGGAGGCACAGTTCTTTTGTACTCAGCAAGCTCACTGTTTGGACCCCATAGGAAACACAGTAGAGTAGAAGAGTGCTCTTTTCTCAAAAGCAGAGTGTGTTTCTTGTAAGGCGAGCTAGCATTTGTTTCCCAGTCCTAAATGGAGTTGAAATACACAAGCAGTTTCTGGTCCTACCAGCAAGAGTTGTTTTCTGGTTAGAAGAGTCACTATTGCGCTCCCTTTGCCATACACAATGCAAATAGCCCTCACGTCTGTTCCCAGCAAGTACAGTGTATTGGACTGAAGAGGAGCTACTGTTCTTGTCAGTTTCCTAAGCAGAGTTGAACTAGATATGGCCCATATGTGTAGGAAGCACATTTCTTTTGTTCTCAGGAAGCTCACTGTTCGGACCCCATAGGAAACACAGTAGAGTAGAAGAGTGCTCTTTTCTCAAAAGCAGAGTGTGTTTCTTGTAAGGCGAGCTAGCGTTTGTTTCCCAGTCCTAAATGTAGTTGAATCACATGCAGTTTCTGGTCCTACGAGCAAGAGTTGTTTTCTGGTAAGAAGAGTCACTTTGCACTCCCATTGCCATACACAGTGCAAATAGCAATGTCGTCTGTACCCAGCATGTACAGTGTATTGGACTGAAGAGGATCTACTGTTCTTGTCAGTTTCCTAAGCAGAATTGAACTAGATATGGCCCGTGTGTAGGAAGCAGAGTTCTTTTGTTCTGAGCAATCTCACTGTTCTAGGAAACACAGTGGAGTAGAAGAGTGCTCTTTTCTCAAAAGCAGAGTATGTTTCTTGTAAGGCGAGCTAGCGTTTGTTTCCCAGTCCTAAATGGAATTGAATCACATGCAGTTTCTGGTCCTACGAGCAAGAGTTTTTTCTGGTAATAAGAGTCACTATTGTGCTCCCATTGTCATATACATGGCAAATAGCACTGGCCTCTGTTCTCAGCATGTACAGTGTATTGGACTGAAGAGGATCTACTGTTCTTGTGAGGTTCCTAAGCAGAGTTGAACTAGATATGGCCCATGTGTGTAGGAAGCACAGTTCTTTTGTACTCAGCAAGCTCTCTGTTCTGGCCCTATAGGAAACACAGTAGAGTAGAAGAGTGCTCTTTCCTCAAAAGCAGAGTGTGTTTCTTGTAAGGTGAGTGAGCGTTTGTTTTCCAGTCCTAAATGGAGTTGAATCACATGCAGTTTCCGTTCCTACGAGCAAGACTTGTTTTCTGGTAAGGAAAGTCACTATTGCGCTCCCATTGCCATACACAGTGCAAATAGCACTCGCGTCTGTTCCCAGGAAGTACAGTGTATTGGACTGAAGAGGAGCTACTGTTCTTGTCAGTTTCCTAAGCAGAATTGAACTAGATATGGCCTGTGTGTGTAGGAAGCACAGTTCTTTTGTACTCAGCAAGCTTACTGTTTGGACCCCATATTAAACACAGTAGAGTAGAAGAGTGCTCTTTTCTCAAAAGCAGAGTGTGTTTCTTGTAAGGCGAGCTAGCATTTGTTTCCCAGTCCTAAATGGAGTTGAATCACATGCAGTTTCTGTTCCTACGAGCAAGGGTTGTTTTCTGGTAAGAAGAGTCACTATTGCGCTCCCATTGCCATACACAGTGCAAATAGCACTGGCGTCTGTACCCAGCATGTACAGCGTATTGGACTGAAGAGGATCTACTGTTCTTTTCAGTTTCCTAACCAGAGTTGAACTAGATATGCCCCGTGTGTGTAGGAAGCACAGTTCTTTTGTTCTGAGCAAGCTCACTGTTCGGACCCCATAGGAAACACTGTAGAGTAGAATAGTGTTCTTTTCTCAAAAGCAGAGTGTGTTTCTTGTAAGGCGAGCTAGCGTTTGTTTCCAAATCCTAAATGGAGTTGAATCACATGCAGTTTCTGGTCCTACGAGCAAGAGTTTTTTTCTGATAAGAAGAGTCACTATTGCGCTCCCATTGCCATACACAGTACAAATAGCACTGGCGTCTGTTCCCAGCATGTACAGCGTATTGGACTGAAGAGGATCTACTGTTCTTTTCAGTTTCCTAAGCTGAGTTGAACTAGATATGGCCCGTGTGTGTAGGAAGCACAGTTCTTTTGTTCTGAGCAATCTCACTGTTCTAGGAAACACAGTGGAGTAGAAGAGTGCTCTTTTCTCAAAAGCAGTGTTTGTTTCTTGTAAGGTGAGCTAGCGTTTGTTTTCCAGTCCTAAATGGAGTTGAATCACATGCAGTTTCTGTTCCTACGAGCAAGAGTTGTTTTCTGGTAAGGAAAGTCACTATTGCGCTCCCATTGCCATACACAGTGCAAATAGCACTCGCGTCTGTTCCCAGCAAGTACAGTGTATTGGACTGAAGAGGAGCTACTGTTCTTGTCAGTTTCCTAAGCAGAATTGAACAAGATATGGCCCGTGTGTGTAGGAAGCACAGTTCTTTTGTTCGGAGCAAGCTCACTGTTGGACCCCATAGGAAACACAGTAGAGTAGAAGAGTGCTCTTTTCTCAAAAGCAGAGTCTGTTTCTTGTAAGGCGAGCTAGCGTTTGTTTCCCAGTCCTAAGTGGAGTTGAATCACATGCAGTTTCTGGTCCTATGAGCATGAGTTGTTTTCTGGTAAGAAGAGTCTCTATTGCGCTCCCATTGCCATACATAGTACAAATAACACTCGCGTCTCTTTCCAGCAAGTACAGTGTATTGGTCTGAAGAGGAGCTACTGTTCATGTCAGTAACCTAACCAAAGTTGAACTAGATAAGGCCCGTGTGTGTAGGAAGCAAAGTTCTTTTGTACTCAGCAAGCTCACTGTTCTGGCCCTATAGGAAACACAGTAGAGTAGAAGAGTGCTCTTTTCTCAAAAGCAGAGTGTGTTTCTTGTAAGGCGAGCTACCATTTGTTTCCCAGTCCTAAATGGAGTTGAATCCCATGCAGTTTCTGGTCCTACGAGCAAGAGTTGTTTTCTGGTAAGAAGAGTCACTATTGCCCTCCCATTGCCATACACAGTGCAAATAGCACTGTCGTCTGTACCCAGCATGTACAGTGTATTGGACTGAAGAGGATATACTGTTCTTGTCAGTTTCCTAAGCAGAATTGAACTAGATATGGCCCGTGTGTGTAGGAAGCACAGTTCTTTTGTTCTGAGCAAGCTCACTGTTCGGACCCCTTAGGAAACACAGTAGAGTAGAAGAGTGCTATTTTCTCAAAAGCAGAGTGTGTTTCTTGTAAGGCGAGCTAGCGTTTGTTTGCCAGTCCTAAAAGGAGTTGAATCAAATGCAGTTTTTGGTCCTACGAGCAAGGGTTGTTTTCTGGCAAGAAGAGTCACTATTGCGCTCCCATAGCTATACATAGTACAAATAACACTCGCGTCTGTTTCCAGCAAGTACAGTGTATTGGTCTGAAGAGGAGCTATTGTTCATGTCAGTTTCCTAAGCAAAGTTGAACTAGATAAGGCCTGTGTGTGTAGGAAGCACAGTTCTTTTGTTCTGAGCAAGCTCACTGTTCGAACCCCATAGGAAACACAGTAGAGAGAAGAGTGCTCTTTCCTCAAAAGCAGAGTGTGTTTCTTGTAAGGCGAGCTAGCGTTTGTTTCCCAGTCCTAAATGGAGTTGAATCACATGCAGTTTCTGGTCTTACGAGCAAGAGTTTTTTCTGGTAATAAGAGTCACTATTGGGCTCCCATTGTCATACACATGGCAAATAGCACTGGACTCTGTTCTCAGCATGTACAGTGTATTGGACTGAAGAGGATCTACTGTTCTTGTCAGGCTCCTAAGCAGAGTTGAACTAGATATGGCCCATGTGTGTAGGAAGCACAGTTCTTTTGTACTCAGCAAGCTCTCTGTTCTGGCCCTATAGGAAACACAGTAGAGTAGAAGAGTGCTCTTTCCTCAAAAGCAGAGTGTGTTTCTTGTAAGGTGAGCTAGCGTTTGTTTCCCAGTCCTAAATGGAGTTGAATCACATGCAGTTTCCGTTCCTACGAGCAAGAGTTGTTTTCTGGTAAGGAAAGTCACTATTGCGCTCCCATTGCCATACACAGTGCAAATAGAACTCGCGTCTGTTCCCAGCAAGTACAGTGTATTGGACTGAATAGGAGCTACTGTTCTTGTCAGTTTCCTAAGCAGAATTGAACAAGATATGGCCCGTGTGTGTAGGAAGCACAATTCTTTTGTTCTGAGCAAGCTCACATTTCGAAACCCATAGAAAACACAGTAGAGTAGAAGAGTGCATTTTTCTCAAAAGCAGAGTGTGTTTCTTGTAAGGTTAGCTAGCGTTTGTTTCCCAGTCCTAAAGGGAGTTGAAATACACATGCAGTTTCTGGTCCTACGAGCAAGAGTTGTTTTCTGGTAAGAAGAGTCACTATTGCGCTCCCTTTGCCATACACAGTACAAATAGCCCTCATGTCTGTTCCCAGCAAGTACAGTGTATTGGATTGAAAAGGAGCTACTGTTCTTGTCATTTTCCTAAGCGGAGTTGAACTAGATATGGCCCATGTGTGTAGGAAGCACAGTTCTTTTGTACTCAGCAAGCTCACTGTTCTGGCCCTACAGGAAACACAGTAGAGTAGAAGAGTGCTCTTTCCTCAAAAGCAGAGTGTGTTTTTGTAAGGCGAGCTAGCGTTTGTTTCGCAGTCCTAAACGGAGTTGAATCACATGCAGTTTCCATTCCTACGAGCAAGAGTTGTTTTCTGGTAAGAAGAGTGACTATTGCACTCCCTTTGCCATACATAGTGCAAATATCCCTCTCGTCTGTTCCCAGCAAGTACAGTGTATTGGACTGAAGAGGAGCTGCTGTTCTTGTCAGGTTCCTAAGCAGAGTTGAACTAGATATGGCCCGTGTGTGTAGGCAGCACAGTTCTTTTGTTCTCAGCAAGCTCACTGTTCGGACCCCATAGAAAACACAGTAGAGTAGAAGAGTGCTATTTTCTCAAAAGCAGAGTGTGTTTCTTGTAAGACGAGCTAGGGTTTGTTTGCCAGGCCTAATAGGTGTTGAATCAAATGCAGTTTTTGGTCCTACGAGAAAGGGTTGTTTTCTGGTAAGAAGAGTCACTATTGCGCTCCCATTGCTATACATAGTACAAATAACACTCGCGTCTGTTTCCAGCAAGTACAGTGTATTGGTCTGAAGAGGAGCTATTGTTCATGTCAGTTTCCTAAGCAAAGTTGAACTAGATAAGTCCCGTGTGTGTAGGAAACACAGTTCTTTTGTTCTGAGCAAGCTCACTGTTCGAACCCCATAGGAAACACAGTAGAGAGAAGAGTGCTCTTTTCTCAAAAGCAGAGTGTGTTTCTTGTAAGGCGAGCTAGCGTTTGTTTCCCAATCCTAAATGGAGTTGAATCACATGCAGTTTCTGGTCCTACGAGCAAGAGTTGTTTTTTGGTAAGAAGAGTCACTATTGCGCTCCCATTGCCATACACAGTACAAATAGCACTGGCGTCTGTACCCAGCATGTACAGTGTATTGGACTGAAGAGGATCTACTGTTCTTGTCAGGTTCCTAAGCAGAGTTGAACTAGATATGGCCCATGTGTGTAGGAAGCACAGTTCTTTTGTTCTGAGCAAGCTCACTGTTGGAACCCATAGGAAACACAGTAGAGTAGAAGAGTGCTATTTTCTCAAAAGCAGAGTGTGTTTCTTGTAAGGCGAGCTAGCGTTTGTTTGCCAGTCCTAAAAGGAGTTGAATCAAATGCAGTTTTTGGTCCTACGAGCAAGGGTTGTTTTCTGGCAAGAAGAGTCACTATTGCGCTCCCATAGCTATACATAGTACAAATAACACTCGCGTCTGTTTCCAGCAAGTACAGTGTATTGGTCTGAAGAGGAGCTACTGTTCATGTCAGTTTCCTAAGCAAAGTTGAACTAGATAAGGCCCGTGTGGTAGGAAGCACAGTTCTTTTGTTCTGTGCAAGCTCACTGTTCAAACCCCATAGGAAACACAGTAGAGAGAAGAGTGCTCTTTTCTCAAAAGCAGAGTGTGTTTCTTGTAAGGCGAGCTAGCGTTTGTTTCCCAGTCCTAAATGGATTTGAATCAAAGGCAGTTTTTGGTCCTACGAGCAAGAGTTGTTTTCTGGTAAGAAGAGTCACTATTGTGCTCCCATTGCCATACACAGTGCAAATAGCACTGGCGTCTGTACCCAGCATGTACAGTGTATTGGACTGAAGAGGATCTACTGTTCTTGTCAGTTTCCTAAGCAGAATCGAACTACATATGGCCCGTGTTTGTAGCAGCACAGTTCTTTTGTTCTGAGCAAGCTCACTGTTCTAGCCCTATAGGAAACACAGTAGAGTAGAAGAGTGCTTTTTCCTCAAAAGCAGAGTGTGTTTCTTATAAGGCGAGCTAGCGTTTGTTTCCCAGTCCTAAATGGAGTTGAATCACATGCAGTTTCCGTTCCTATGAGCAAGAGTTGTTTTCTGGTAAGGAAAGTCACTATTGTGCTCCCATTGCCATACACAGTGCAAATAGCACTGGCGTCTGTTCCCAGCAAGTACAGTGTATTGGACTGAAGAGGAGCTACTGTTCTTGTCAGTTTCCTAAGCAGAATTGAACTAGATATGGTCCGTGTGTGTAGGAAGCACAGTTCTTTTGTTCTGAGCAAGCTCACTGTTGGACCCCATAGGAAACACAGTAGAGTAGAAGAGTGCTCTTTTCTCAAAAGCAGAGTATGTTTCTTGTAAGGCGAGCTAGCATTTGTTTCCCAATCCTAAATGGAGTTGAATCACATGCAGTTTCTGGTCCTACGAGCAAGAGTTGTTTTCTGATAAGAAGAGTCACTATTGCGCTCCCATTGCCATACACAGTACAAATAGCACTGTCGTCTGTACCCAGCATGTACAGTGTATTGGACTGAAGAGGATCTACTGTTCTTGTCAGTTTCCTAAGCAGAGTTGAACTAGATATGGCCCATATGTGTATGAAGCACAGTTCTTTTGTACTCAGCAAGCTCACTGTTCTGGCCCTATAGGAAACACAGTAGAGTAGAAGAGTGCTCTTTCCTCAAAAGCAGAGTGTGTTTCTTGTAAGGCGAGCTAGTGTTTGTTTCCCAGTCCTAAATGGAGTTGAATCACATGCAGTTTCTTGTCATACTAGCAAGAGTTATTTTCTCGTAAGAAGAGTCACTATTGTGCTCCCATTGTCACACACAGGGCAAATAGCACTGGCGTCTGTTCCTAGCATGTACAGTCTATTGGACTGAAGAGGTCTACTGTTCTTGTCAGTTTCCTAAGCAGAATTGAACAAGATATGGCCCGTGTGTGTAGGAAGCACAGTTCTTTGTTCTGAGCAAGCTCACATTTCGAACACCATAGGAAACACAGTAGAGTAGAAGAGTGCATTTTTCTCAAAAGCAGAGTGTGTTGCTTGTTAGGCGAGATAGCGTTTGTTTCCCAGTCCTAAATGGAGTTGAAACACACGTGCAGTTTCTGTTCCTACGAGCAAGAGTTGCTTTCTCGTAAGAAGAGTCACTATTGGGCTCCCTTTGCCATACACAGTGCAAATAGCCCTCGCGTCTCTTCCCAGCAAGTACAGTGTATTGGACTGAAGAGGATCTACTGTTCTTGTCAGTTTCCTAAGCAGAATTGAACTAGATATGGCCCGTGTGTGTAGGAAGCACAGTTCTTTTGTTCTGAGCAATCTCACTGTTCTAGGAAACACAGTGGAGTAGAAGAGTGCTCTTTTCTCAAAAGCAGAGTGTGTTTCTTGTAAGGCGAGCTAGTGTTTGTTTCCCAGTCCTAAATGGAGTTGAATCACATGCAGTTTCTGGTCCTACGAGCAAGAGTTTTTTCTGGTAAAAAGAGTCACTATTGCGCTCCCATTGTCATACACAGGGCAAATAGCACTGGCCTCTGTTCTCAGCATGTACAGTGTATTGGACTGAAGAGAATCTACTGTTCTTGTCAGGTTCCTAAGCAGAGTTGAACTAGATATGGCCCATGTGTGTAGGAAGCACATTTCTTTTGTATTCAGCAAGCTCACTGTTCTGGCCCTATAGGAAACACAGTAGATTAGAAGAGTGCTCTTTCCTCAAAAGCAGAGTGTGTTTCTTGTAAGGTGAGATAGCGTTTGTTTCCCAGTCCTAAATGGAGTTGAATCAGATGCAGTTTCCGTTCCTACGAGCAACAGTTGTTTTCTGGTAAGGAAAGTCACTATTGTGCTCCCATTGCCATACATAGTGCAAATAGCACTCGTGTCTGTTCCCAGCAAGTACAGTGTATTGGACTGAATAGGAGCTACTGTTCTTTTCAGTTTCCTAAGCAGAATTGAACTAGATATGGCACGTGTGTGTAGGAAGCACAGTTCATTTGTACTCAGCAAGCTCACTGTTTGGACCCCATAGGAAACACAGTGGAGTAGAAGAGTGCTCTTTTCTCAAAAGCAGAGTGTGTTTCTTGTAAGGCGAGCTAGCATTTGTTTCCCAGTCCTAAATGGAGTTGAATCACATGCAGTTTCTGTTCCTAAGAGCAAGGTTTGTTTTCTGGTAAGAAGAGTCACTATTGCGCTCCCATTGCCATACACAGTGCAAATAGCACGGGCGTCTGTACCCAGCACGTACAGCGTATTGGACTGTAGAGAATCTACTGTTCTTTTCAGTTTCCTAAGCAGAGTTGAACTAGATATGGCCCGTGCGTGTAGGAAGCACAGTTCTTTTGTTCTGAGCAGGCTCACTGTTCGGACCCCATAAGAAACACAGTAGAGTAGAAGAGTGCTCTTTTTTCAAAAGCAGAGTGTGTTTCTTGTAAGGCGAGCTAGCGTTTGTTTCCCAATCCTAAATGGAGTTGAATCAAATGCAGTTTTTGGTCCTACGAGCAAGAGTTGTTTTCTGGAAAGAAGAGTCACTATTGTGCTCCCTTTGTCACACACAGGGCAAATAGCACTGGCGTCTGTTCCTAGCATGTACAGTCTATTGGACTGAAGAGGTTCTACTGTTCTTGTCAGTTTCCTAAGCAGAATTGAACAAGATATGGCCCGTGTGTGTAGGAAGCACAGTTCTTTTGTTCTGAGCAAGCTCACCTTTCGAACCCCATAGGAAACACAGTAGAGTAGAAGAGTGCATTTTTCTCAAAAGCAGAGTGTGTTTCTTGTAAGGCGAGATAGCATTTGTTTCCCAGTCCTAAATGGAGTTGAAATACACATGCAGTTTCTGTTCCTACCAGCAAGAGTTGCTTTCTCGTAAGAAGAGTCACTATTGCGCTCCCTTTGCCATACACAGTGCAAATAGCCCTCGCGTCTCTTCCCAGCAAGTACAGTGTATTGGACTGAAGAGGATCTACTGTTCTTGTCAGTTTCCTAAGCAGAATTGAACTAGATATGGCCCGTGTGTGTAGGAAGCACAGTTCTTTTGTTCTGAGCAATCTCACTGTTCTAGGAAACACAGTGGAGTAGAAGAGTGCTCTTTTCTCAAAAGCAGAGTGTGTTTCTTGTAAGGCGAGCTAGTGTTTGTTTCCCAATCCTAAATGGAGTTGAATCACATGCAGTTTCTGGTCCTACGAGCAAGAGTTTTTTCTGGTAATAAGAGTCACTATTGCGCTCCCATTGTCATACACAGGGCAAATAGCCCTGGCCTCTGTTCTCAGCATGTACAGTGTATTGGACTGAAGAGGATCTACTGTTCTTGTCAGGTTCCTAAGCAAGTTGAACTAGATATGGCCCATGTGTGTAGGAAGCACATTTCTTTTGTACTCAGCAAGCTCACTGTTCTGGCCCTATAGGAAACACAGTAGATTAGAAGAGTGCTCTTTCCTCAAAAGCAGAGTGTGTTTCTTGTAAGGTGAGCTAGCGTTTGTTTCCCAGTCCTAAATGGAGTTGAATCACATGCAGTTTCCGTTCCTACGAGCAACAGTTGTTTTCTGGTAAGGAAAGTCACTATTGTGCTCCCATTGACATACATAGTGCAAATAGCAATCGCGTCTGTTCCCAGCAAGTACAGTGTATTGGACTAAATATGAGCTACTGTTCTTTTCAGTTTCCTAAGCAGAATTGAACTAGATATGGCTCGTGTGTGTAGGAAGCACAGTTCTTTTGTTCTGAGCAAGCTCACTGTTTGGACCCCATAGGAAATACAGTAGAGTAGATGTGTGCTCTTTTCTCAAAAGCAGAGTGTGTTTCTTGTAAGGCGAGCTAGCGTTTGTTTCCCAGTTCTAAATGGAGTTGAATCACATGAAGTTTTTGGTCCTACCAGCAAGAGTTGTTTTCTGGTAAGGAAAGTCACTATTGCGCTCCCATTGCCATACACAGTGCAAATAGCACTCGCGTCTGTTCCCAGCAAGTACAGTGTATTGGACTGAAGAGGAGCTACTGTTCTTGTCAGTTTCCTAAGCAGAATTGAACTAGGTATGGCCCGTGTCTGTAGGAAGCACAGTTCTTTTGTTCTGAGCAAGCTCACTGTTGGAACCCATAGGAAACACAGTAGAGTAGAAGAGTGCTCTTTTCTCAAAAGCAGAGTGTGTTTCTTGTAAGGCGAGCTAGCGTTTGTTTCCCAATCCTAAATGGAGTTGAATCAAATGCAGTTTTTGGTCCTACGAGCAAGGGTTGTTTTCTGGCAAGAAGAGTCACTATTGCGCTCCCATAGCTATACATAGTACAAATAACACTCACGTCTGTTTCCAGCAAGTACAGTGTATTGGTCTGAAGAGGAGCTACTGTTCATGTCAGTTTCCTAAGCAAAGTTGAACTAGATAAGGCCCGTGTGTGTAGGAAGCACAGTTCTTTTGTTCTGTGCAAGCTCACTGTTCAAACCCCATAGGAAACACAGTAGAGAGAAGACTGCTCTTTTCTCAAAAGCAGAGTGTGTTTCTTGTAAGGCGAGCTAGCGTTTGTTTCCCAGTCCTAAATGGATTTGAATCAAAGGCAGTTTTTGGTCCTATGAGCAAGAGTTGTTTTCTGGTAAGAAGAGTCACTATTGTGCTCCCATTGCCATACACAGTGCAAATAGCACTGGCGTCTGTACCCAGCATGTACAGTGTATTGGACTGAAGAGGATCTACTGTTCTTGTCAGTTTCCTAAGCAGAATCGAACTACATATGGCCCGTGTTTGTAGCAGCACAGTTCTTTTGTTCTGAGCAAGCTCACTGTTCTAGCCCTATAGGAAACACAGTAGAGTAGAAGAGTGCTTTTTCCTCAAAAGCAGAGTGTGTTTCTTATAAGGCGAGCTAGCGTTTGTTTCCCAGTCCTAAATGGAGTTGAATCACATGCAGTTTCCGTTCCTATGAGCAAGAGTTGTTTTCTGGTAAGGAAAGTCACTATTGTGCTCCCATTGCCATACACAGTGCAAATAGCACTGGCGTCTGTTCCCAGCAAGTACAGTGTATTGGACTGAAGAGGAGCTACTGTTCTTGTCAGTTTCCTAAGCAGAATTGAACTAGATATGGTCCGTGTGTGTAGGAAGCACAGTTCTTTTGTTCTGAGCAAGCTCACTGTTGGACCCCATAGGAAACACAGTAGAGTAGAAGAGTGCTCTTTTCTCAAAAGCAGAGTATGTTTCTTGTAAGGCGAGCTAGCATTTGTTTCCCAATCCTAAATGGAGTTGAATCACATGCAGTTTCTGGTCCTACGAGCAAGAGTTGTTTTCTGATAAGAAGAGTCACTATTGCGCTCCCATTGCCATACACAGTACAAATAGCACTGTCGTCTGTACCCAGCATGTACAGTGTATTGGACTGAAGAGGATCTACTGTTCTTGTCAGTTTCCTAAGCAGAGTTGAACTAGATATGGCCCATATGTGTATGAAGCACAGTTCTTTTGTACTCAGCAAGCTCACTGTTCTGGCCCTATAGGAAACACAGTAGAGTAGAAGAGTGCTCTTTCCTCAAAAGCAGAGTGTGTTTCTTGTAAGGCGAGCTAGTGTTTGTTTCCCAGTCCTAAATGGAGTTGAATCACATGCAGTTTCTTGTCATACTAGCAAGAGTTATTTTCTCGTAAGAAGAGTCACTATTGTGCTCCCATTGTCACACACAGGGCAAATAGCACTGGCGTCTGTTCCTAGCATGTACAGTCTATTGGACTGAAGAGGTCTACTGTTCTTGTCAGTTTCCTAAGCAGAATTGAACAAGATATGGCCCGTGTGTGTAGGAAGCACAGTTCTTTGTTCTGAGCAAGCTCACATTTCGAACACCATAGGAAACACAGTAGAGTAGAAGAGTGCATTTTTCTCAAAAGCAGAGTGTGTTGCTTGTAAGGCGAGATAGCGTTTGTTTCCCAGTCCTAAATGGAGTTGAAACACACGTGCAGTTTCTGTTCCTACGAGCAAGAGTTGCTTTCTCGTAAGAAGAGTCACTATTGGGCTCCCTTTGCCATACACAGTGCAAATAGCCCTCGCGTCTCTTCCCAGCAAGTACAGTGTATTGGACTGAAGAGGATCTACTGTTCTTGTCAGTTTCCTAAGCAGAATTGAACTAGATATGGCCCGTGTGTGTAGGAAGCACAGTTCTTTTGTTCTGAGCAATCTCACTGTTCTAGGAAACACAGTGGAGTAGAAGAGTGCTCTTTTCTCAAAAGCAGAGTGTGTTTCTTGTAAGGCGAGCTAGTGTTTGTTTCCCAGTCCTAAATGGAGTTGAATCACATGCAGTTTCTGGTCCTACGAGCAAGAGTTTTTTCTGGTAAAAAGAGTCACTATTGCGCTCCCATTGTCATACACAGGGCAAATAGCACTGGCCTCTGTTCTCAGCATGTACAGTGTATTGGACTGAAGAGAATCTACTGTTCTTGTCAGGTTCCTAAGCAGAGTTGAACTAGATATGGCCCATGTGTGTAGGAAGCACATTTCTTTTGTATTCAGCAAGCTCACTGTTCTGGCCCTATAGGAAACACAGTAGATTAGAAGAGTGCTCTTTCCTCAAAAGCAGAGTGTGTTTCTTGTAAGGTGAGATAGCGTTTGTTTCCCAGTCCTAAATGGAGTTGAATCACATGCAGTTTCCGTTCCTACGAGCAACAGTTGTTTTCTGGTAAGGAAAGTCACTATTGTGCTCCCATTGCCATACATAGTGCAAATAGCACTCGTGTCTGTTCCCAGCAAGTACAGTGTATTGGACTGAATAGGAGCTACTGTTCTTTTCAGTTTCCTAAGCAGAATTGAACTAGATATGGCACGTGTGTGTAGGAAGCACAGTTCATTTGTACTCAGCAAGCTCACTGTTTGGACCCCATAGGAAACACAGTGGAGTAGAAGTGTGCTCTTTTCTCAAAAGCAGAGTGTGTTTCTTGTAAGGCGAGCTAGCATTTGTTTCCCAGTCCTAAATGGAGTTGAATCACATGCAGTTTCTGTTCCTAAGAGCAAGGTTTGTTTTCTGGTAAGAAGAGTCACTATTGCGCTCCCATTGCCATACACAGTGCAAATAGCACGGGCGTCTGTACCCAGCACGTACAGCGTATTGGACTGTAGAGGATCTACTGTTCTTTTCAGTTTCCTAAGCAGAGTTGAACTAGATATGGCCCGTGCGTGTAGGAAGCACAGTTCTTTTGTTCTGAGCAAGCTCACTGTTCGGACCCCATAAGAAACACAGTAGAGTAGAAGAGTGCTCTTTTTTCAAAAGCAGAGTGTGTTTCTTGTAAGGCGAGCTAGCGTTTGTTTCCCAGTCCTAAATGGAGTTGAATCACATGCAGTTTTTGGTCCTACGAGCAAGTGTTGTTTTCTGGTAAGAAGAGTCACTATTGCGCTCCCATTGCCATACATAGTACAAATAACACTCGCATCTGTTTCCAGCAAGTACAGTGTATTGGTCTGAAGAGGAGCTACTGTTCATGTCAGTTTCCTAACCAAAGTTGAACTAGATAAGGCCCGTGTGTGTAGGAAGCACAGTTCTTTTGTTCTGAGCAAGCTCACTGTTGGACCCCATAGGAAACACAGTAGAATAGAAGAGTGCTGTTTTCTCAAAAGCAGAGTGTGTTTCTTGTAAGGCGAGCTAGCGTTTGTTTCCCAATCCTAAATGGAGTTGAATCAAATGCAGTTTTTGGTCCTACGAGCAAGAGTTGTTTTCTGGAAAGAAGAGTCACTATTGTGCTCCCATTGTCACACACAGGGCAAATAGCACTGGCGTCTGTTCCTAGCATGTACAGTCTATTGGACTGAAGAGGTTCTACTGTTCTTGTCAGTTTCCTAAGCAGAATTGAACAAGATATGGCCCGTGTGTGTAGGAAGCACAGTTCTTTTGTTCTGAGCAAGCTCACATTTCGAACCCCATAGGAAACACAGTAGAGTAGAAGAGTGCATTTTTCTCAAAAGCAGAGTGTGTTTCTTGTAAGGCGAGATAGCATTTGTTTCCCAGTCCTAAATGGAGTTGAAATACACATGCAGTTTCTGTTCCTACCAGCAAGAGTTGCTTTCTCGTAAGAAGAGTCACTATTGCGCTCCCTTTGCCATACACAGTGCAAATAGCCCTCGCGTCTCTTCCCAGCAAGTACAGTGTATTGGACTGAAGAGGATCTACTGTTCTTGTCAGTTTCCTAAGCAGAATTGAACTAGATATGGCCCGTGTGTGTAGGAAGCACAGTTCTTTTGTTCTGAGCAATCTCACTGTTCTAGGAAACACAGTGGAGTAGAAGAGTGCTCTTTTCTCAAAAGCAGAGTGTGTTTCTTGTAAGGCGAGCTAGTGTTTGTTTCCCAATCCTAAATGGAGTTGAATCACATGCAGTTTCTGGTCCTACGAGCAAGAGTTTTTTCTGGTAATAAGAGTCACTATTGCGCTCCCATTGTCATACACAGGGCAAATAGCCCTGGCCTCTGTTCTCAGCATGTACAGTGTATTGGACTGAAGAGGATCTACTGTTCTTGTCAGGTTCCTAAGCAAGTTGAACTAGATATGGCCCATGTGTGTAGGAAGCACATTTCTTTTGTACTCAGCAAGCTCACTGTTCTGGCCCTATAGGAAACACAGTAGATTAGAAGAGTGCTCTTTCCTCAAAAGCAGAGTGTGTTTCTTGTAAGGTGAGCTAGCGTTTGTTTCCCAGTCCTAAATGGAGTTGAATCACATGCAGTTTCCGTTCCTACGAGCAACAGTTGTTTTCTGGTAAGGAAAGTCACTATTGTGCTCCCATTGCCATACATAGTGCAAATAGCAATCGCGTCTGTTCCCAGCAAGTACAGTGTATTGGACTAAATATGAGCTACTGTTCTTTTCAGTTTCCTAAGCAGAATTGAACTAGATATGGCTCGTGTGTGTAGGAAGCACAGTTCTTTTGTTCTGTGCAAGCTCACTGTTTGGACCCCATAGGAAATACAGTAGAGTAGATGTGTGCTCTTTTCTCAAAAGCAGAGTGTGTTTCTTGTAAGGCGAGCTAGCGTTTGTTTCCCAGTTCTAAATGGAGTTGAATCACATGAAGTTTTTGGTCCTACCAGCAAGAGTTGTTTTCTGGTAAGGAAAGTCACTATTGCGCTCCCATTGCCATACACAGTGCAAATAGCACTCGCGTCTGTTCCCAGCAAGTACAGTGTATTGGACTGAAGAGGAGCTACTGTTCTTGTCAGTTTCCTAAGCAGAATTGAACTAGGTATGGCCCGTGTGTGTAGGAAGCACAGTTCTTTTGTTCTGAGCAAGCTCACTGTTGGAACCCATAGGAAACACAGTAGAGTAGAAGAGTGCTCTTTTCTCAAAAGCAGAGTGTGTTTCTTGTAAGGCGAGCTAGCGTTTGTTTCCCAATCCTAAATGGAGTTGAATCACATGCAGTTTCTGTTCCTACGAGCAAGAATTGTTTTCTGGTAAGAAGAGTCACTATTGCACTCCCATTGTTATACACAGTATAAATAGCACTGGCGTCTGTACCCAGCATGTACAGTGTATTGGACTGAAGAGGATCTACTGTTCTTGTCAGGTTCCTAAGCAGAGTTGAACTAGATATGGCCCATGTGTGTAGGAAGCACAGTTCTTTTGTACTCAGCAAGCTCACTGTTCTGGCCCTATAGGAAACACAGTAGAGTAGAAGAGTGCTCTTTTCTCAAAAGTAGAGTGTGTTTCTTGTAAGTCGAGCTAGCGTTTGTTTCCCAGTCCTAAATGGAGTTGAATCACATGCAGTTTCTGGTCCTACGAGCAAGAGTTTTTTTCTGGTAAGAAGAGTCACTATTGTGCTCCCATTGCCATACACAGTGCAAATAGCACTGGCGTCTGTACCCAGCATACAGTGCATTGGACTTTAGAGGTTCTACTGTTCTTGTCAGTTTCCTAAGCAGAATTGAACTAGATATGGCCCGTGTGTGTAGGAAGGACAGTTCTTTTGTTCTGAGCAAGCTCACATTTCGAACCCCATAGGAAAAACAGTAGAGTAGAAGAGTGCATTTTTCTCAAAAGCAGAGTGTGTTTCTTGTAAGGCCAGATAGCGTTTGTTTCCCAGTCCTAAATGGACTTGAAATACACATGCAGTTTCTGGTCCTACGAGCAAGAGTTGTTTTCTCGTAAGAAGAGTCACTATTGCCCTCCCTTTGCCATACACAGTGCAAATAGCCCTCGCGTCTGTTCCCAGCAAGTACAGTGTATAGGACTGAAGAGGAGCTACTGTTCTTGTCAGTTTCCTAAGCAGAATTGAACTAGATATGGCCCGTGTGTGTAGGAAGCACAGTTCTTTTGTTCTGAGCAAGCTCACTGTTTGGACGCCATAGGAAACACCGTAGAGTAGAAGAGTGCCCTTTTATCAAAAGCAGAGTGTGTTTCTTGTAAGACTAGCTAGCGTTTGTTTGCCAGTCATAAATGGAGTTGAATCAAATGCAGTTTTTGGTCCTACGAGCAAGAGTTGTTTTCTGGTAAGAAGAGTCACTATTGCGCTCCCATTGCTATACATAGTACAAATAACATTTGCGTCTGTTTCCACCAAGTACAGTGTATGGGTCTGAAGAGGAGCTACTGTTCATGTCACTTTCCTAAGCAAAGTTGAACTAGATAAGGCCCGTGTGTGTAGGAAGCACAGTTCTTTTGTTCTGAGCAAGCTCACTGTTCGAACCCCATAGGAAACACAGTAGAGAGAAGAGTGCTCTTTTCTCAAAAGCATAGTGTGTTTCTTGTAAGGCGAGCTACCGTTTGTTGCCCAGTCCTAAATGGAGTTGAATCAAATGCAGTTTTTGGTCCTACGAGCAAGAGTTGTTTTCTGGTAAGAAGAGTCACTATTGCGCTCCCTTTGACATACACAGTACAAATAGCACTGGCGTCTGTACACAGCATGTACAGTGTATTGGACTGAAGAGGATCTACTGTTCTTGTCAGGTTCCTAAGCAGAGTTGAACTAGATATGGCCCATGTTTGTAGGAAGCACAGTTCTTTTGTACTCAGCAAGCACACTGTTCTGGCCCTATAGGAAACACAGTAGAGTAGAAGAGTGCTCTTTCCTCAAAAGCAGAGTGTGTTTCTTGTAAGGCGAGCTAGCGTTTGTTTCCCAGTCCTGAATGGTGTTGAATCACATGCAGTTTTTGTTCATATGAGCAAGAGTTGTTTTCTGGTAAGAAGAGTCACTATTGTGCTCCCATTGTCACACACAGGACAAATAGCACTGGCGTCTGTTCCTAGCATGTACAGTCTATTGGACTGAAGAGGTTCTACTGTTCTTGTCAGTTTCCTAAGCAGAATTGAACAAGATATGGCCGTGTGTTTAGGAAGCACAGTTCTTTTGTTCTGAGCAAGCTCACATTTTGAACCCCATAGGAAACACAGTAGAGTAGAAGAGTGCATTTTTCTCAAAAGCAGAGTGTGTTGCTTGTAAGGCGAGATAGCGTTTGTTTCCAAGTCCTAAATGGAGTTGAAATACACATGCAGTTTCTGGTCCTACGAGCAAGAATTGTTTTCTCGTAAGAAGAGTCACTATTGCGCTCCCTTTGCCATACACAGTGCAAATAGCCCTCGCGTCTCTTCCCAGCAAGTACAGTGTATTGGACTGAAGAGGAGTCACTGTTCTTGTCAGTTTCCTAAGCAGAATTGAACTAGATATGGCCCGTGTGTGTAGGAAGCACAGTTCTTTTGTTCTGAGCAGGCTCACTGTTTGGACCCCATAGGAAAAACAGTAGAGTAGAAAGTGCTCTTTTCTCAAAAGCAGAGTGTGTTTCTTGTAAGGCGAGCTAGCGTTTGTTTCTTAGTTCTAAATGGAGTTTAATCACATGCAGTTTTTGTTCCTACCAGCAAGAGTTGTTTTCTGGTAAGGAAAGTCACTATTGTGCTCCCATTGCCATACACAGTGCAAATAGCACTCGCGTCTGTTCCCAGCAAGTACAGTGTATTGGACTGAAGAGGAGCTACTGTTCTTGTCAGTTTCCTAAGCAGAATTGAACTAGGTATGGCCCGTGTGTGTAGGAAGCACAGTACTTTTGTTCTGAGCAAGCTCACTGTTGGACCCCATAGGAAACACAGTAGAGTAGAAGAGTGCTCTTTTCTCAAAAGCAGAGTGTGTTTCTTGTAAGGCGAGCTAGCGTTTGTTTCCCAATCCTAAATGGAGTTGAATCACATGCAGTTTCTGGTCCTACGAGCAAGAGTTGTTTTCTGGTAAGAAGAGTCACTATTGCGCTCCCATTGCCATACACAGTGCAAATAGCACTGGCGTCTGTACCCAGCATGTACAGTGTATTGGACTTTAGAGTTTCTACTTTTCTTGTCAGTTTCCTAAGCAGAATTGAACTAGATATGGCCCGTGTGTGTAGGAAGCACAGTTCTTTTGTTCTGAGCAAGCTCACTGTTCGAACCCCATAGGAAAAACAGTAGAGTAGAAGAGTGCATTTTTCTCAAAAGCAGAGTTTGTTTCTTGTAAGGCGAGATAGCGTTGGTTTCCCAGTCCTAAATGGAGTTGAAATACACATGCAGTTTCTGGTCCTACGAGCAAGAGTTGTTTTCTCGTAAGAAGAGTCACTATTGCCCTCCCTTTGCCATACACAGTGCAAATAGCCCTCGCGTCTGTTCCCAGCAAGTACAGTGTATTGGACTGAAGAGGAGCTACTGTTCTAGTCAGTTTCCTAAGCAGAATTGAACTAGATATGGCCCGTGTGTGTAGGAAGCACAGTTCTTTTGTTCTGAGCAAGCTCACTGTTTTGACGCCATAGGAAACACCGTAGAGTAGAAGAGTGCCCTTTTATCAAAAGCAGAGTGTGTTTCTTGTAAGACTAGCTAGCGTTTGTTTGCCAGTCATAAATGGAGTTGAATCAAATGCAGTTTTTGGTCCTACGAGCAAGAGTTGTTTTATGGTAAGAAGAGTCACTATTGCGCTCCCATTGCTATACATAGTACAAATAACACTCGCGTCTGTTTCCACCAAGTACAGTGTATGGGTCTGAAGAGGAGCTACTGTTCATGTCACTTTCCTAAGCAAAGTTGAACTAGATAAGGCCCGTGTGTGTAGGAAACACAGTTCTTTTGTTCTGAGCAAGCTCACTGTTCGAACCCCATAGGAAACACAGTAGAGAGAAGAGTGCTCTTTTCTCAAAAGCATAGTGTGTTTCTTGTAAGGCGAGCTACCGTTTGTTGCCCAGTCCTAAATGGAGTTGAATCAAATGCAGTTTTTGGTCCTACGAGCAAGAGTTGTTTTCTGGTAAGAAGAGTCACTATTGCGCTCCCATTGCCATACACAGTACAAATAGCACTGGCGTCTGTACACATTATGTACAGTGTATTGGACTGACGGAGATCTACAGTTCTTGTCAGGTTCCTAAGCAGAGTTGAACTAGATATGGCCCATGTGTGTAGGAAGCACAGTTCTTTGTACTCAGCAAGCTCACTGTTCTGGCCCTATAGGAAACACAGTAGAGTAGAAGAGTGCTCTTTCCTCAAAAGCAGAGTGTGTTTCTTGTAAGGCGAGCTAGCGTTTGTTTCCCAGTCCTGAATGGAGTTGAATCACATGCAGTTTCTGGTCATACGAAAAAGAGTTGTTTTCTGGTAAGAAGAGTCACTATTGTGCTCCCATTGTCACACACAGGACAAATAGCACTGGCGTCTGTTCCTAGCATGTACAGTCTATTGGACTGAAGAGGTTCTACTGTTCTTGTCAGTTTCCTAAGCAGAATTGAACAAGATATGGCCGTGTGTGTAGGAAGCACAGTTCTTTTGTTCTGAGCAAGCTCACATTTTGAACCCCATAGGAAACACAGTAGAGTAGAAGAGTGCATTTTTCTCAAAAGCAGAGTGTGTTGCTTGTAAGGCGAGATAGCGTTTGTTTCCAAGTCCTAAATGGAGTTGAAATACACATGCAGTTTCTGGTCCTACGAGCAAGAGTTGTTTTCTGGTAAGAAGAGTCACTATTGCGCTCCCTTTGCCATACACAGTGAAAATAGCCCTCGCGTCTCTTCCCAGCAAGTACAGTGCATTGGACTGAAGAGGAGCCACTGTTCTTGTCAGTTTCCTAAGCAGAATTGAACTAGATATGGCCCGTGTGTGTAGGAAGCACAGTTCTTTTGTTCTGAGCAAGCTCACTGTTTGGACTCCATAGGAAACACAGTAGAGTAGGAAGTGCTCTTTTCTCAAAAGCAGAGTGTGTTTCTTGTAAGGCGAGCTAGCGTTTGTTTCCCAGTCCTAAATGGAGTTAAATCACATGCAGTTTTTGGTCCTTCCAGCAAGAGTTGTTTTCTGGTAAGGAAAGTCACTATTGCGCTCCCATTGCCATACACAGTGCAAATAGCACTCGCGTCTGTTCCCAGCAAGTACAGTGTATTGGACTGAAGAGGAGCTACTGTTCTTTTCAGTTTCCTAAGCAGAATTGAACTAGGTATGGCCCGTGTGTGTAGGAAGCACAGTACTTTTGTTCTGAGCAAGCTCACTGTTGGATCCCATAGGAAACACAGTAGAGTAGAAGAGTGCTCTTTTCTCAAAAGCAGAGTGTGTTTCTTGTAAGGCGAGCTAGCGTTTGTTTCCCAGTCCTAAATGGAGTTGAATCACATGCAGTTTCTGGTCCTACGAGCAAGAGTTTTTTTCTGGTAATAAGAGTCACTATAGCGCTCCCATTGTCATACACAGGGCAAATAGCACTGGCCTATGTTCTCAGCATGTACAGTGTATTGGACTGAAGAGGATCTACTGTTCTTCTCAGGTTCCTAAGCAGAGTTGAACTAGATATGGCCCGTGTGTGTAGGAAGCACAATTCTTTTGTTCTGAGCAAGCTCACATTTCGAAACCCATAGAAAACACAGTAGAGTAGAAGAGTGCATTTTTCTCAAAAGCAGAGTGTGTTTCTTGTAAGGTTAGCTAGCGTTTGTTTCCCAGTCCTAAAGGGAGTTGAAATACACATGCAGTTTCTGGTCCTACGAGTAAGAGTTGTTTTCTGGTAAGAAGAGTCACTATTGCGCTCCCTTTGCCATACACAGTACAAATAGCCCTCATGTCTGTTCCCAGCAAGTACAGTGTGTTGGATTGAAAAGGAGCTACTGTTCTTGTCATTTTCCTAAGCCGAGTTGAACTAGATATGGCCCATGTGTGTAGGAAGCACAGTTCTTTTGTACTCAGAAAGCTCACTGTTCTGGCCCTACAGGAAACACAGTAGAGTAGAAGAGTGCTCTTTCCTCAAAAGCAGAGTGTGTTTTTGTAAGGCGAGCTAGCGTTTGTTTCGCAGTCCTAAACGGAGTTGAATCACATGCAGTTTCCATTCCTACGAGCAAGAGTTGTTTTCTGGTAAGAAGAGTGACTATTGCACTCCCTTTGCCATACATAGTGCAAATATCCCTCTCGTCTGTTCCCAGCAAGTACAGTGTATTGGACTGAAGAGGAGCTGCTGTTCTTGTCAGGTTCCTAAGCAGAGTTGAACTAGATATGGCCCGTGTGTGTAGGCAGCACAGTTCTTTTGTTCTCAGCAAGCTCACTGTTCGGACCCCATAGAAAACACAGTAGAGTAGAAGAGTGCTATTTTCTCAAAATCAGAGTGTGTTTCTTGTAAGACGAGCTAGGGTTTGTTTGCCAGGCCTAAAAGGTGTTGAATCAAATGCAGTTTTTGGTCCTACGAGAAAGGGTTGTTTTCTGGTAAGAAGAGTCACTATTGCGCTCCCATTGCTATACATAGTACAAATAACACTCGCGTCTGTTTCCAGCAAGTACAGTGTATTGGTCTGAAGAGGAGCTATTGTTCATGTCAGTTTCCTAAGCAAAGTTGAACTAGATAAGTCCCGTGTGTGTAGGAAACACAGTTCTTTTGTTCTGAGCAAGCTCACTGTTCGAACCCCATAGGAAACACAGTAGAGAGAAGAGTGCTCTTTTCTCAAAAGCAGAGTGTGTTTCTTGTAAGGCGAGCTAGCGTTTGTTTCCCAATCCTAAATGGAGTTGAATCACATGCAGTTTCTGGTCCTACGAGCAAGAGTTGTTTTTTGGTAAGAAGAGTCACTATTGCGCTCCCATTGCCATACACAGTACAAATAGCACTGGCGTCTGTACCCAGCATGTACAGTGTATTGGACTGAAGAGGATCTACTGTTCTTGTCAGGTTCCTAAGCAGAGTTGAACTAGATATGGCCCATGTGTGTAGGAAGCACAGTTCTTTTGTACTCAGCAAGCTCACTGTTCTGGCCCTATAGGAAACACAGTAGAGTAGAAGAGTGCTCTTTCCTGAAAAGCAGAGTGTGTTTCTTGTAAGGCGAGCTAGCGTTTGTTTCCCAGTCCTAAATGGAGTTGAATCCCATGCAGTTTCTGGTCCTACGAGCAAGAGTTGTTTTCTGGTAAGAAGAGTCACTATTGCCCTCCCATTGCCATACACAGTGCAAATAGCACTGTCGTCTGTACCCAGCATGTACAGTGTATTGGACTGAAGAGGATCTACTGTTCTTGTCAGTTTCCTAAGCAGAATTGAACTAGATATGGCCCGTGTGTGTAGGAAGCACAGTTCTTTTGTTCTGAGCAAGCTCACTGTTCGGACCCCTTAGGAAACACAGTAGAGTAGAAGAGTGCTATTTTCTCAAAAGCAGAGTGTGTTTCTTGTAAGGCGAGCTAGCGTTTGTTTGCCAGTCCTAAAAGGAGTTGAATCAAATGCAGTTTTTGGTCCTACGAGCAAGGGTTGTTTTCTGGCAAGAAGAGTCACTATTGCGCTCCCATAGCTATACATAGTACAAATAACACTCGCGTCTGTTTCCAGCAAGTACAGTGTATTGGTCTGAAGAGGAGCTACTGTTCATGTCAGTTTCCTAAGCAAAGTTGAACTAGATAAGGCCCGTGTGTGTAGGAAGCACAGTTCTTTTGTTCTGTGCAAGCTCACTGTTCAAACCCCATAGGAAACACAGTAGAGAGAAGAGTGCTCTTTTCTCAAAAGCAGAGTGTGTTTCTTGTAAGGCGAGCTAGCGTTTGTTTCCCAGTCCTAAATGGATTTGAATCAAAGGCAGTTTTTGGTCCTACGAGCAAGAGTTGTTTTCTGGTAAGAAGAGTCACTATTGTGCTCCCATTGCCATACACAGTGCAAATAGCACTGGCGTCTGTTCCCAGCAAGTACAGTGTATTGGACTGAAGAGGAGCTACTGTTCTTGTCAGTTTCCTAAGCAGAATTGAACTAGATATGGTCCGTGTGTGTAGGAAGCACAGTTCTTTTGTTCTGAGCAAGCTCACTGTTGGACCCCATAGGAAACACAGTAGAGTAGAAGAGTGCTCTTTTCTCAAAAGCAGAGTATGTTTCTTGTAAGGCGAGCTAGCATTTGTTTCCCAATCCTAAATGGAGTTGAATCACATGCAGTTTCTGGTCCTACGAGCAAGAGTTGTTTTCTGATAAGAAGAGTCACTATTGCGCTCCCATTGCCATACACAGTACAAATAGCACTGTCGTCTGTACCCAGCATGTACAGTGTATTGGACTGAAGAGGATCTACTGTTCTTGTCAGTTTCCTAAGCAGAGTTGAACTAGATATGGCCCATATGTGTATGAAGCACAGTTCTTTTGTACTCAGCAAGCTCACTGTTCTGGCCCTATAGGAAACACAGTAGAGTAGAAGAGTGCTCTTTCCTCAAAAGCAGAGTGTGTTTCTTGTAAGGCGAGCTAGTGTTTGTTTCCCAGTCCTAAATGGAGTTGAATCACATGCAGTTTCTTGTCATACTAGCAAGAGTTATTTTCTCGTAAGAAGAGTCACTATTGTGCTCCCATTGTCACACACAGGGCAAATAGCACTGGCGTCTGTTCCTAGCATGTACAGTCTATTGGACTGAAGAGGTCTACTGTTCTTGTCAGTTTCCTAAGCAGAATTGAACAAGATATGGCCCGTGTGTGTAGGAAGCACAGTTCTTTGTTCTGAGCAAGCTCACATTTCGAACACCATAGGAAACACAGTAGAGTAGAAGAGTGCATTTTTCTCAAAAGCAGAGTGTGTTGCTTGTAAGGCGAGATAGCGTTTGTTTCCCAGTCCTAAATGGAGTTGAAACACACGTGCAGTTTCTGTTCCTACGAGCAAGAGTTGCTTTCTCGTAAGAAGAGTCACTATTGGGCTCCCTTTGCCATACACAGTGCAAATAGCCCTCGCGTCTCTTCCCAGCAAGTACAGTGTATTGGACTGAAGAGGATCTACTGTTCTTGTCAGTTTCCTAAGCAGAATTGAACTAGATATGGCCCGTGTGTGTAGGAAGCACAGTTCTTTTGTTCTGAGCAATCTCACTGTTCTAGGAAACACAGTGGAGTAGAAGAGTGCTCTTTTCTCAAAAGCAGAGTGTGTTTCTTGTAAGGCGAGCTAGTGTTTGTTTCCCAGTCCTAAATGGAGTTGAATCACATGCAGTTTCTGGTCCTACGAGCAAGAGTTTTTTCTGGTAAAAAGAGTCACTATTGCGCTCCCATTGTCATACACAGGGCAAATAGCACTGGCCTCTGTTCTCAGCATGTACAGTGTATTGGACTGAAGAGAATCTACTGTTCTTGTCAGGTTCCTAAGCAGAGTTGAACTAGATATGGCCCATGTGTGTAGGAAGCACATTTCTTTTGTATTCAGCAAGCTCACTGTTCTGGCCCTATAGGAAACACAGTAGATTAGAAGAGTGCTCTTTCCTCAAAAGCAGAGTGTGTTTCTTGTAAGGTGAGATAGCGTTTGTTTCCCAGTCCTAAATGGAGTTGAATCACATGCAGTTTCCGTTCCTACGAGCAACAGTTGTTTTCTGGTAAGGAAAGTCACTATTGTGCTCCCATTGCCATACATAGTGCAAATAGCACTCGTGTCTGTTCCCAGCAAGTACAGTGTATTGGACTGAATAGGAGCTACTGTTCTTTTCAGTTTCCTAAGCAGAATTGAACTAGATATGGCACGTGTGTGTAGGAAGCACAGTTCATTTGTACTCAGCAAGCTCACTGTTTGGACCCCATAGGAAACACAGTGGAGTAGAAGTGTGCTCTTTTCTCAAAAGCAGAGTGTGTTTCTTGTAAGGCGAGCTAGCATTTGTTTCCCAGTCCTAAATGGAGTTGAATCACATGCAGTTTCTGTTCCTAAGAGCAAGGTTTGTTTTCTGGTAAGAAGAGTCACTATTGCGCTCCCATTGCCATACACAGTGCAAATAGCACGGGCGTCTGTACCCAGCACGTACAGCGTATTGGACTGTAGAGGATCTACTGTTCTTTTCAGTTTCCTAAGCAGAGTTGAACTAGATATGGCCCGTGCGTGTAGGAAGCACAGTTCTTTTGTTCTGAGCAAGCTCACTGTTCGGACCCCATAAGAAACACAGTAGAGTAGAAGAGTGCTCTTTTTTCAAAAGCAGAGTGTGTTTCTTGTAAGGCGAGCTAGCGTTTGTTTCCCAGTCCTAAATGGAGTTGAATCACATGCAGTTTTTGGTCCTACGAGCAAGTGTTGTTTTCTGGTAAGAAGAGTCACTATTGCGCTCCCATTGCCATACATAGTACAAATAACACTCGCATCTGTTTCCAGCAAGTACAGTGTATTGGTCTGAAGAGGAGCTACTGTTCATGTCAGTTTCCTAACCAAAGTTGAACTAGATAAGGCCCGTGTGTGTAGGAAGCACAGTTCTTTTGTTCTGAGCAAGCTCACTGTTGGACCCCATAGGAAACACAGTAGAATAGAAGAGTGCTCTTTTCTCAAAAGCAGAGTGTGTTTCTTGTAAGGCGAGCTAGCGTTTGTTTCCCAATCCTAAATGGAGTTGAATCAAATGCAGTTTTTGGTCCTACGAGCAAGAGTTGTTTTCTGGAAAGAAGAGTCACTATTGTGCTCCCATTGTCACACACAGGGCAAATAGCACTGGCGTCTGTTCCTAGCATGTACAGTCTATTGGACTGAAGAGGTTCTACTGTTCTTGTCAGTTTCCTAAGCAGAATTGAACAAGATATGGCCCGTGTGTGTAGGAAGCACAGTTCTTTTGTTCTGAGCAAGCTCACATTTCGAACCCCATAGGAAACACAGTAGAGTAGAAGAGTGCATTTTTCTCAAAAGCAGAGTGTGTTTCTTGTAAGGCGAGATAGCATTTGTTTCCCCGTCCTAAATGGAGTTGAAATACACATGCAGTTTCTGTTCCTACCAGCAAGAGTTGCTTTCTCGTAAGAAGAGTCACTATTGCGCTCCCTTTGCCATACACAGTGCAAATAGCCCTCGCGTCTGTTCCCAGCAAGTACAGTGTATTGGACTGAAGAGGATCTACTGTTCTTGTCAGTTTCCTAAGCAGAATTGAACTAGATATGGCCCGTGTGTGTAGGTAGCACAGTTCTTTTGTTCTGAGCAATCTCACTGTTCTAGGAAACACAGTGGAGTAGAAGAGTGCTCTTTTCTCAAAAGCAGAGTGTGTTTCTTGTAAGGCGAGCTAGTGTTTGTTTCCCAATCCTAAATGGAGTTGAATCACATGCAGTTTCTGGTCCTACGAGCAAGAGTTTTTTCTGGTAATAAGAGTCACTATTGCGCTCCCATTGTCATACACAGGGCAAATAGCCCTGGCCTCTGTTCTCAGCATGTACAGTGTATTGGACTGAAGAGGATCTACTGTTCTTGTCAGGTTCCTAAGCAAGTTGAACTAGATATGGCCCATGTGTGTAGGAAGCACATTTCTTTTGTACTCAGCAAGCTCACTGTTCTGGCCCTATAGGAAACACAGTAGATTAGAAGAGTGCTCTTTCCTCAAAAGCAGAGTGTGTTTCTTGTAAGGTGAGCTAGCGTTTGTTTCCCAGTCCTAAATGGAGTTGAATCACATGCAGTTTCCGTTCCTACGAGCAACAGTTGTTTTCTGGTAAGGAAAGTCACTATTGTGCTCCCATTGCCATACATAGTGCAAATAGCAATCGCGTCTGTTCCCAGCAAGTACAGTGTATTGGACTAAATATGAGCTACTGTTCTTTTCAGTTTCCTAAGCAGAATTGAACTAGATATGGCTCGTGTGTGTAGGAAGCACAGTTCTTTTGTTCTGAGCAAGCTCACTGTTTGGACCCCATAGGAAATACAGTAGAGTAGATGTGTGCTCTTTTCTCAAAAGCAGAGTGTGTTTCTTGTAAGGCGAGCTAGCGTTTGTTTCCCAGTTCTAAATGGAGTTGAATCACATGAAGTTTTTGGTCCTACCAGCAAGAGTTGTTTTCTGGTAAGGAAAGTCACTATTGCGCTCCCATTGCCATACACAGTGCAAATAGCACTCGCGTCTGTTCCCAGCAAGTACAGTGTATTGGACTGAAGAGGAGCTACTGTTCTTGTCAGTTTCCTAAGCAGAATTGAACTAGGTATGGCCCGTGTGTGTAGGAAGCACAGTTCTTTTGTTCTGAGCAAGCTCACTGTTGGAACCCATAGGAAACACAGTAGAGTAGAAGAGTGCTCTTTTCTCAAAAGCAGAGTGTGTTTCTTGTAAGGCGAGCTAGCGTTTGTTTCCCAATCCTAAATGGAGTTGAATCACATGCAGTTTCTGTTCCTACGAGCAAGAGTTGTTTTCTGGTAAGAAGAGTCACTATTGCACTCCCATTGTTATACACAGTATAAATAGCACTGGCGTCTGTACCCAGCATGTACAGTGTATTGGACTGAAGAGGATCTACTGTTCTTGTCAGGTTCCTAAGCAGAGTTGAACTAGATATGGCCCATGTGTGTAGGAAGCACAGTTCTTTTGTACTCAGCAAGCTCACTGTTCTGGCCCTATAGGAAACACAGTAGAGTAGAAGAGTGCTCTTTTCTCAAAAGTAGAGTGTGTTTCTTGTAAGTCGAGCTAGCGTTTGTTTCCCAGTCCTAAATGGAGTTGAATCACATGCAGTTTCTGGTCCTACGAGCAAGAGTTTTTTTCTGGTAAGAAGAGTCAGTATTGTGCTCCCATTGCCATACACAGTGCAAATAGCACTGGCGTCTGTACCCAGCATGTACAGTGCATTGGACTTTAGAGGTTCTACTGTTCTTGTCAGTTTCCTAAGCAGAATTGAACTAGATATGGCCCGTGTGTGTAGGAAGGACAGTTCTTTTGTTCTGAGCAAGCTCACATTTCGAACCCCATAGGAAAAACAGTAGAGTAGAAGAGTGCATTTTTCTCAAAAGCAGAGTGTGTTTCTTGTAAGGCCAGATAGCGTTTGTTTCCCAGTCCTAAATGGACTTGAAATACACATGCAGTTTCTGGTCCTACGAGCAAGAGTTGTTTTCTCGTAAGAAGAGTCACTATTGCCCTCCCTTTGCCATACACAGTGCAAATAGCCCTCGCGTCTGTTCCCAGCAAGTACAGTGTATAGGACTGAAGAGGAGCTACTGTTCTTGTCAGTTTCCTAAGCAGAATTGAACTAGATATGGCCCGTGTGTGTAGGAAGCACAGTTCTTTTGTTCTGAGCAAGCTCACTGTTTGGACGCCATAGGAAACACCGTAGAGTAGAAGAGTGCCCTTTTATCAAAAGCAGAGTGTGTTTCTTGTAAGACTAGCTAGCGTTTGTTTGCCAGTCATAAATGGAGTTGAATCAAATGCAGTTTTTGGTCCTACGAGCAAGAGTTGTTTTCTGGTAAGAAGAGTCACTATTGCGCTCCCATTGCTATACATAGTACAAATAACATTCGCGTCTGTTTCCACCAAGTACAGTGTATGGGTCTGAAGAGGAGCTACTGTTCATGTCACTTTCCTAAGCAAAGTTGAACTAGATAAGGCCCGTGTGTGTAGGAAGCACAGTTCTTTTGTTCTGAGCAAGCTCACTGTTCGAACCCCATAGGAAACACAGTAGAGAGAAGAGTGCTCTTTTCTCAAAAGCATAGTGTGTTTCTTGTAAGGCGAGCTACCGTTTGTTGCCCAGTCCTAAATGGAGTTGAATCAAATGCAGTTTTTGGTCCTACGAGCAAGAGTTGTTTTCTGGTAAGAAGAGTCACTATTGCGCTCCCTTTGACATACACAGTACAAATAGCACTGGCGTCTGTACACAGCATGTACAGTGTATTGGACTGAAGAGGATCTACTGTTCTTGTCAGGTTCCTAAGCAGAGTTGAACTAGATATGGCCCATGTGTGTAGGAAGCACAGTTCTTTTGTACTCAGCAAGCTCACTGTTCTGGCCCTATAGGAAACACAGTAGAGTAGAAGAGTGCTCTTTCCTCAAAAGCAGAGTGTGTTTCTTGTAAGGCGAGCTAGCGTTTGTTTCCCAGTCCTGAATGGTGTTGAATCACATGCAGTTTTTGTTCATATGAGCAAGAGTTGTTTTCTGGTAAGAAGAGTCACTATTGTGCTCCCATTGTCACACACAGGACAAATAGCACTGGCGTCTGTTCCTAGCATGTACAGTCTATTGGACTGAAGAGGTTCTACTGTTCTTGTCAGTTTCCTAAGCAGAATTGAACAAGATATGGCCGTGTGTGTAGGAAGCACAGTTCTTTTGTTCTGAGCAAGCTCACATTTTGAACCCCATAGGAAACACAGTAGAGTAGAAGAGTGCATTTTTCTCAAAAGCAGAGTGTGTTGCTTGTAAGGCGAGATAGCGTTTGTTTCCAAGTCCTAAATGGAGTTGAAATACACATGCAGTTTCTGGTCCTACGAGCAAGAATTGTTTTCTCGTAAGAAGAGTCACTATTGTGCTCCCTTTGCCATACACAGTGCAAATAGCCCTCGCGTCTCTTCCCAGCAAGTACAGTGTATTGGACTGAAGAGGAGTCACTGTTCTTGTCAGTTTCCTAGGCAGAATTGAACTAGATATGGCCCGTGTGTGTAGGAAGCACAGTTCTTTTGTTCTGAGCAGGCTCACTGTTTGGACCCCATAGGAAACACAGTAGAGAAGAAAGTGCTCTTTTCTCAAAAGCAGAATGTGTTTCTTGTAAGGCGAGCTAGCGTTTGTTTCTTAGTTCTAAATGGAGTTTAATCACATGCAGTTTTTGTTCCTACCAGCAAGAGTTGTTTTCTGGTAAGGAAAGTCACTATTGTGCTCCCATTGCCATACACAGTGCAAATAGCACTCGCGTCTGTTCCCAGCAAGTACAGTGTATTGGACTGAAGAGGAGCTACTGTTCTTGTCAGTTTCCTAAGCAGAATTGAACTAGGTATGGCCCGTGTGTGTAGGAAGCACAGTACTTTTGTTCTGAGCAAGCTCACTGTTGGACCCCATAGGAAACACAGTAGAGTAGAAGAGTGCTCTTTTCTCAAAAGCAGAGTGTGTTTCTTGTAAGGCGAGCTAGCGTTTGTTTCCCAATCCTAAATGGAGTTGAATCACATGCAGTTTCTGGTCCTACGAGCAAGAGTTGTTTTCTGGTAAGAAGAGTCACTATTGCGCTCCCATTGCCATACACAGTGCAAATAGCACTGGCGTCTGTACCCAGCATGTACAGTGTATTGGACTTTAGAGTTTCTACTTATCTTGTCAGTTTCCTAAGCAGAATTGAACTAGATATGGCCCGTGTGTGTAGGAAGCACAGTTCTTTTGTTCTGAGCAAGCTCACTGTTCGAACCCCATAGGAAAAACAGTAGAGTAGAAGAGTGCATTTTTCTCAAAAGCAGAGTTTGTTTCTTGTAAGGCGAGATAGCGTTGGTTTCCCAGTCCTAAATGGAGTTGAAATACACATGCAGTTTCTGGTCCTACGAGCAAGAGTTGTTTTCTCGTAAGAAGAGTCACTATTGCCCTCCCTTTGCCATACACAGTGCAAATAGCCCTCGCGTCTGTTCCCAGCAAGTACAGTGTATTGGACTGAAGAGGAGCTACTGTTCTAGTCAGTTTCCTAAGCAGAATTGAACTAGATATGGCCCGTGTGTGTAGGAAGCACAGTTCTTTTGTTCTGAGCAAGCTCACTGTTTTGACGCCATATGAAACACCGTAGAGTAGAAGAGTGCCCTTTTATCAAAAGCAGAGTGTGTTTCTTGTAAGACTAGCTAGCGTTTGTTTGCCAGTCATAAATGGAGTTGAATCAAATGCAGTTTTTGGTCCTACGAGCAAGAGTTGTTTTCTGGTAAGAAGAGTCACTATTGCGCTCCCATTGCTATACATAGTACAAATAAAACTCGCGTCTGTTTCCACCAAGTACAGTGTATGGGTCTGAAGAGGAGCTACTGTTCATGTCACTTTCCTAAGCAAAGTTGAACTAGATAAGGCCCGTGTGTGTAGGAAACACAGTTCTTTTGTTCTGAGCAAGCTCACTGTTCGAACCCCATAGGAAACACAGTAGAGAGAAGAGTGCTCTTTTCTCAAAAGCATAGTGTGTTTCTTGTAAGGCGAGCTACCGTTTGTTGCCCAGTCCTAAATGGAGTTGAATCAAATGCAGTTTTTGGTCCTACGAGCAAGAGTTGTTTTCTGGTAAGAAGAGTCACTATTGCGCTCCCATTGCCATACACAGTACAAATAGCACTGGCGTCTGTACACAGCATGTACAGTGTATTGGACTGACGGAGATCTACAGTTCTTGTCAGGTTCCTAAGCAGAGTTGAACTAGATATGGCCCATGTGTGTAGGAAGCACAGTTCTTTGTACTCAGCAAGCTCACTGTTCTGGCCCTATAGGAAACACAGTAGAGTAGAAGAGTGCTCTTTCCTCAAAATCAGAGTGTGTTTCTTGTAAGGTGAGCTAGCGTTTGTTTCCCAGTCCTGAATGGAGCTGAATCACATGCAGTTTCTGGTCATACGAAAAAGAGTTGTTTTCTGGTAAGAAGAGTCACTATTGTGCTCCCATTGTCACACACAGGACAAATAGCACTGGCGTCTGTTCCTAGCATGTACAGTCTATTGGACTGAAGAGGTTCTACTGTTCTTGTCAGTTTCCTAAGCAGAATTGAACAAGATATGGCCGTGTGTGTAGGAAGCACAGTTCTTTTGTTCTGAGCAAGCTCACATTTTGAACCCCATAGGAAACACAGTAGAGTAGAAGAGTGCATTTTTCTCAAAAGCAGAGTGTGTTGCTTGTAAGGCGAGATAGCGTTTGTTTCCAAGTCCTAAATGGAGTTGAAATACACATGCAGTTTCTGGTCCTACGAGCAAGAGTTGTTTTCTGGTAAGAAGAGTCACTATTGCTCTCCCTTTGCCATACACAGTGAAAATAGCCCTCGCGTCTCTTCCCAGCAAGTACAGTGCATTGGACTGAAGAGGAGCCACTGTTCTTGTCAGTTTCCTAAGCAGAATTGAACTAGATATGGCCCGTGTGTGTAGGAAGCACAGTTCTTTTGTTCTGAGCAAGCTCACTGTTTGGACTCCATAGGAAACACAGTAGAGTAGGAAGTGCTCTTTTCTCAAAAGCAGAGTGTGTTTCTTGTAAGGCGAGCTAGCGTTTGTTTCCCAGTCCTAAATGGAGTTAGATCGCATGCAGTTTTTGGTCCTTCCAGCAAGAGTTGTTTTCTGGTAAGGAAAGTCACTATTGCGCTCCCATTGCCATACACAGTGCAAATAGCACTCGCGTCTGTTCCCAGCAAGTACAGTGTATTGGACTGAAGAGGAGCTACTGTTCTTTTCAGTTTCCTAAGCAGAATTGAACTAGGTATGGCCCGTGTGTGTAGGAAGCACAGTACTTTTGTTGTGAGCAAGCTCACTGTTGGATCCCATAGGAAACACAGTAGAGTAGAAGAGTGCTCTTTTCTCAAAAGCAGAGTGTGTTTCTTGTAAGGCGAGCTAGCGTTTGTTTCCCAGTCCTAAATGGAGTTGAATCACATGCAGTTTCTGGTCCTACGACCAAGAGTTTTTTTCTGGTAATAAGAGTCACTATAGCGCTCCCATTGTCATACACAGGGCAAATAGCACTGGCCTATGTTCTCAGCATGTACAGTGTATTGGACTGAAGAGGATCTACTGTTCTTCTCAGGTTCCTAAGCCGAGTTGAACTAGATATGGCCCCTGTGTGTAGGAAGCACAGTTCTTTTGTACTCAGCAAGCTCACGGTTCTGGCCCTATAGGAAACAGAGTAGAGTAGAAGAGTGCTCTTTCCTCAAAAGCAGAGTGTGTTTCTTGTAAGGCGAGCTAGCGTTTGTTTCCCAGTACTAAATGGAGTTGAATCACATGCAGTTTTTGGTCCTATGAGCAAGAGTTGTTTTCTGGTAAGAAGAGTGACTATTGCGCTCCCTTTGCCATACATAGTGCAAATAGCCCTCTCGTCTGTTCCCAGCAAGTACAGTGTATTGGACTGAAGAGGAGCTAGTGTTCTTCTCAGTTTCCTAAGCCGAGTTGAACTAGATATGGCCCGTGTGTGTAGGAAGCACAGTTCTTTTGTTCTCAGCAGCTCACTGTTCGGACCCCATAGAAAACACAGTAGAGTAGAAGAGTGCTCTTTTCTCAAAAGCAGAGTGTTTTTCTTGTAAGGCGAGCTAGCATTTGTTTCCCAGTACTAAATGGAGTTGAATCAAATGCAGTTTTTGGTCCTACGAGCAAGAGTTGTTTTCTGGTAAGAAGAGTCACTATTGAGCTCCCATTGCCATACATAGTACAAATAACATTCGCGTCTGTTTCCAGCAAGTACAGTGTATTGGTCTGAAGAGGAGCTACTGTTCATGTCAGTTTCCTAAGCAAAGTTGAACTAGATAAGGCCCGTGTGTGTAGGAAGCACAGTTCTTTTGTTCTGAGCAAGCTCACTGTTCGAACCCCAAAGGAAACACAGTAGAGAGAAGAGTGCTCTTTTCTCAAAAGCAGAGTGTGTTTCTTGTAAGGCGAGCTACCGTTTGTTTCCCAGTCCTAAATGGAGTTGAATCCAATGCAGTTTTTGGTCCTATGAGCAAGAGTTGTTTTCTGGTAAGAAGAGTCACTATTGTGCTTCCATTGCCATACACAGTGCAAATAGCCCTGGCGTCTGTACCCAGCATGTACAGTGTATTGGACTCAAGAGGATCTACTGTTCTTGTCAGTTTCCTAAGCAGAATTGAACTAGATATGGCCCGTGTGTGTAGGAAGCACAGTTCTTTTGTTCTGAGCACACTCACTGTTCTAGCCCAATAGGAAACACAGTAGAGTAGAAGAGTGCTCTTTTCTCAAAAGCAGAGTGTGTTTCTTGTAAGGCGAGGTAGCGTGTGTTTCCCAGTCCTAAATGGAGTTGAATCACATGCAGTTTCTGGTCCTACGAGCAAGAGTTTTTTCTGGTAATAAGAGTTACTATTGTGCTCCCTTTGTCATACATACAGCAAATAGCACTGGCCTCTGTTCTCAGCATGTACAGTGTATTGGACTGAAGAGGATCTACTGTTCTTGTCAGGTTCCTAAGCAGAGTTGAACTAGATATGGCCCGTGTGTGTAGGAAGCACAGTTCTTTTGTTCTGAGCAAGCTCACTGTTCGGACCCCATAGGAAACACAGTAGAGTAGAAGAGTGCTCTTTTCTCAAAGCAGAGTGTGTTTCTTGTAAGGCAAGCTAGCGTTTGTTTCGCAGTCCTAAATGGAGTTGAATCCCATGCAGTTTCTGGTGCTACGAGCAAGAGTTTTTTCTGGTAATGAGAGTCACTATTGCGCTCCCATTGCCATACACAGTGCATATAGCACTCGCGTCTGTTCCCAGGAAGTACAGTGTATTGGACTGAAGAGGAGCTACTGTTCTTGTCAGTTTCCTAAGCAGAATTGAACTAGGTATGGCCCGTGTGTAAGAAGCACAGTTCTTTTGTTCTGAGCAAGCTCACTGTTGGACCCCATAGGAAACACAGTAGAGTAGAAGAGTGCTCTTTTCTCAAAAGCAGAGTGTGTTTCTTGTAAGGCGAGCTAGAGTTTGTTTCCCAATCCTAAATGGAGTTGATTCACATGCAGTTTTTGGTCCTACGAGCAAGAGTTGTTTTCTGGTAAGAAGAGTCACTATTGCGCTCCCGTTGCCATACACAGTACAAATAGCACTGGCGTCTGCACACAGCATGTACAGTGTATTGGACTGAAGAGGATCTACTGTTCTTGTCAGGTTCCTAAGCAGATTTGAACTAGATATGGCCCATGTGTGTAGGAAGCACAGTTCTTTTGTACTCAGCAAGCTCACTGTTCTGGCCATATAGGAAACACAGTAGAGTAGAAGAGTGCTCTTTTCTCAAAAGCAGAGTGTGTTTCTTGTAAGGCGAGCTAGCGTTTGTTTCCCAGTCCTAAATGGAGTTGAATCACATGCAGTTTCTGGTCATACGAGCAAGAGTTGTTTTCTGGTAAGAAGAGTCACTATTGTGCTCCCATTGTCACACACAGGGCAAATAGCACTGGAGTCTGTTCCTAGCATGTACAGTCTATTGGACTGAAGAGGTTCTACTGTTCTTGTCAGTTTCCTAAGCAGAATTGAACAAGATATGGCCCGTGTTTGTAGGAAGCACAGTTCTTTTGTTCTGAGCAAGCTCACATTTCGAATCCCATAGGAAACACAGTAGAGTAGAAGAGTGCATTTTTCTGAAAAGCAGAGTGTGTTTCTTGTAAGGCGAGATAGCGTTTGTTTCCCAGTCCTAAATGGAGTTGAAATACACATGCAGTTTCTGGTCCTACGAGCAAGAGTTGTTTTCTGGTAAGAAGAGTCACTATTGTGCTCCCTTTGCCATACACAGTGCAAATAGCCCTCGCTTCTCTTCCCAGCAAGTACAGTGTATTGGACTGAAGAGGAGCTACTGTTCTTGTCAGTTTCCTAAGCAGAATTGAACTAGGTATGGCCCGTGTAAGTAGGAAGCACAGTACATTTGTTCTGAGCAAGCTCACTGTTGGAACCCTAGGAAACACAGTAGAGTGGAAGAGTGCTCTTTTCTCAAAAGCAGAGTGTGTTTCTTGTAAGGCGAGCTAGCGTTTGTTTTCCAGTCCTAAATGGAGTTGAATCACATGCAGTTTCTGGTCCTACGAGCAAGAGTGGTTTTCTGGTAAGAAGAGTCATTATTGCGCTCCCATTGCCATACACAGTGCAAATAGCACTGGCGTCTGTACCCAGCATGTACAACATATTCGACTGAAGAGGATCTACTGTTCTTTTCAGTTTCCTAAGCATAGTTGAACTAGATATGGCCCGTGTGTGTAGGAAGCACAGTTCTTTTGTTCTGAGCAAGCTCACTGTTCGGACCCCATAGGAAACACAGTAGAGTAGAAGAGTGCTCTTTTCTCAAAAGCAGAGTGTGTTTCTTGTAAGGCGAGGTAGCATTTGTTTCCCAGTCCTAAATGGAGTTGAATCAAATGCAGTTCTTGGTCCTGCGAGTAAGAGTTGTTTTCTGGTAAGAAGAGTGACTATTGTGCTCCCTTTGCCATACATAGTGCAAATAGCCCTCTCGTCTGTTCCCAGCAAGTACAGTGTATTGGACTGAAGAGGAGCTACTGTTCTTGTCAGTTTCCTAAGCCGAGTTGAACTAGATATGGCCCGTGTGTGTAGGAAGCACAGTTCTTTTGTTCTCAGCAAGCTCACTGTTCGGACCCCATAGAAAACACTTTAGAGTAGAAGAGTGCTCTTTTCTCAAAAGCAGAGTGTTTTTCTTGTAAGGCGAGCTAGCGTTTGTTTCCCAGTCCTAAATGGAATTGAATCAAATGCAGTTTTTGGTCCTACGAGCAAGAATTGTTTTCTGGTAAGAAGAGTCACTATTGCGCTCCCATTGCTATACATAGTACAAATAACACTCACGTCTGTTTCCAGCAAGTACAGTGTATTGGTCGGAAGAGGAGCTACTGTTCATGTCAGTTTCTTAAGCAAAGTTGAACTAGATAAGGCCCGTGTGTGTAGGAAGCACAGTTCTTTTGTTCTGAGCAAGCTCACTGTTCAAACCCCATAGGAAACACAGTAGAGAGAAGAGTGCACTTTTCTCAAAAGCAGTGTGTGTTTCTTGTAAGGCGAGCTACCGTTTGTTTCCCAGTCCTAAATGGAGTTGAATCAAATGCAGTTTTTGGTCCTACGAGCAAGAGTTTTTTTCTGGTAAGAAGAGTCACTATTGCGCTCCCATTTCCATACACAGTGCAAATAGTACTTGTGTCTCTACCCAGCAAGTACAGTGTATTAGAATGAAGAGGATCTACTGTTCTTGTCAGTTTCCTAAGCAGAATTGAACTAGATATGGCCCGTGTGTGTAGGAAGCACAGTTCCTTTGTTCTGAGCAAGCTCACTGTTCTAACCCTATAGGAAACACAGTAGAGTAGAAAAGTGCTCTTTTCTCAAAAGCAGAGTGTGTTTCTTGTAAGGCGAGCTAGCGTTTTTTTCCAGTCCTAAATGGAGTTGAATCACATGCAGTTTCTGGTCCTACGAGTAAGAGTTTTTTCTGGTAATAAGAGTCACTATTGAGCTCCCATTGTCATACACAGGGCAAATAGCACTGGCCTCTGTTCTCAGCATGTACAGTGTATTGGACTGAAGAGGATCTACTGTTCTTGTCAGGTTCCTAAGCAGAGTTGAACTAGATATAGCCCATGTGTGTAGGAAGCACAGTTCTTTTGTACTCAGCAAGCTCACTGTTCTGGCACTATAGGAAACACAGTAGAGTAGAAGAGTGCTCTTTCCTCAAAAGCAGAGTGTGTTTCTTGTAAGGCGAGCTAGCGTTTGTTTCCCAGTCCTAAATGGAGTTGAATCACATGCAGTTTCCGTTCCTACGAGCAAGAGTTGTTTTCTGGTAAGGAAAGTCACTATTGTGCTCCCATTGCCATACACAGTGCAAATAGCACTCCCGTCTGTTCCCAGCAAGTACAGTGTATTGGACTGAAGAGGAGCTACTGTTCTTGTCAGTTTCCTAAGCAGAATTGAACAAGATATGGCCCGTGTGTGTAGGAAGCACAGTTCTTTTGTTCTGAGCAAGCTCACTGTTGGACCCCATAGGAAACACAGTAGAGTAGAAGAGTGCTCTTTTCTAAAAAGCAGAGTGTGTTTCTTGTAAGTCGAGCTAGCGTTTGTTTCCCAATCCTAAGTGGAGTAGAATCACATGCAGTTTCTGGTCCTACAAGCAAGAGTTGTTTTCTGGTAAGAAGAGTCACTATTGCGCTCCCATTGCCATACATAGTACAAATAGCACTGGCGTCTGTACACAGCATGTACAGTGTATTGGACTGAAGAGGATCTACTGTTCTGGTCAGGTTCCTAAGCAGATTTGAACTAGATATGGCCCATGTGTGTAGGAAGCACAGTTCTTTTGTACTCAGCAAGCTCACTGTTCTGGCCCTATAGGAAACACAGTAGAATAGAAGAGTGCTCTTTCCTCAAAAGCAGAGTGTGTTTCTTGTAAGGCGAGCTAGCGTTTGTTTCCCAGTCCTAAATGGAGTTGAATCACATGCAGTTTCTGGTCATATGAGCAAGAGTTGTTTTCTGGTAAGAAGAGTCACTATTGTGCTCCCATTGTCACACACAGGGCAAATAGCACTATCGTCTGTTCCTAGCATGTACAGTCTATTGGACTGAAGAGGTTCTACTGTTCTTGTCAGTTTCCTAGCAGAATTGTACAAGATATGGACCGTGTGTGTAGGAAGCACAGTTCTTTTGTTCTTAGCAAGCTCACAGTTCGGACCCCATAGGAAACACAGTAGAGTAGAAGAGTGCTCTTTTCTCAAAAGCAGAGTGTGTTTCTGGTAAGGCGAGCTAGCGATTGTTTCCCAGTCCTAAATGGAGTTGAATCAAATGCAGTTTTTGTTCCTAAGAGCAAGAGTTGTTTTCTGGTAAGAAGAGTGACTATTGCGCTCCCTTTGCCATACATAGTGCAAATAGCCCTCTCGTCTGTTCCCAGCAAGTACAGTGTATTGGACTGAAGAGGAGCTACAGTTCTTGTCAGTTTCCTAAGCAGAGTTGATCTAGATGTGACCTGTGTGTGTAGGAAGCACAGTTCTTTTGTTCTGAGCAAGCTCGCTGTTGGACCCCATAGGAAACACAGTAGAGTAGAAGAGTGCTCTTTTCTCAAAAGCAGAGTGTGTTTCTTGTAAGGCGAGCTAGCGTTTGTTTCCCAATCCTAAATGGAGTTGAATCACATGCAGTTTCTGGTCCTACAAGCAAGAGTTGTTTTCTGGTAAGAAGAGTCACTATTGCGCTCCCATTGCCATACACAGTGCAAATAGCACTGCGTCTGTTCCAATCAAGTACAGTGTATTGGAATGAAGAGGAGATACTGTTCTTGTCAGTTTCCTGAGCAGAGTTGAACTAGATATGGCCCGTGTGTATAGGAAGCACAGTTCTTTTGTTCTGAGCAAGCTCACTTTCTGGCCATATAGGAAACACAGTAGAGTAGAAGAATGCTCTTTTCTCAAAAGCAGAGTGTGTTTCTTGTAAGGTGAGCTAGCGATTGTTTCCCACTCATAAATGGAGTTTAATTACATGCAGTTTTTGGTCATACGAGCAAGAGTTGTTTTCTGGTAAGGAAAGTCACTATTGCACTCCCTTTGCCATACACAGCACAAATAGCACTCACGTCTGTTCCCAGCAAGTACAGTGTATTAGACTGAAGATGAGCTACTGTTCTTTTCAGTTTCCTAAGCAGAGATGAACTAGATATGGCCCGTGTGTATAGGAAGCACAGTTCTTTTGTTCTGAGCAAGCTCACTGTGCGGACCCCATAGGAAACTCAGTGCTCTTTTCTCAAAAGCAGAGTGTGTTAGTTGTAAGCGAGATAGCATTTGCTTTCAAGACCTATATGGAGTTGAATCACATGCAGTTTCTGGTCCTACAAGCAAGAGTTGTTTTCTGGTAAGAAGAGTCACTATTGCACTCGCATTGTCATTCACAGGGCAAATAGCACTGGAGTCTTTTCCCAGCATGTACAGTGTATTGGACTGAAGAGAATCTACTGTTCTTGTCAGTTTCCGATGCAGAGTTGAACTAGATATGGCCCGTGTGTGTAGGAAGCACAGTTCTTTTGTTCTGAACAAGCTCACTGTTCTGGCCCTATAGCAAACACAGTAGAGTAGAAGCGTACTCTTTTCTCAAAAGCAGAGTGTGTTTCTTGTAAGGCGAGCTAGCGTTTGTTTCCCAGTCCTAAATGGATTTGAATCACATGCAGTTTCTGGTCCTACAAGCAAGAGTTTTTTCTGGTAAGAAGAGTAACAATTGCGATCCCATTGTCATACATAGGGCAAATAGCACTGGCATTTGTTCCCAGCATGTACAGAGTATTGGACTGAAGAGGATCTACTGTTCTTGTCAGGTTCCTAAGCAGACTTGAACTAGATATGGCCCATGTGTGTAGGAAGCACAGTTCATTTGTTCTGAGCAAGCTCACTGTTCGGACCCCATAGGAAACACAGTAGAGTAGAAGAGTCATCGTTTCTCAAAAGCAGAGTGTGTTTCTTGTAAGGCGAGCTAATGTTTGTTTCCCAGTCCTAAAAGGAGTTGAATGACATGCAGTTTTTGGTCCTACGAGCAAGAGTTGTTTTCTGGTAAGAAGAGTCACTATTGCCCTCCCATTGTCATACAAAGGGCAAAAAGCACTGGCGTTTGTTCCCAGCATGTACAGTGTATTGGACTGAAGAGGATCTACTGTTCTTGTCAGTTTCCTAAGCAGAATTGAACTAGATACGGCCATGTGTGTAGGAAGCACAGTTCTTTTGTTCTGAGCAAGCTCACTGTTCTGGCCCTATAGGAAACACAGTAGAGTAGAAGTATGCTCTTTTCTCAAAAGCAGACTGTGTTTCTTGTAAGGTGAGTTAGCATTTGTTTCCCACACCTAAATGGAGTTTAATCACATGCAGTTTTTGGTCATATGCGCAAGAGTTGTTTTCTGGTAAGGAAAGTCACTATTGCGCTCCCTTTGCCATACACAGCACAAATAGCACTCACGTCTGTTCCCAGCAAGTACAGTGTATGGGACTGATGAGGAGCTACTGTTCTTGTCAGTTTCCTAAGCAGAGTTGAACTAGATATGGCCCGTGTGTATAGGAAGCACAGCTCTTTTGTTCTGAGCTAGCTCACTGTGCGGACCCCATAGAAATCTCAGTGCTCTTTTCTCAAAAGCAGAGTGTGTTTCTTGTAAGGCGAGATAGCGTTTGCATCACAGACCTGAATGGAGTTGAATCACATGCAGTTTGTGCTCCTACAAGCAAGAGTTGTTTTCTGTTAAGAAGAGTCACTATTGTGCTCGCATTGTCATACACAGGGCAAATAGCACTGGCGTCTTTTCCCAGCATGTACAGCGTATTGGAATGAAGAGGATCTACTGTTCTTGTCAGTTTCCTACGCAGAGTTGAACTAGATATAGCCCGTGTGTGTAGGACGCACAGTTCTTTTGTTCTGAGCAAGCTCACTGTTCTCGCCATATAAGAAACACAGTAGAGTAGAAGAGTGCTCTTTTCTCAAAAGCAGAGTGTGTTTCTTGTAAGGCGAGGTAGCGTTTGTTTCCCAGTCCTAAATGGAGTTGAATCACATGCAGTTTTTGGTCCTACGCGCAAGAGTTGTTTTCTGGTAAGGAAAGACACTATTGCGCTCCCATTGCCAAACACAGTACAAATAGCACTCGCATCTCTTCCCAGCAAGTACAGTGTATTGGACTGAAGAGGATCTACTGTTCTTGTCAGTTTCCTAAGCAGAGTTGAACTAGATATGGCCTGTGTGCGTAGGAAGCACAGTTCTTTTGTTCTGAGCAAGCTCACTGTTCAGAACCTATAGGACACACAGTAGAGAAGAAGAGTGCTCTTTTCTCAAAAGCAGAGTGTGTTTCTTGTAAGGTGAGCTAGCTTTTGTTTCCCAGTCCTAAATGAATTTGAATCACATGCAGTTTCTGGTCCTACGAGTAGAGTTATATTTTGGTAAGAAGAGTCACTATTGTGCTCCCATTGCCATATACAGTACAAATAACACTTGCGTTTGTTCCAATCAAGTACAGTGTATTGAACTGAAGAGGAGCTACTGTTCTTGTCAGTTTCCTAAGCAGAGTTGAACTAGATGTGGCCCGTGTGTATAGGAAGCACAGTTCTTTTGTTCTGAGCAAGCTCACTGTTCGGACCCCATAGGAAACACAGTAGAGTAGAAGAGTGCTCTTTTCTCAAAAGCAGAGTGTGTTTCTTTTAAGGCGAGCTAGCGTTTGCTTCCCAGACCTAAATGGAGTTGAATCACATGCAGTTTCTGGTCCTACGAGCAAGAGTTGTTTTCTGGTAAGAAGAGTCACTATTGCGCTCCCATTGTCACACACAGGGCAAATAGCACTGGCGTCTGTTCCCAGCATGTACAGTGTATTGGACTGAAGAGGATCTACTGTTCTTGTCAGTTTCCGATGCAGAGTTGAACTAGATATGTGACGTGTGTGTAGGAAGCACAGTTCTTTTTTTCTGAGCAAGCTCACTGTTCTGGCCCTATAGGAAACACAGTAGAGTAGAAGAGTACTCTTTTCTCAAAAGTAGAGTGTGTTTCTTGTAAGTCGAGATAGCGTTTGTTTCCCAGTCCTAAATGGACTTGAATCACATGCAGTTTCTAGTCCTAAAAGCAAGAGTTTTTTCTGGTAAGAAGAGTCACTATTGTGCTCCCATTGTCATACACAGGGCAAATAGCACTGGCATTTGTTCTCAGCATGTACAGTTTATTGGACTGAAGAGGATCTACTGTTCTTGTCAGTTTCCTAAGCAGAGTTGAACTAGATATGGCCCGTGTGTGTAGGAAGCACAGTTCTTTTGTTCTGAGCAAGCTCACTGTTCTGGCCCTATAGAAAACACAGTAGAGTAGAAGTGTCCCCTTTTCTCAAAAGCAGAGCTTGTTTCTTCTAAGGCGAGCTAGCGTTTGTTTCCCAGTCCTAAGTGGAGTTGAATCACATGCAGTTTCTGGTCCTACGAGCAAGACATGTTTTCTGGTAAAAAGAGTCACTATTGCGCTCCCAATGCCGTACACAGTACAAATAGCACTCGCGTCTGTTCCCAGCAAGTACAGTGTATTGGACTGAAGGGGATCTACTGTTCTTGTCAGTTTCCTAAGCAGAGTTGAACTAGATATGGCCGGTGTGTATAGGAAGCACAGTTCTTTTGTTCTGAGCAAGCTCACTGTTCGGACCCCATAGGAAACACAGTAGAGTAGAAGAGTGCTCTTTTCTCAAAAGCGGAGTGTGTTTCTTGTAAGGCGAGCTAGCGTTTGTTTCCCAGTCCAAAGTGAAGTTGAATCACATGCAGTTACTGGTACTAAGAGCAAGAGTTGTTTTCTGGTAAGAAGAGTCACTATTGTGCTCCCATTGCCGTACACCGTGCAAATAGCACTCGCATCTGTTCCCAGCAAGTACTGTGTATTGGGCTGAAGAGGAGATACTGTTCTCGTCAGTTTCCTAAGCAGAGTTGAACTAGATATGGCCCGTGTGTGTAGGAAGCACAGTTCTTTTGTTTTGAGCAAGCTCACTGTTCTGGCCCTATAGGAAACACAGTAGAGTAGAAGAGTGCTCTTTTCTCAAAAGCAGAGTGTGTTTCTTGTAAGGCGAGCTAGCGTTTGTTTCCCAGTCCTAAATGGAGTTGAATCACATGCAGTTTTTGGTCCTACGCGCAAGAGTTGTTTTGTGGTAAGAAAAGTCACTATTGTGCTCCCATTGCCAAACACAGTGCAAATAGCACTCGCATCTGTTCCCAGCAAGTACAGTGTATTGGACTGAAGAGGAGCTACTTTTCTCGTCAGTTTCCTAAGCAGAGTTGAACTAGATATGGACCGTGTGTGTAGGAAGCACAGTTCTTTTGTTCTGAACAAGCTCACTGTTCGGAACCCATAGGACACGTAGTAGAGTAGAAGAGTGCTCTTTTCTCAATAGCAGAGTGTGTTTCTTGTAAGGCGAGCTAGCTTTTGTTTCCCAATCCTAAATGGAGTTGAATCACATGCAGTTTCTGGTCCTTCAAGCAAGAGTTGTTTTCTGGTAAGAAGAGTCACTATTGCCCTCCCATTGTGATACACAAGGCAAATAGCACTGGTGTCTGTTCCCAGCATGTACAGTGTATTGGACTGAAGAGGATCTACTGTTCTTGTCAGTTTCCTAAGCAGAATTGAACTAGATACGGCCATGTGTGTAGGAAGCACAGTTCTTTTGTTCTGAGCAAGCTCACTGTTCTGGCCCTATAGGAAACACAGTAGAGTAGAAGAGTGCTCTTTTCTCAAAAGCAGAGTGTGTTTCTTGTAAGGTGAGCTAGCGTTTGTTTCCCACCCCTAAATGGAGTTTAATCACATGCAGTTTTTGGTTATACGCGCAAGAGTTGTTTTCTGGTAAGGAAAGTCACTATTGCGCTCCCTTTGACATACACAGCACAAATAGCACTCACGTCTGTTCCCAGCAAGTACAGTGTATTGGACTGAAGAGGATCTACTGTTCTTGTCAGTTTCCTACGCAGAGTTGAACTAGATATAGCCCGTGTGTGTAGGAAGCACAGTTCTTTTGTTCTGGGCAAGCTCACTGTTCTGGCCCTATAGGAAACACAGTAGAGTAGCAGAGTGCTCTTTTCTCAAAAGCAGAGTGTGTTTCTTGTAAGGCGAGCTAGTGTTGTTTGCAATTCCTAAATGGAGTTGAATCACATGCAGTTTCTGTTCCTACGAGCATGAGATGTTTTCTGGTAAGAAGAGTCACTATTGGGCTCCCATTGTCATACATAGGTTAAATAGCACTGGCTTCTTTTCCCAGCGTGTACAGTGTATTGCACTGAAGAGGATCTACTGTTCTTGTCAGTTTCCTAAGCAGAATTGAACTAGATATGGCCCGTGTGTGTAGGAAGCACAGTTCTTTTGTTCTGAGCAAGCTCACTGTTCTGACGCAATAGGAAACACAGTAGAGTAGAAGAGTACTCTTTTCTCAAAAGCAGAGTGTGTTTCTTGTAAGGCGAGCTAGCTTTTATTTCCCAGTCGTAAATGAAGTTGAATCACATGCAGTTTCTGGTCCTACGAGTAGAGTTGTTTTTTGGTAAGAATTGTCACTATTGTGCTCCCATTGCCATACACAGTACAAATAGCACTTGCGTCTGTTCCAATCAAGTACAGTGTATTGGACTGAAGAGGAGATACTGTTCTTGTCAGTTTCCTAAGCAGAGTTGAACTAGATATGGCCCGTGTGTATAGGAAGCACAGTTCTTTTGTTCTGAGCAAGCTCACTGTGCGGACCCCATAGGAAACTCAGTGCTCTTTTCTCAAAAGCAGAGTGTTTTTCTTGTAAGGCGAGATAGCGTTTGCATCCCAGATCTGAATGGAGTTGAATCACATGCAGTTTCTGGTCCTACAAGCAAGAGTTGTTTTCTGGTAAGAAGAGTCACTATTGCGCTCGCATTGTCATACACAGGGCAAATAGCACTGGCGTCTTTTCCCAGCATGTACAGCGTATTGGAATGAAGAGGATCTACTGTTCTTGTCAGGTTCCTACGCAGAGTTGAACTAAATATAGCCCGTGTGTGTAGGACGCACAGTTCTTTTGTTCTGAGCAAGCTCACTGTTCGGACTCCATAGGAAACACAGTAGAGTGGAAGAGTGCTCTTTTCTCAAAAGCAGAGTGTGTTTTTGTAAGGCGAGCTAGCGTTTACTTCCCAGACCAAAATGGAGTTGAATCACATGCAGTTTCTGGTCCTACGAGCAAGAGTTGTTTTCTGGTAAGAAGAGTCACTATTGCACTCCCATTGTCATACACAGGGCAAATAGCAATGGCGTCTGTTCCCAGCATGTACAGTGTATTGGACTGAGGAGGATCTACTGTTCTTGTCAGTTTCCGATGCAGAGTTGAACTAGATATGGCCGGTGTGTATAGGAAGCACAGTTCTTTTGTTCTGAGCAAGCTCACTGTTCTGGCCCTATAGGAAACACAGTAGAGTAGAAGAGTACTCTTTTCTCAAAAGCAGAGTGTGTTTCTTGTAAGTCGAGCTAGCGTTTGTTTCCCAGTCCTAAATGGACTTGAATCACATGCAGTTTCTGGTCCTACAAGCAAGAGTTTTTTCTGGTAAGAAGAGTCACTATTGCGCTCCCATTGTCATACACAGGGCAAATAGCACTGGCATTTGTTCCCAGCATGTACAGTGTATTGGACTGAAGAGGATCTACTGTTCTTGTTAGGTTCCTAAGCAGAGTTGAACTAGATATGGCCCGTGTGTGTAGGAAGCACATTTCTTTTGTTCTGAGCAAGCTCACTGTTCTGGCCCTATAGGAAACACAGAGGAGTAGAAGAGTCATCTTTTCTCAAATCAGAGTGTGTTTCTTGTAAGGCAAGCTAGCATTTGCTTCCCAGACCTAAACGGAGTTGAATCACATGCAGTTTCTGGTCCTACGAGCAAGAGTTGTTTTCTGGTAAGAAGAGTCACTATTGCGCTCCCATTGTCATACACAGTGCAAATAGCACTGGCGTCTGTTCCCAGCAAGTACAGTGTATTGGACTGAAGGGGATCTACTGTTCTTGTCAGTTGCCTAAGCATAATTGAACTAGATATGGCCCGTGTGTGTAGGAAGCACACTTCTTTTGTTCTGAGCAAGCTCACTGTTCGGACCCAATATAAAACACAGTAGAGTAGAAGTGTGCCCTATTCTCAAAAGCAGAGCTTGTTTCTTGTAAGGCAAGCTATCGTTTGTTTCCCAGTCCTAAGTGGAGTTGAATCACATGCAGTTTCTGGTCCTAAGAGCCAGAGGTGTTTTCTGGTAGGAAGAGTCACTATTGTGCTCCCATTGCTGTACACAGTGCAAATAGCACTGGCGTCTGTTCCCAGCATGTACAGTGTATTGAACTGAAGAGGATCTACTATTCTTGTCAGGTTTATAAGCAGAATTGAACTAGATATGGCCGTGTGTGTAGGAAGCACAGTTTTTTTGTTCTGAGCAAGCGCACTGTTCGGACCCCATAGGAAACACAGTAGAGTAGAAGATTGCTCTTTTCTCTAAAGCAGATTGTGTTTCTTGTAAGGCGAGCTAGCATTTGTTTCCCAGTCCTAAATGGAGTTGAATCTCATACAGTTTCTGGTCCTACGAGCAAGAGTTGTTTTCTGGTAAGGAAAGTAACTATTGCGCTCCCATTGCCATACACAGTGCAAATAGCACTCGCGTCTCTTCCCAGCAAGTACAGTGTATTGGACTGAAGAGGATCTATTGTTTTTGTCAGTTTCCTAAGCAGAATTGGACTAGATATGACCGTGTGTGTAGGAAACACAGTTCTTTTGTTCTGAGCAATCTCACTGTTCTGGCCCTACAGGAAACACAGTTGAGTAGAAGAGTGCTCTTTTCTCAAAAGCAGAGTGTGTTTCTTGTAAGGCGAGCTAGCGTTTGTTTCCCAGTCCTAAATGGAGTTGAATCACATGCAGTTTCTGGTCCTACGAGCAAGAGTTGTTTTCTGGTAAGAAGAGTCACTATTGCGCTCCCATTGTCATACACAGGGCAAATAACACTGGCGTCTGTTCCCAGCATGTACAATGTATTGGACTGAAGAGGATCTACTGTTCTTGTCAGTTTCCTAAGCAGAGTTGAACTAGATATGGCCCGTGTGTGTAGGAAGCACAGTTCTTTTGTTCTGAGCAAGCTCACTGTTCTGGCCCTATAGAAAACACAGTAGAGTAGAAGTGTCCCCTTTTCTCAAAAGCAGAGTTTGTTTCTTCTAAGGCGAGCTAGCGTTTGTTTCCCAGTCCTAAGTGGAGTTGAATCACATGCAGTTTCTGGTCCTACGAGCAAGAGATGTTTTCTGGTAAAAAGAGTCACTATTGCGCTCCCAATGCCGTACACAGTGCAAATAGCACTCGTGTCTGTTCCCAGCAAGTACAGTGTATTGGACTGAAGGGGATCTACTGTTCTTGTCAGTTTCCTAAGCAGAGTTGAACTAGATATGGCCGGTGTGTATAGGAAGCACAGTTCTTTTGTTCTGAGCAAGCTCACTGTTCGGACCCCACAGGAAACACAGTAGAGTAGAAGAGTGCTCTTTTCTCAAAAGCAGAGTGTGTTTCTTGTAAGTCGAGCTAGCGTTTGTTTCCCAGTCCTAAGTGAAGTTGAATCACATGCAGTTACTGGTACTAAGAGCAAGAATTGTTTTCTGGTAAGAAGAGTCACTATTGTGCTCCCATTGCCGTACACCGTGCAAATAGCACTCGCATCTGTTCCAAGCAAGTACTGTGTATTGGACTGAAGAGGAGATACTGTTCTTGTCAGTATCCTAAGCAGAGTTGAACTAGATATGGCCCGTGTGTGAAGGAAGCACAGTTCTTTTGTTTTGAGCAAGCTCACTGTTCTGGCCCTATAGGAAACACAGTAGAGTAGAAGAGTGCTCTTTTCTCAAAAGCAGAGTGTGTTTCTTGTAAGGCGAGCTAGCGTTTGTTTCCCAGTCCTAAATGGAGTTGAATCACATGCAGTTTTTGGTCCTACGCGCAAGAGTTGTTTTCTGGTAAGGAAAGTCACTATTGTGCTCTCATTGCCAAACACAGTGCAAATAGCACTCGCATCTGTTCCCAGCAAGTACAGTGTATTGGACTGAAGAGGAGCTACTTTTCTCGTCAGTTTCCTAAGCAGAGTTGAACTAGATATGGACCGTGTGTGTAGGAAGCACAGTTCTTTTGTTCTGAACAAGCTCACTGTTCGGAACCCATAGGACACATAGTAGAGAAGAAGAGTGCTCTTTTCTCAAAAGCAGAGTGTGTTTCTTGTAAGGCGAGCTAGCTTTTGTTTCCCAGTCCTAAATGGAGTTGAATCACATGCAGTTTCTGGTCCTTCAAGCAAGAGTTGTTTTCTGGTAAGAAGAGTCACTATTGCCCTCCCATTGTCATACACAGGGCAAATAGCACTGGCGTCTGTTCCCAGCATGTACAGTGCATTGGACTGAAGAGGATCTACTGTTCTTGTCAGTTTCCTAAGCAGAATTGAACTAGATACGGCCATGTGTGTAGGAAGCACAGTTCTTTTGTTCTGAGCAAGCTCACTGTTCTGGCCCTATAGGAAACACAGTAGAGTAGAAGAGTGCTCTTTTCTCAAAAGCAGAGTGTGTTTCTTGTAAGGTGAGCTAGCGTTTGTTTCCCACCCCTAAATGGAGTTTAATCACATGCAGTTTTTGGTTATACGCGCAAGAGTTGTTTTCTGGTAAGGAAAGTCACTATTGCGCTCCCTTTGACATACACAGCACTAATAGCACTCACGTCTGTTCCCAGCAAGTACAGTGTATTGGTCTGAAGAGGATCTACTGTTCTTGTCAGTTTCCTACTCAGAGTTGAATTAGATATAGCCCGTGTGTGTAGGAAGCACAGTTCTTTTGTTCTGGGCAAGCTCACTGTTCTGGCCCTATAGGAAACACAGTAGAGTAGCAGAGTGCTCTTTTATCAAAAGCAGAGTGTGTTTCTTGTAAGGCGAGCTAGTGTTTGTTTGCAATTCCTAAATGGAGTTGAATCACATGCAGTTTCTGTTCCTACGAGCATGAGATGTTTTCTGGTAAGAAGAGTCACTATTGTGCTCCCATTGTCATACACAGGGCAAATAGCACTGGCTTCTTTTCCCAGCATGTACAGTGTATTGCACTGAAGAGGATCTACTGTTCTTGTCAGTTTCCTAAGCAGAATTGAACTAAATATGGCCCGTGTGTAGGAACCACAGTTCTTTTGTTTTGAGCAAGCTCACTGTTCTGACCCCATAGGAAACACAGTAGAGTAGAAGAGTACTCTTTTCTCAAAAGCAGAGAGTGTTTCTTGTAAGGTGAGCTAGCGTTTGTTTCCCACCCTTAAATGGAGTTTAATCACATGCAGTTTTTGGTCCTAAGAGCAAGAGTTGTTTTCTGGTAAGAAGAGTCACTATTGCCCTCCCATTGTCATACACAGGGCAAATAGCACTGGCGTCTGTTCCCAGCATGTACAGTGTATTGGACTGAAGAGGATCTACTGTTCTTGTCAGTTTCCTAAGCAGAATTGAACTAGATACGGCCATGTGTGTAGGAAGCACAGTTCTTTTGTTCTGAGCAAGCTCACTGTTCTGGCCCTATAGGAAACACTGTAGAGTAGAAGAGTGATCTTTTCTCAAAAGCAGAGTGTGTTTCTTGTAAGGTGAGCTAGCGTTTGTTTCCCACCCCTAAATGGAGTTTAATCACATGCAGTGTTTGGTCATACACGCAAGAGTTGTTTTCTGGTAAGGAAAGTCACTATTGCGCTCCCTTTGCCATACACAGCACAAATAGCACTCACGTCTGTTCCCAGCAAGTACAGTGTATTGCACTGAAGAGGAGCTACTGTTCTTGTCAGTTTCCTAAGCAGAGTTGAACTAGATATGGCCCGTGTGTATAGGAAGCACAGCTCTTTTGTTCTGAGCTAGCTCACTGTGCGGACCCCATAGGAAACTCAGTGCTCTTTTCTCAAAAGCAGAGTGTGTTTCTTGTAAGGCGAGATAGCGTTTGCATCCCAGATCTGAATGGAGTTGAATCACATGCAGTTTCTGGTCCTACAAGCAAGAGTTGTTTTCTGGTAAGAAGAGTCACTATTGCGCTCGCATTGTCATACACAGGGCAAATAGCACTGGCGTCTTTTCCCAGCATGTACAGCGTATTGGACTGAAGAGGATCTACTGTTCTTGTCAGGTTCCTACGCAGAGTTGAACTAAATATAGCCCGTGTGTGTAGGACGCACAGTTCTTTTGTTCTGAGCAAGCTCACTGTTCGGACTCCATAGGAAACACAGTAGAGTAGAAGAGTGCTCTTTTCTCAAAAGCACAGTGTGTTTTTGTAAGGCGAGCTAGCGTTTGCTTCCCAGACCAAAATGGAGTTGAATCACATGCAGTTTCTGGTCCTACGAGCAAGAGTTGTTTTCTGGTAAGAAGAGTCACTATTGCGCTCCCATTGTCATACACAGGGCAAATAGCACTGGCGTCTGTTCCCAGCATGTACAGTGTATTGGACTGAGGAGGATCTACTGTTCTTGTCAGTTTCAGATGCAGAGTTGAACTAGATATGTGATGTATGTGTAGAAAGCACAGTTCTTTTTTTCTGAGCAAGCTCACTGTTCTGGCCCTTTAGGAAACACAGTAGAGTAGAAGAGTACTCTTTTCTCAAAAGCAGAGTGTGTTTCTTGTAAGTCGAGCTAGCGTTTGTTTCCCAGTCCTAAATGGACTTGAATCACACGCAGTTTCTGGTCCTACAAGCAAGAGTTTTTTCTGGTAAGAAGAGTCACTATTGCGCTCCCATTGTCATACACAGGGCAAATAGCACTGGCATTTGTTCCCAGCATGTACAGTGTATTGGACTGAAGAGGATCTACTGTTCTTGTTAGGTTCCTAAGCAGAGTTGAACTAGATATGGCCCGTGTGTGTATGAAGCACATTTCTTTTGTTCTGAGCAAGCTCACTGTTCTGGCCCTATAGGAAACACAGAGGAGTAGAAGAGTCATCTTTTCTCAAATCAGAGTGTGTTTCTTGTAAGGCAAGCTAGCATTTGCTTCCCAGACCTAAATGGAGTTGAATCACATGCAGTTTCTGGTCCTACGAGCAAGAGTTGTTTTCTGGTAAGAAGAGTCACTATTGCGCTCCCATTGTTATACACAGTGCAAATAGCACTGGCGTCTGTTCCCAGCAAGTACAGTGTATTGAACTGAAGGGGATCTACTGTTCTTGTCACTTGCCTAAGCATAATTGAACTAGGTATGGACCGTGTGTGTAGGAAGCACACTTCTTTTGTTCTGAGCAAGCTCACTGTTCGGACCCAATATAAAACACAGTAGAGTAGAAGTGTGCCCTATTCTCAAAAGTTGAGCTTGTTTCTTGTAAGGCAAGCTATCGTTTGTTTCCCAGTCCTAAGTGGAGTTGAATCACATGCAGTTTCTGGTCCTAAGAGCCAGAGGTGTTTTCTGGTAGGAAGAGTCACTATTGTGCTCCCATTGCTGTACACAGTGCAAATAGCACTGGCGTCTGTTCCCAGCAAGTACAGTGTATTGAACTGAAGAGGATCTACTGTTCTTGTCAGGTTTATAAGCAGAATTGAATTTGATATGGCCGTGTGTGTAGGAAGCACAGTTTTTTTGTTCTGAGCAAGCTCACTGTTCGGACCCCAAAGGAAACACAGAGGAGTAGAAGAGTCATCTTTTCTCAAATCAGAGTGTGTTTCTTGTAAGGCAAGCTAGCATTTGCTTCCCAGACCTAAATGGAGTTGAATCACATGCAGTTTCTGGTCCTACGAGCAAGAGTTGTTTTCTGGTAAGGAAAGTAACTATTGCGCTCCCATTGCCATACACAGTGCAAATAGCACTCGCGTCTGTTCCCAGCAAGTACAGTGTATTGGACTGAAGAGGAGCTACTGTTCTTGTCAGTTTCCTAAGCAGAGTTGAACTTGATATGGCCCGTGTGTGTAGGAAGCACAGTTCTTTTGTTCTGAGCAAGCTCACTGTTCTGGCACAATACGAAACACAGCAGAGTAGAAAGTGCTCTTTTCTCTAAAGCTGAGTGTGTTTCTTGTAAGGCGAGCTAGCGTTTCTTTCCCAGTCCTAAATGGAGTTGAATCTCATGCAGTTTCTGGTCCTACGAGCAAGAGTTGTTTTATGGTAAGAAGAGTCACTATTGCGCTCCCATTGTCATTCACAGGGCAAATAGCACTCGCGTCTCTTCCCAGCAAGTACAGTATATTGGACTGAAGAGGATCTATTATTTTTGTCAGTTTCCTAAGCAGAATTGGACTAGATATGACCGTGTGTGTAGGAAACACAGTTCTTTTGTTCTGAGCAAGCTCACTGTTCTGGCCCTACAGGAAACACAGTAGAGTAGAAGAGTGCTCTTTTCTCAAAAGCAGAGTGTGTTTCTTGTAAGGCGAGCTAGCGTTTGTTTCCCAGTCCTAAATGGAGTTGAATCACATGCAGTTTCTGGTCCTAGGAGCAAGAGTTGTTTTCTGGTAAGAAGAGTCACTATTGCGCTCCCATTGTCATACACAGGGCAAATAACACTGGCGTCTGTTCCCAGCATGTACAATGTATTGGACTGAAGAGGATCTACTGTTCTTGTCAGGTTCCTAAGCAGAGTTGAACTAGATATGGCCATGTGCGTAGAAAGCACAGTTTTTTTTTTTTTCTGAGCAAGCTGACTGTTTGGACACCAAGGAAACACAGTAGAGTAGAAGATTGCTCTTTTCTCAAAAGCAGAGTGTGTTTCTTGTAAGGCGAGCTAGCGTTTGTTTCCCAGTCCTAAATGGAGTTGAATCGCATGCAGTTTCTGGTCCTACGAGCAAGAGTAGTTTTCTGCTAAGAAGAGTCACTATTGCGCTGCCATTCGCATACACAGGACAAATAGCATTGTTGTCTGTTCCCAGCAGTACAGTGTATTGGACTGAAGAGGATCTACTGTTCTTGTCAGGTTCCTAAGCAGAATTGAACTAGGTATGGCCGTGTGTGTAGGAGGCACAGTTCTTTTGTTCTGAGCAAGTTCACTGTTCAGACCTATTAGGAAACACAGTAGAGTAGAAGAGTGCTTTTTTCTCTAAATCAGAGTGTGTTTTTGTAAGGCGAGCTAGTGTTTGTTTCCTAGTCCTAAATAGAGATGAATCACATGCAGTCTCTGGTCCTACGAGCAAGAGTTGTTTTCTGGTAAGAATAGTCACTATTGTGCTCCCATTGTCATACACAGGGCAAATAGCACTCGCGTCTGTTCCCAGCATGTACAGTGTATTGGACTGAAGAGGGTCTACTGTTCTTGTCAGGTTCGTAAGCAGAGTTGAACTAGATATGGCCCTGTGTAGGAAGCACAGTTCTTTTGTTCTGAGCAAGCTCACTGTTCTGGCCCTATAGGAAACACATTAGAGTAGAAGAGTGCTCTTTTCTCAAAAGCAGAGTGTGTTTCTTGTAAGGCAAGCTAGCGTTTGTTTCCCAGTACTATATGGAGTTGAATAACATGCAGTTTCTGGTCCTACGAGCAAGAGTTGTTTTCTGGTAAGGAAAGTCACTATTGTGCTCCCATTGCCATACACAGTGCAAATAGCACTCGCGTCTGTTCCCAGCAATACAGTGTATTGGACTGAAGAGGATCTACTATTCTTGTCAGTTACCTAAGCAGAATTGAACTAGATATGACCGTGTGTGTAGGAAGCACAGTTATTTTGTTCTGAGCAAGCTCACTGTTTTGGCCCTATAGGAAACACTTTAGAGTAGAAGAGGGCTCTTTTCTCAAAAGCAGAGTGTGTTTCTTGTAAGGTGAGCTAGCGTTTGTTTCCCAGTCCTAAATGGAGTTGAATCTCATGCAGTTTCTGGTCCTACCAGCAAGAGTTGTTTTCTGGTAAGAAGAGTTACTATTGCGCTCCCATTTTCATACACAGGGCAAATAACACTCTCGTCTGTTCCCAGCAAGTACAGTGTATTGGACTGAAGAGGATCTACTATTCTTGTCAGTTTCCTAAGCAGAATTGGACTAGATATGACCATGTGTGTAGGAAGCACAGTTCTTTTGTTCTGAGCAAGCTCATTGTTTTGGCCCTATACGAAACACAGTAGCGTAGAAGAGTGCTCTTTTCTCAAAAGCAGAGTGTGTTTCTTGTAAGGTGAGCTAGCGTTTGTTTCCCAGTCCAAAATGGAGTTGAGTCACATGCAGTTTTTGCTCCTACAAGCAAGAGTTTTTTTCTGGTAAGAAGAGTCACTATTGCGCTCCAATTGCCATACACAGTGCAAATAGCACTCGCGTCTCTTCCCAGCAAGTACAGTGTATTGGACAGAATAGGAGCTACTGTTCTTGTCAGTTTCCTAAGCAGAGTTGAACTAGATATGGTCCGTGTGTTTAGGAAGCACAGTTCTTTTGTTCTCAGCAAGCTCACTGTTCTGGCCCTATAGGAAACACAGTAGTGTAGAAGAGTGCTCTTTTCTCAAAAGCAGAGTGTGTTTCTTGTAAGGCGAGCTAGCATTTGTTTCCCAGTCCTAAATGGAGTTGAATCTCATGCATTTTCTGGTCCTACGAGCAAGAGTTGTTTTCTGGTAAGGAAGTCACTATTGCGTTCCCAGTGCCATACACAGTGCAAATAGCACTCGTGTCTGTTCCCAGCAAGTACAGTGAATCAGACTGAAGAGGAGCTACTGTTCTTGTCAGTTTCCTAAGCAGAGTTGAACAAGATATGGCCCGTGTGTAAAAAGCATAGTTCTTTTGTTCTGAGCAAGCTCACTGTTTGGACCCCATTAGAAACACTGTAGAGTAGAAGAGTGCTCTTTTCTCAAAAGCAGAGTGTGTTTCTTTTAAGGCAAGCTAGAGTTTGTTTCCCAGTCCTAAATGGAGTTGAATCACATGCAGTTTATGGTCCTACGAGCAAGAGTTGTTTTCTGGTAAGAAGAGTCACTATTGTGCTCCCATTGAAATACACAGGGCAAATAGCACTGGCGTCTGTTCCCATCATGTACAGTGTATTGGACTGAAGAGGATCTACTGTTCTTGTCAGGTTCCTAAGCTGAGTTGAACTAGATATGGCCGTGTGTGTAGGAAGCACAGTTCTTTTGTTCTGATCAAGCTCACTGTTCTGGCCCTATAGGAAACACAGTAGAGTAGAGGAGTGCTCTTTTCTCTAAAGCAGAGTGTGTTTCTTGTAAGGAGAGCTAGCGTTTGTTTCCCAGTCCTAAATTGAGTTTAGTCACATGCAGTTTTTGGTCCTACGTGCAAGAGTTGTTTTCTGGTAAGGAGAGACACTATTGCGCTCCAATTGACATACACAGTGAAAATAGCACTCGCGTCTGTTCCCAGCAAGTACATTGTATTGGACTGAATAGGAGCTACTGTTGTTTTCAGTTTCCAAAGCATAGTTGAACTAGATATGGTCCGTGTGTGTAGGAAGCACAGTTCTTTTGTTCTCAGCAAGCTCACTGTTCTGGCCCTATAGGAAACACAGTAGAGTTGAACAGTGCTCTTTTCTCAAAAGCAGAGTGTGTTTCTTGTAAGGCGAGCTAGCGTTTGTTTCCCAGTCCTAAATGGAGTTGAATCACATGCAGTTTCTGCTCCTACGAGCAAGAGTTTTTTACTGGTAAGAAGAGACACTATTGTGCTGCCATTGCCATACACAGGAAAAATAGCACTGTTGTCTGTTCCCAGCAGTACAGTGTATTGGACTGAAGAGGATCTACTGTTCTTGTCAGGTTTATAAGCAAAATTGAACTAGATATGGCCGTGTGTGTAGGAAGCACCGTTCTTTTGTTCTGAGCAAGCTCACTGTTCGGACCCCATCGGAAACACAGTAGAGTAGAAGAGTGCTCTTTTCTCAAAAGCAGATTGTGTTTCTTGTAAGGCGAGCTAGCGTTTGTTTCCCAGTCCTAAATGGAGTTGAGTCACATGCAGTTTCTGGTCCTAAGAGCAAGAGTTGTTTTATGGTAAGAATAGTCACTATTGTGCTGCCATTGCCATACACAGGACAAATAGCACTCGCGTCTGTTCCCAGCACGTACAGTGTATTGGACTGAAGAGGAGCTACTGTTCTTGACAGTTTCCTAAGCAGAGTTGAACTAGATATGGTCGGTGTGTGTAGGAAGCACAGTTCTTTTGTTCTGAACAAGCTCACTGTTCTGGCCCTATAGGAAACACAGTAGAGTAGAAAAGTGCTCTTTTCTCTAAAGCAGAGTGTGTTTCTTGTAAGGCGAGCTAGCGTTTGTTTCCCAGTCCTAAATGGAGTTGAGTCACATGCAGTTTTTGGTTCTACAAGCAAGAATTGTTTTCTTGTAAGACGAGTCACTATTGTGCTCCAATTGCCATACACAGTGCAAATAGCACTCGCTTCTGTTCCCAGCAAGTACAGTGTATTGGACTGAAGAGGAGCTACTGTTCTTGACAGGTTCCTAAGCAGAGTTTTACTAGATATGGTCCGTGTGTGTAGGAAGCACAGTTGTTTTGTTCTGAGCAAGCTCACTCTTTGGACCCCATAGGAAACACAGTAGAGTAGAAGAGTGCTCTTTTCTCAAAAGCAGAGTGTGTTTCTTGTAAGGCGAGCTAGCGTTTGTTTCCCAGTCCTAAATGGAGTTGAATCCCATGCAGTTTCTGCTCCTACGAGCAACAGTTGTTTTCTGGTAAGAAGAGTCACTATTGCACTCCAATTGCCATACACAGTGCAAATAGCACTCCCGTCTATTCCCAGCAAGTACAGTGTATTGGACTGAATAGGAGCTACTGTTATTGTCATTTTCCTAAGCAGAGTTGAAGTAGATATGGTCGGTGTGTGTAGGAAGCACAGTTCTTTTGTTCTGAACAAGCTCACTGTTCTGGCCCTATAGGAAACACAGTAGAGTAGAAAAGTGCTCTTTTCTCTAAAGCAGAGTGTGTTTCTGTAAGGCGAGCTAGCGTTTGTTTCCCAGTCCTAAATGGAGTTGAGTCACATGCAGTTTTTGGTTCTACGAGCAAGAATTGTTTTCTTGTAAGACGAGTCACTATTGTGCTCCAATTGCCATACACAGTGCAAATAGCACTCGCTTCTGTTCCCAGCAAGTACAGTGTATTGGACTGAAGAGGAGCTACTGTTCTTGTCAGGTTCCTAAGCAGAGTTTTACTAGATATGGTCCGTGTGTGTAGGAAGCACAGTTGTTTTGTTCTGAGCAAGCTCACTCTTTGGACCCCATAGTAAACACAGTAGAGTAGAAGAGTGCTCTTTTCTCAAAAGCAGAGTGTGTTTCTTGTAAGGCGAGCTAGCGTTTGTTTCCCAGTCCTAAATCGAGTTGAATCCCATGCAGTTTCTGCTCCTACGAGCAACAGTTGTTTTCTGGTAAGAAGAGTCACTATTGCACTCCAATTGCCATACACAGTGCAAATAGCACTCCCGTCTATTCCCAGCAAGTACAGTGTATTGGACTGAATGGGAGCTACTGTTATTGTCAGTTTCCTAAGCAGAGTTGAAGTAGATATGGTCAGTGTGTGTAGGAAGCACAGTTCTTTTGTTCTCAGCAAGCTCACTGTTCTGGCCCTATAGGAAACACAGTAGAGTAAAAGAGTGCTCTTTTCTCAAAAGCAGAGTGTGTTTCTTGTAAATCGAGCTAGCATTTGTTTCCCAGTCCTAAATGGAGTTGAATCACATGCAGTTTCTGGTCCTACGAGCAAGAGTTGTTTTCTGGTAAGGAAGTCACTATTGCGCTCCCATTGCCATACACAGTGCAAATAGCACTCACGTCTGTTCCCAGCAAGTACAGTGTATTGGACTGAAGAGGAGCTACTGTTCTTGTCAGTTTCCTAAGCAGAGTTGAACGAGATGTGGCCCGTGTCTGTAGGAAGCACAGTTCTTTTGTTCTGAGCAAGCTCACTGTTTGGACCCCATAGGAAACACAGTAGAGTAGAAGAGTGCATTTTTCTCAAAAGCAGAGTGTGTTTCTTGTAAGGCGAGGTAGCGTTTGTTTCCCAGTCCTAAATGGAGTTGAATCACATGCAGTTTCTGGTCCTACGAGCAAGAGTTTTTTCTGGTAATAAGAGTCACTATTGCGCTCCCATTGTCATACATAGGGCAAATAGCACTGGCCTCTGTTCTCAGCATGTACAGTGTATTGGACTGAAGAGGATCTACTGTTCTTGTCAGGTTCCTAAGCAGAGTTGAACTAGATATGGCCCGTGTGTGTAGGAAGCACAGTTCTTTTGTTCTGAGCAAGCTCACTGTTCGGACCCCATAGGAAACACAGTAGAGTAGAAGAGTGCTCTTTTCTCAAAGCAGAGTGTGTTTCTTGTAAGGCAAGCTAGCGTTTGTTTCCCAGTCCTAAATGGAGTTGAATCCCATGCAGTTTCTGCTCCTACGAGCAACAGTTGTTTTCTGGTAAGAAGAGTCACTATTGCACTCCAATTGCCATACACAGTGCAAATAGCACTCCCGTCTATTCCCAGCAAGTACAGTGTATTGGACTGAATAGGAGCTACTGTTATTGTCATTTTCCTAAGCAGAGTTGAAGTAGATATGGTCGGTGTGTGTAGGAAGCACAGTTCTTTTGTTCTGAACAAGCTCACTGTTCTGGCCCTATAGGAAACACAGTAGAGTAGAAAAGTGCTCTTTTCTCTAAAGCAGAGTGTGTTTCTGTAAGGCGAGCTAGCGTTTGTTTCCCAGTCCTAAATGGAGTTGAGTCACATGCAGTTTTTGGTTCTACGAGCAAGAATTGTTTTCTTGTAAGACGAGTCACTATTGTGCTCCAATTGCCATACACAGTGCAAATAGCACTCGCTTCTGTTCCCAGCAAGTACAGTGTATTGGACTGAAGAGGAGCTACTGTTCTTGTCAGGTTCCTAAGCAGAGTTTTACTAGATATGGTCCGTGTGTGTAGGAAGCACAGTTGTTTTGTTCTGAGCAAGCTCACTCTTTGGACCCCATAGTAAACACAGTAGAGTAGAAGAGTGCTCTTTTCTCAAAAGCAGAGTGTGTTTCTTGTAAGGCGAGCTAGCGTTTGTTTCCCAGTCCTAAATCGAGTTGAATCCCATGCAGTTTCTGCTCCTACGAGCAACAGTTGTTTTCTGGTAAGAAGAGTCACTATTGCACTCCAATTGCCATACACAGTGCAAATAGCACTCCCGTCTATTCCCAGCAAGTACAGTGTATTGGACTGAATGGGAGCTACTGTTATTGTCAGTTTCCTAAGCAGAGTTGAAGTAGATATGGTCAGTGTGTGTAGGAAGCACAGTTCTTTTGTTCTCAGCAAGCTCACTGTTCTGGCCCTATAGGAAACACAGTAGAGTAAAAGAGTGCTCTTTTCTCAAAAGCAGAGTGTGTTTCTTGTAAATCGAGCTAGCATTTGTTTCCCAGTCCTAAATGGAGTTGAATCACATGCAGTTTCTGGTCCTACGAGCAAGAGTTGTTTTCTGGTAAGGAAGTCACTATTGCGCTCCCATTGCCATACACAGTGCAAATAGCACTCACGTCTGTTCCCAGCAAGTACAGTGTATTGGACTGAAGAGGAGCTACTGTTCTTGTCAGTTTCCTAAGCAGAGTTGAACGAGATGTGGCCCGTGTCTGTAGGAAGCACAGTTCTTTTGTTCTGAGCAAGCTCACTGTTTGGACCCCATAGGAAACACAGTAGAGTAGAAGAGTGCATTTTTCTCAAAAGCAGAGTGTGTTTCTTGTAAGGCGAGGTAGCGTTTGTTTCCCAGTCCTAAATGGAGTTGAATCACATGCAGTTTCTGGTCCTACGAGCAAGAGTTTTTTCTGGTAATAAGAGTCACTATTGCGCTCCCATTGTCATACATAGGGCAAATAGCACTGGCCTCTGTTCTCAGCATGTACAGTGTATTGGACTGAAGAGGATCTACTGTTCTTGTCAGGTTCCTAAGCAGAGTTGAACTAGATATGGCCCGTGTGTGTAGGAAGCACAGTTCTTTTGTTCTGAGCAAGCTCACTGTTCGGACCCCATAGGAAACACAGTAGAGTAGAAGAGTGCTCTTTTCTCAAAGCAGAGTGTGTTTCTTGTAAGGCAAGCTAGCATTTGTTTCGCAGTCCTAAATGGAGTTGAATCCCATGCAGTTTCTGGTGCTACGAGCAAGAGTTTTTTCTGGTAATGAGAGTCACTATTGTGCTCCCATTGCCATACACAGTGCATATAGCACTCGCGTCTGTTCCCAGCAAGTACAGTGTATTGGACTGAAGAGGAGCTACTGTTCTTGTCAGTTTCCTAAGCAGAATTGAACTAGGTATGGCCCGTGTGTGTAGGAAGCACAGTTCTTTTGTTCTGAGCAAGCTCACTGTTGGACCCCATAGGAAACACAGTAGAGTAGAAGAGTGCTCTTTTCTCAAAAGCAGGGTGTGTTTCTTGTAAGGCGAGGTAGCGTTTGTTTCCCAATCCTAAATGGAGTTGATTCACATGCAGTTTCTGGTCCTACGAGCAAGAGTTGTTTTCTGGTAAGAAGAGTCACTATTGCGCTCCCATTGCCATACACAGTACAAATAGCACTGGCGTCTGCACACAGCATGTACAGTGTATTGGACTGAAGAGGATCTACTGTTCTTGTCAGGTTCCTAAGCAGATTTGAACTAGATATGGCCCATGTGTGTAGGAAGCACAGTTCTTTTGTACTCAGCAAGCTCACTGTTCTGGCCCTATAGGAAACACAGTAGAGAAGAAGAGTGCTTTTCCTCAAAAGCAGAGTGTGTTTCTTGTAAGGCGAGCTAGCGTTTGTTTCCCAGTCCTAAATGGAGTTGAATCACATGCAGTTTCTGGTCATTTGAGCAAGAGTTGTTTTCTGGTAAGAAGAGTCACTATTGTGCTCCCATTGTCACACACAGGGCAAATAGCACTGGAGTCTGTTCCTAGCATGTACAGTCTATTGGACTGAAGAGGTTCTACTGTTCTTGACAGTTTCCTAAGCAGAATTGAACAAGATATGGCCCGTGTTTGTAGGAAGCACAGTTCTTTTGTTCTGAGCAAGCTCACAGTTCGAACCCCTTAGGAAACACAGTAGAGTAGAAGAGTGCATTTTTCTCAAAAGCAGAGTGTGTTTCTTGTAAGGCGAGATAGCGTTTGTTTCCCAGTCCTAAATGGAGTTGAAATACACATGCAGTTTCTGGTCCTACGAGCAAGAGTTGTTTTCTGGTAAGAAGAGTCACTATTGTGCTCCCTTTGCCATACACAGTGCAAATAGCCCTCGCGTCTCTTCCCAGCAAGTACAGTGTATTGGACTGAAGAGGAGCTACTGTTCTTGTCAGTTTCCTAAGCAGAATTGAACTAGATATGGCCCGTGTGTGTAGGAAGCACAGTTCTTTTGTTCTGAGCAAGCTCACTGTTTGGACCCCATAGGAAACACAGTAGAGTAGAAGAGTGCTCTTTTCTCAAAAGCAGAGTGTGTTTCATGAAAGGCGAGCTAGCGTTTGTTTTCCAGTCCTAAATGGAGTTGAATCACATGCATTTTCTGGTCCTACGAGCAAGAGTTGTTTTCGGGTAAGAAGAGTCACTATTGCGCTCCCATTGCCATACACAGTGCAAATAGCACTGGCGTCTGTACCCAGCATGTACAGCGTATTCGACTGAAGAGGATCTACTGTTCTTTTCAGTTTCCTAAGCAGAGTTGAACTAGATATGGCCCGTGTGTGTAGGAAGCACAGTTCTTTTGTTCTGAGCAAGCTCACTGTTCGGACCCCATAGGAAACACAGTAGAGTAGAAGAGTGCTCTTTTCTCAAAAGCAGAGTGTGTTTCTTGTAAGGCGAGCTAGCGTTTGTTTGCCAGTCCTAAATGGAGTTGAATCAAATGCAGTTTTTGGTCCTATGAGCAAGAGTTGTTTTCTGCTAAGAATAGTGACTGTTGCGCTCCCATTGTCACACATAGGGCAAATAGCACAGGCTTCTGTTCTCAGCATGTACAGTGTATTGGCCTGAAGAGGATCTACTGTTCATGTCAGGTTCCTAAGCAGAGTTGAACTAGATATGGCCCATGTGTGTAGGAAGCACAGTTCTTTGGTACTCAGCAAGCTAACTGTTCTGGCCCTATAGGAAACACAGTAGAGTAGAAGAGTGCTCTTTCCTCAAAAGCAGAGTGTGTTTCTTGTAAGGAGAGCGAGCGTTTGTTTCCCAGTCCTAAATGGAGTTGAATCACATGCAGTTTCTGGTCATACGAGCAAGAGTTGTTTTCTGGTAAGAAGAGTCACTATTGTGCTCCCATTGTCACACACAGGGCAAATAGCACTGGAGTCTGTTCCTAGCATGTACAGTCTATTGGACTGAAGAGGTTCTACTGTTCATGTCAGTTTCCTAAGCAGAATTGAACAAGATACGGCCCATGTTTGTAGGAAGCACAGTTCTTTTGTTCTGAGCAAGCTCACAGTTCGAACCCCTTAGGAAACACAGTAGAGTAGAAGAGTGCATTTTTCTCAAAAGCAGAGTGTGTTTCTTGTAAGGCGAGATAGCGTTTGTTTCCCAGTCCTAAATGGAGTTGAAATACACATGCAGTTTCTGGTCATTTGAGCAAGAGTTGTTTTCTGGTAAGAAGAGTCACTATTGTGTTCCCTTTGCCATACACAGTGCAAATAGCCCTCGCGTCTCTTCCCAGCAAGTACAGTGTATTGGACTGAAGAGGAGCTACTGTTCTTGTCAGTTTCCTAAGCAGAATTGAACTAGATATGGCCCGTGTGTGTAGGAAGCACAGTTCTTTTGTTCTGAGCAAGCTCACTGTTTGGACCCCATAGGAAACACAGTAGAGTAGAAGAGTGCTCTTTTCTCAAAAGCAGAGTGTGTTTCATGAAAGGCGAGCTAGCGTTTGTTTTCCAGTCCTAAATGGAGTTGAATCACATGCAGTTTCTGGTCCTACGAGCAAGAGTTGTTTTCTGGTAAGAAGAGTCACTATTGCGCTCCCATTGCCATACACAGTGCAAATAGCACTGGCATCTGTACCCAGCATGTACAGCGTATTCGACTGAAGAGGATCTACTGTTCTTTTCAGTTTCCTAAGCAGAGTTGAACTAGATATGGCCCCTGTGTGTAGGAAGCACAGTTCTTTTGTTCTGAGCAAGCTCACGGTTCGGACCCCATAGGAAACACAGTAGAGTAGAAGAGTGCTCTTTTCTCAAAAGCAGAGTGTGTTTCTTGTAAGGCGAGGTAGCGTTTGTGTCCCAGTCCTAAATGGAGTTGAATCAAATGCAGTTTTTGGTCCTATGAGCAAGAGTTGTTTTCTGCTAAGAATAGTGACTGTTGCGCTCCCATTGTCATACATAGGGCAAATAGCACTGGCTTCTGTTCTCAGCATGTACAGTGTATTGGCCTGAAGAGGATCTACTATTCTTGTCAGGTTCCTAAGCAGAGTTGAACTAGATATGGCCCATGTGTGTAGGAAGCACAGTTCTTTGGTACTCAGCAAGCTAACTGTTCTGGCCCTATAGGAAACACAGTAGAGTAGAAGAGTGCTCTTTCCTCAAAAGCAGAGTGTGTTTCTTGTAAGGCGAGCTAGCGTTTGTTTCCCAGTCTTAAATGGAGTTGAATCACATGCAGTTTCCGTTCCTACCAGCAAGAGTTGGTTTCTGGTAAGGAAAGTCACTATTGCGCTCCCATTGCCATACACAGTGCAAATAGCACTCTCGTCTGTTCCCAGCAAGTACTGTGTATTGGACTGAAGAGGAGCTACTGTTCTTGTCAGTTTCCTAAGCAGAATTGAACTAGATATGTCCCGTGTGTGTAGGAAGCACAGTTCTTTTGTTCTGAGCAAGCTCACTGTTCGGACCCCATAGGAAACACAGTAGAGTAGAAGAGTGCTCTTTTCTCAAAAGCCGAGTGTGTTTAGTGTAAGGCGACCTAGCGTTTGCTTCCCAGTACTAAATGGAGTTGAATGACATGCAGTTTCTGGTCCTACGAGCAAGAGTTGTTTTCTGGTAAGAAGAGTCACTATTGCGCTCCCATTGCCATACACAGTGCAAATAGCACTGGCATCTGTACCCAGCATGTACAGTGTATTGGACTGAAGAGGTTCTACTGTTCTTGTCAGTTTCCTATGCAGAATTGAACTAGATATGGCCCGTGTGTGTAGGAAGCACAGTTCTTTTGTTCTGAGCAAGCTCACATTTCGAACCCCATAGGAAAAACAGTAGAGTAGAAGAGTGCATTTTTCTCAAAAGCAGAGTGTGTTTCTTGTAAGGCGAGATAGCGTTTGTTTCCCAGTTGTAAATGGAGTTGAATCAAATGCAGTTTTTGTTCCTATGAGCAAGAGTTGTTTTCTGGTAAGAAGAGTGACTATTGCACTCCCTTTGCCATACATAGTGCAAATATCCCTCTCGTCTGTTCCCAGCAAGTACAGTGTATTGGACTGAAGAGGAGCTACTGTTCTTGTCAGTTTCCTAAGCAGAGTTAAACTAGATATGGCCCGTGTGTGTAGGAAGCACAGTTCTTTTGTTCTCAGCAAGCACACTGTTCGGACCCCATAGAAAACACAGTAGAGTAGAAGAGTGCTCTTTTCTCAAAAGCAGAGTGTGTTTCTTGTAAGGCAAGCTAGCGTTTGTTTGCCAGTCCTAAAAGGAGTTGAATCAAATGCAGTTTTTGGTCCTATGAGCAAGAGTTGTTTTCTGCTAAGAATAGTGACTGTTGCGCTCCCATTGTCATACATAGGGCAAATAGCACTGGCTTCTGTTCTCAGCATGTACAGTGTATTGGCCTGAAGAGGATCTACTGTTCTTGTCAGGTTCCTAAGCAGAGTTGAACTAGATATGGCCCATGTGTGTAGGAAGCACAGTTCTTTGGTACTCAGCAAGCTAACTGTTCTGGCCCTATAGGAAACACAGTAGAGTAGAAGAGTGCTCTTTCCTCAAAAGCAGAGTGTGTTTCTTGTAAGGCGAGCTAGCGTTTGTTTCCCAGTCTTAAATGGAGTTGAATCACATGCAGTTTCCGTTCCTACCAGCAAGAGTTGGTTTCTGGTAAGGAAAGTCACTATTGCGCTCCCATTGCCATACACAGTGCAAATAGCACTCTCGTCTGTTCCCAGCAAGTACTGTGTATTGGACTGAAGAGGAGCTACTGTTCTTGTCAGTTTCCTAAGCAGAATTGAACTAGATATGTCCCGTGTGTGTAGGAAGCACAGTTCTTTTGTTCTGAGCAAGCTCACTGTTCGGACCCCATAGGAAACACAGTAGAGTAGAAGAGTGCTCTTTTCTCAAAAGCCGAGTGTGTTTAGTGTAAGGCGACCTAGCGTTTGCTTCCCAGTACTAAATGGAGTTGAATGACATGCAGTTTCTGGTCCTACGAGCAAGAGTTGTTTTCTGGTAAGAAGAGTCACTATTGCGCTCCCATTGCCATACACAGTGCAAATAGCACTGGCATCTGTACCCAGCATGTACAGTGTATTGGACTGAAGAGGTTCTACTGTTCTTGTCAGTTTCCTAAGCAGAATTGAACTAGATATGGCCCGTGTGTGTAGGAAGCACAGTTCTTTTGTTCTGAGCAAGCTCACATTTCGAACCCCATAGGAAAAACAGTAGAGTAGAAGAGTGCATTTTTCTCAAAAGCAGAGTGTGTTTCTTGTAAGGCGAGATAGCGTTTGTTTCCCAGTCGTAAATGGAGTTGAATCAAATGCAGTTTTTGTTCCTATGAGCAAGAGTTGTTTTCTGGTAAGAAGAGTGACTATTGCACTCCCTTTGCCATACATAGTGCAAATATCCCTCTCGTCTGTTCCCAGCAAGTACAGTGTATTGGACTGAAGAGGAGCTACTGTTCTTGTCAGTTTCCTAAGCAGATTTAAACTAGATATGGCCCGTGTGTGTAGGAAGCACAGTTCTTTTGTTCTCAGCAAGCACACTGTTCGGACCCCATAGAAAACACAGTAGAGTAGAAGAGTGCTCTTTTCTCAAAAGCAGAGTGTGTTTCTTGTAAGGCGAGCTAGCGTTTGTTTGCCAGTCCTAAAAGGAGTTGAATCAAATGCAGTTTTTGGTCCTACGAGCAAGAATTGTTTTCTGGTAAGAAGAGTCACTATTGCGCTCCCATTGCTATACATAGTACAAATAACACTCGCGTCTGTTTCCAGCAAGTACAGTGTATTGGTCTGAAGAGGAGCTACTGTTCATGTCAGTTTCCTAAGCAAAGTTGAACTAGATAAGGCCCGTGTGTGTAGGAAGCACAGTTCTTTTGTTCTGAGCAAGCTCACTGTTCGAACCCCACAGGAAACACAGTAGAGAGAAGAGTGCACTTTTCTCAAAAGCAGAGTGTGTTTCTTGTAAGGCGAGCTACCGTTTGTTTCCCAGTCCTAAATGGAGTTGAATCAAATGCAGTTTTTGGTCCTACAGGCAAGAGTTGTTTTCTGGTAAGAAGAGTCACCATTGCGCTCCCATTTCCATACACAGTGCAAATAGCACTGGCGTCTGTACCCAGCAAGTACAGTGTATTGGAATGAAGAGGATCTACTGTTCTTGTCAGTTTCCTAAGCAGAATTGAACTAGATATGGCCCGTGTGTGTAGGAAGCACAGTTCTTTTGTTCTGAGTAAGCTCACTGTTCTAGCCCTACAGGAAACACAGTAGAGTAGAAGAGTGCTCTTTTCTCAAAAGCAGAGTGTGTTTCTTGTAAGGCGAGCTAGCGTTTGTTTCCCAGTCCTAAATGGAGTTGAATCACATGCAGTTTCCGTTCCTATGAGCAAGAGTTGTTTTCTGGTAAGGAAAGTCACTATTGTGCTCCCATTGCCATACACAGTGCAAATAGCACTCCCGTCTGTTCCCAGCAAGTACAGTGTATTGGACTGAAGAGGAGCTACTGTTCTTGTCAGGTTCCTAAGCAGAATTGAACTAGATATGGCCCGTGTGTGTAGGAAGCACAGTTCTTTTGTTCTGAGCAAGCTCACTGTTGGACCCCATAGGAAACACAGTAGAGTAGAAGAGTGCTCTTTTCTCAAAAGCAGAGTGTTTTTCTTGTAAGGCGAGCTAGCGTTTGTTTCCCAATCCTAAGTGGAGTTGAATCACATGCAGTTTCTGGTCCTACAAGCAAGAGTTGTTTTCTGGTAAGAAGAGTCACTATTGCGCTCCCATTGCCATACACAGTACAAATAGCACTGGCGTCTGTACACAGCATGTACAGTGTATTGGAGTGAAGAGGATCTACTGTTCTTGTCAGGTTCCTAAGCAGAGTTGAACTAGATATGGCCCATGTGTGTAGGAAGCACAGTTCTTTTGTACTCAGCAAGCTCACTGTTCTGGCCCTATAGGAAACACAGTAGAATAGAAGAGTGCTCTTTCCTCAAAAGCAGAGTGTGTTTCTTGTAAGGCGAGCTAGCGTTTGTTTCCCAGTCCTAAATGGAGTTGAATCACATGCAGTTTCTGGTCATATGAGCAAGAGTTGTTTTCTGGTAAGAAGAGTCACTATTGTGCTCCCAATGTCACACACAGGGCAAATAGCACTGCCGTCTCTTCCTAGCATGTACAGTCTATTGGACTGAAGAGGTTCTACTGTTCTTGTCAGTTTCCTAAGCAGAATTGTACAAGATATGGACCGTATGTGTAGGAAGCACAGTTCTTTTGTTCTTAGCAAGCTCACAGTTCGGACCCCCTTAGGAAACACAGTAGAGTAGAAGAGTGCTCTTTTCTCAAAAGCAGAGTGTGTTTCTTGTAAGGCGAGCTAGCGATTGTTTCCCAGTCCTAAATGGAGTTGAATCAAATTCAGTATTTGTTCCTACGAGCAAGAGTTGTTTTCTGGTAAGAAGAGTGACTATTGCGCTCCCTTTGCCATACATAGTGCAAATAGCCCTCTCGTCTGTTCCCAGCAAGTACAGTGTATTGGACTGAAGAGGAGCTACTGTTCTTGTCAGTTTCCTAAGCAGAGTTGATCTAGATGTGACCTGTGTGTGTAGGAAGCACAGTTCTTTTGTTCTGAGCAAGCTCGCTGTTGGACCCCATAGGAAACACAGTAGAGTAGAAGAGTGCTCTTTTCTCAAAAGCAGAGTGTGTTTCTTGTAAGGTGAGCTAGCGTTTGTTTCCCAATCCTAAATGGAGTTGAATCACATGCAGTTTCTGGTCCTACGAGCAAGAGTTGTTTTCTGGTAAGAAGAGTCACTATTGTGCTCCCATTGCCATACACAGTACAAATAGCACTGGCGTCTGTACCCAGCATGTACAGTGTATTGGACTGAAGAGGATCTACTGTTCTTGTGAGGTTCCTAAGCAGAGTTGAACTAGATATGGCCCATGTGTGTAGGAAGCACAGTTCTTTTGTACTCAGCAAGCTCACTGTTCTGGCCCTATAGGAAAAACAATAGAGTAGAAGAGTGCATTTTTCTCAAAAGCAGAGTGTGTTTCTTGTAAGGCGAGATAGCATTTGTTTCCCAGTCCTAAATGGAGTTGAAATACACTTGCAGTTTCTGGGCTTTGAGCAAGAGTTGTTTTCTCGTAAGAAGAGTCACTATTGCGCTCCCTTTGCCATACACAGTGCAAATAGCCCTCGCGTCTGTTCCCAGCAAGTACAGTGTATTGGACTGAAGAGGAGCTACTGTTCCTTTCAGTTTCCTAAGCAGAATTGAACTAGATATGGCCCGTGTGTGTAGGAAGCACAGTTCTTTTGTTCTGAGCAAGCTCACTGTTTAGACCCCATAGGAAACACAGTAGAGTAGAAGTGTGCTCTTTTCTCAAAAGCAGAGTGTGTTTCTTGTAAGGCGAGCTAGCGTTTGTTTCCCAGTCCTAAATGGAGTTGAATGACATGCAGTTTCTGGTCCTACGTGCAAGAGTTGTTTTCTGGTAAGAAGAGTCACTATTGCGCTCCCATTGCCATACACAGTGCAAATAGCACTGGCATCTGTACCCAGCATGTACAGTGTATTGGACTGAAGTGGTTCTACTGTTCTTGTCAGTTTCCTAAGCAGAATTGAACTAGATATGGGACCTGTGTGTAGGAAGCACAGTTCTTTTGTTCTGAGCAAGCTCACATTTCGAACCCCATAGGAAAAACAGTAGAGTAGAAGAGTGCATTTTTCTCAAAAGCAGAGTGTGTTTCTTGTAAGGCGAGATAGTGTTTGTTTCCCAGTCCTAAATGGAGTTGAATCAAATGCAGTTTTTGGTCCTACGAACAAGAGTTGTTTTCTGGTAAGAAGAGTGACTATTGCACTCCCTTTGCCATACATAGTGCAAATATCCCTCTCGTCTGTTCCCAGCAAGTACAGTGTATTGGACTGAAGAGGAGCTACTGTTCTTGTCAGTTTCCTAAGCAGAGTTGAACTAGATATGGCCCGTGTGTGTAGGAAGCACAGTTCTTTTGTTCTCAGCAAGCTCACTGTTCGGACCCCATAGAAAACACAGTAGAGTAGAAGAGTGCTCTTTTCTCAAAAGCAGAGTGTGTTTCTTGTAAGGCGAGCTAGCGTTTGTTTGCCAGTCCTAAAAGGAGTTGAATCAAATGCAGTTTTTGGTCTTACGAGCAAGAATTGTTTTCTGGTAAGAAGAGTCACTATTGCGCTCCCATTGCTATACATAGTAAAAATAACACTCGCGTCTGTTTCCAGCAAGTACAGTGTATTGGTCTGACGAGGAGCTACTGTTCATGTCAGTTTCCCAAGCAAAGTTGAACTAGATAAGGCCCGTGTGTGTAGGAAGCACAGTTCTTTTGTTCTGAGCAAGCTCACTGTTCGAACCCCATAGGAAACACAGTAGAGAGAAGAGTGCACTTTTCTCAAAAGCAGAGTGTGTTTCTTGTAAGGCGAGCTAGCGTTTGTTTGCCAGTCCTAAAAGGAGTTGAATCAAATGCAGTTTTTGGTCCTACGAGCAAGAGTTGTTTTCTGGTAAGAAGAGTCACCATTGCGCTCCCATTTCCATACACAGTGCAAATAGCACTGGCGTCTGTACCCAGCAAGTACAGTGTATTGGAATGAAGAGGATCTACTGTTCTTGTCAGTTTCCTAAGCAGAATTGAACTAGATATGGCCCGTGTGTGTAGGAAGCACAGTTCTTTTGTTCTGAGCAAGCTCACTGTTCTAGCCCTATAGGAAACACAGTAGAGTAGAAGAGTGCTCTTTTCTCAAAAGCAGAGTGTGTTTCTTGTAAGGCGAGACGGCGTTTGTTTCCCAGTCCTAAATGGAGTTGAATCATATGCAGTTTCTGGACGTATGAGCAAGAGTTGTTTTCTGGTAAGGAAAGTCACTATTGCGCTCCCATTGTCATACACAGGGCAAATAGCACTGGCGTCTGTTCCCAGCATGTACAGTGTACTGGACTGAAGAGGATCTACTGTTCCTGTCAGTTTCCTAAGCAGAATTGAACTAGATACGGCCATGTGTGTAGGAAGCACAGTTCTTTTGTTCTGAGCAAGCTCACTGTTCTGGCCCTATTGGAAACACAGTAGAGTAGAAGAATGCTCTTTTCTCAAAAGCAGAGTGTGTTTCTTGTAAGGTGAGCTAGCGATTGTTTCCCACTCCTAAATGGAGTTTAATTACATGCAGTTTTTGGTCATACGAGCAAGAGTTGTTTTCTGGTAAGGAAAGTCACTATTGCACTCCCTTTGCCATACACAGCACAAATAGCACTCACGCCTGTTCCCAGCAAGTACAGTGTATTAGACTGAAGATGAGCTACTGTTCTTTTCAGTTTCCTAAGCAGAGATGAACTAGATATGGCCCATGTGTATAGGAAGCACAGTTCTTTTGTTTTGAGCAAGCTCACTGTGCGGACCCCATAGGAAACTCAGTGCTCTTTTCTCAAAAGCAGAGTGTGTTAGTTGTAAGCGAGATAGCGTTTGCTTTCAAGACCTATATGGAGTTGAATCACATGCAGTTTCTGGTCCTACAAGCAAGAGTTGTTTTCTGGTAAGAAGAGTCACTATTGTGCTCCCATTGTCACACACAGGGCAAATAGCACTGCCGTCTCTTCCTAGCATGTACAGTCTATTGGACTGAAGAGGTTCTACTGTTCTTGTCAGTTTCCTAAGCAGAATTGTACAAGATATGGACCGTATGTGTAGGAAGCACAGTTCTTTTGTTCTTAGCAAGCTCACAGTTCGGACCCCATAGGAAACACAGTAGAGTAGAAGAGTGCTCTTTTCTCAAAAGCAGAGTGTGTTTCTTGTAAGGCGAGCTAGCGATTGTTTCCCAGTCCTAAATGGAGTTGAATCAAATTCAGTATTTGTTCCTACGAGCAAGAGTTGTTTTCTGGTAAGAAGAGTGACTATTGCGCTCCCTTTGCCATACATAGTGCAAATAGCCCTCTCGTCTGTTCCCAGCAAGTACAGTGTATTGGACTGAAGAGGAGCTACTGTTCTTGTCAGTTTCCTAAGCAGAGTTGATCTAGATGTGACCTGTGTGTGTAGGAAGCACAGTTCTTTTGTTCTGAGCAAGCTCGCTGTTGGACCCCATAGGAAACACAGTAGAGTAGAAGAGTGCTCTTTTCTCAAAAGCAGAGTGTGTTTCTTGTAAGGTGAGCTAGCGTTTGTTTCCCAATCCTAAATGGAGTTGAATCACATGCAGTTTCTGGTCCTACGAGCAAGAGTTGTTTTCTGGTAAGAAGAGTCACTATTGTGCTCCCATTGCCATACACAGTACAAATAGCACTGGCGTCTGTACCCAGCATGTACAGTGTATTGGACTGAAGAGGATCTACTGTTCTTGTGAGGTTCCTAAGCAGAGTTGAACTAGATATGGCCCATGTGTGTAGGAAGCACAGTTCTTTTGTACTCAGCAAGCTCACTGTTCTGGCCCTATAGGAAAAACAATAGAGTAGAAGAGTGCATTTTTCTCAAAAGCAGAGTGTGTTTCTTGTAAGGCGAGATAGCATTTGTTTCCCAGTCCTAAATGGAGTTGAAATACACTTGCAGTTTCTGGGCTTTGAGCAAGAGTTGTTTTCTCGTAAGAAGAGTCACTATTGCGCTCCCTTTGCCATACACAGTGCAAATAGCCCTCGCGTCTGTTCCCAGCAAGTACAGTGTATTGGACTGAAGAGGAGCTACTGTTCTTGTCAGTTTCCTAAGCAGAATTGAACTAGATATGGCCCGTGTGTGTAGGAAGCACAGTTCTTTTGTTCTGAGCAAGCTCACTGTTTAGACCCCATAGGAAACACAGTAGAGTAGAAGTGTGCTCTTTTCTCAAAAGCAGAGTGTGTTTCTTGTAAGGCGAGCTAGCGTTTGTTTCCCAGTCCTAAATGGAGTTGAATGACATGCAGTTTCTGGTCCTACGTGCAAGAGTTGTTTTCTGGTAAGAAGAGTCACTATTGCGCTCCCATTGCCATACACAGTGCAAATAGCACTGGCATCTGTACCCAGCATGTACAGTGTATTGGACTGAAGTGGTTCTACTGTTCTTGTCAGTTTCCTAAGCAGAATTGAACTAGATATGGGACCTGTGTGTAGGAAGCACAGTTCTTTTGTTCTGAGCAAGCTCACATTTCGAACCCCATAGGAAAAACAGTAGAGTAGAAGAGTGCATTTTTCTCAAAAGCAGAGTGTGTTTCTTGTAAGGCGAGATAGTGTTTGTTTCCCAGTCCTAAATGGAGTTGAATCAAATGCAGTTTTTGGTCCTACGAACAAGAGTTGTTTTCTGGTAAGAAGAGTGACTATTGCACTCCCTTTGCCATACATAGTGCAAATATCCCTCTCGTCTGTTCCCAGCAAGTACAGTGTATTGGACTGAAGAGGAGCTACTGTTCTTGTCAGTTTCCTAAGCAGAGTTGAACTAGATATGGCCCGTGTGTGTAGGAAGCACAGTTCTTTTGTTCTCAGCAAGCTCACTGTTCGGACCCCATAGAAAACACAGTAGAGTAGAAGAGTGCTCTTTTCTCAAAAGCAGAGTGTGTTTCTTGTAAGGCGAGCTAGCGTTTGTTTGCCAGTCCTAAAAGGAGTTGAATCAAATGCAGTTTTTGGTCTTACGAGCAAGAATTGTTTTCTGGTAAGAAGAGTCACTATTGCGCTCCCATTGCTATACATAGTAAAAATAACACTCGCGTCTGTTTCCAGCAAGTACAGTGTATTGGTCTGACGAGGAGCTACTGTTCATGTCAGTTTCCCAAGCAAAGTTGAACTAGATAAGGCCCGTGTGTGTAGGAAGCACAGTTCTTTTGTTCTGAGCAAGCTCACTGTTCGAACCCCATAGGAAACACAGTAGAGAGAAGAGTGCACTTTTCTCAAAAGCAGAGTGTGTTTCTTGTAAGGCGAGCTAGCGTTTGTTTGCCAGTCCTAAAAGGAGTTGAATCAAATGCAGTTTTTGGTCCTACGAGCAAGAGTTGTTTTCTGGTAAGAAGAGTCACCATTGCGCTCCCATTTCCATACACAGTGCAAATAGCACTGGCGTCTGTACCCAGCAAGTACAGTGTATTGGAATGAAGAGGATCTACTGTTCTTGTCAGTTTCCTAAGCAGAATTGAACTAGATATGGCCCGTGTGTGTAGGAAGCACAGTTCTTTTGTTCTGAGCAAGCTCACTGTTCTAGCCCTATAGGAAACACAGTAGAGTAGAAGAGTGCTCTTTTCTCAAAAGCAGAGTGTGTTTCTTGTAAGGCGAGACGGCGTTTGTTTCCCAGTCCTAAATGGAGTTGAATCATATGCAGTTTCTGGACGTATGAGCAAGAGTTGTTTTCTGGTAAGGAAAGTCACTATTGCGCTCCCATTGTCATACACAGGGCAAATAGCACTGGCGTCTGTTCCCAGCATGTACAGTGTACTGGACTGAAGAGGATCTACTGTTCCTGTCAGTTTCCTAAGCAGAATTGAACTAGATACGGCCATGTGTGTAGGAAGCACAGTTCTTTTGTTCTGAGCAAGCTCACTGTTCTGGCCCTATTGGAAACACAGTAGAGTAGAAGAATGCTCTTTTCTCAAAAGCAGAGTGTGTTTCTTGTAAGGTGAGCTAGCGATTGTTTCCCACTCCTAAATGGAGTTTAATTACATGCAGTTTTTGGTCATACGAGCAAGAGTTGTTTTCTGGTAAGGAAAGTCACTATTGCACTCCCTTTGCCATACACAGCACAAATAGCACTCACGCCTGTTCCCAGCAAGTACAGTGTATTAGACTGAAGATGAGCTACTGTTCTTTTCAGTTTCCTAAGCAGAGATGAACTAGATATGGCCCATGTGTATAGGAAGCACAGTTCTTTTGTTTTGAGCAAGCTCACTGTGCGGACCCCATAGGAAACTCAGTGCTCTTTTCTCAAAAGCAGAGTGTGTTAGTTGTAAGCGAGATAGCGTTTGCTTTCAAGACCTATATGGAGTTGAATCACATGCAGTTTCTGGTCCTACAAGCAAGAGTTGTTTTCTGGTAAGAAGAGTCACTATTGCGCTCGCATTGTCATACACAGGGCAAATAGCACTGGAGTCTTTTCCCAGCATGTTCAGTGTATTGGACTGAAGAGGATCTACTGTTCTTGTCAGTTTCCGATGCAGAGTTGAACTAGATATGGCCAGTGTGTGTAGGAAGCACAGTTCATTTGTTCTGAGCAAGCTCACTGTTCGGACCCCATAGGAAACACAGTAGAGTAAAAGAGTCATCGTTTCTCAAAAGCAGAGTGTGTTTCTTGTAAGGCGAGCTAATGTTTGTTTCCCAGTCCTAAAAGGAGTTGAATGACATGCAGTTTTTGGTCCTACGAGCAAGAGTTGTTTTCTGGTAAGAAGAGTCACTATTGCCCTCCCATTGTCATACACAGGGCAAAAAGCACTGGCGTTTGTTCCCAGCATGTACAGTGTATTGGACTGAAGAGGATCTACTGTTCTTGTCAGTTTCCTAAGCAGAATTGAACTAGATACGGCCATGTGTGTAGGAAGCACAGTTCTTTTGTTCTGAGCAAGCTCACTGTTCTGGCCCTATAGGAAACACAGTAGAGTAGAAGAGTGCTCTTTTCTCAAAAGCAGACTGTGTTTCTTGTAAGGTGAGTTAGCATTTGTTTCCCACACCTAAAAGGAGTTTAATCACATGCAGTTTTTGGTCATACGCGCAAGAGTTGTTTTCTGGTAAGGAAAGTCACTATTGCGCTCCCTTTGCCATACACAGCACAAATAGCACTCACGTCTGTTCCCAGCAAGTACAGTGTATGGGACTGATGAGGAGCTACTGTTCTTGTCAGTTTCCTAAGCAGAGTTAAACTAGATATGGCCCGTGTGTGTAGGAAGCACAGTTCTTTTGTTCTCAGCAAGCTCACTGTTCGGACCCCATAGAAAACACAGTAGAGTAGAAGAGTGCTCTTTTCTCAAAAGCAGAGTGTGTTTCTTGTAAGGCGAGCTAGCGTTTGTTTGCCAGTCCTAAAAGGAGTTGAATCAAATGCAGTTTTTGGTCCTACGAGCAAGAATTGTTTTCTGGTAAGAAGAGTCACTATTGCGCTCCCATTGCTATACATAGTACAAATAACACTCGCGTCTGTTTCCAGCAAGTACAGTGTATTGGTCTGAAGAGGAGCTACTGTTCATGTCAGTTTCCTAAGCAAAGTTGAACTAGATAAGGCCCGTGTGTGTAGGAAGCACAGTTCTTTTGTTCTGAGCAAGCTCACTGTTCGAACCCCACAGGAAACACAGTAGAGAGAAGAGTGCACTTTTCTCAAAAGCAGAGTGTGTTTCTTGTAAGGCGAGCTACCGTTTGTTTCCCAGGCCTAAATGGAGTTGAATCACATGCAGTTTCCGTTCCTACGAGCAAGAGTTGTTTTCTGGTAAGGAAAGTCACTATTGTGCTCCCATTGCCATACACAGTGCAAATAGCACTCCCGTCTGTTCCCAGCAAGTACAGTGTATTGGACTGAAGAGGAGCTACTGTTCTTGTCAGTTTCCTAAGCAGAATTGAACTAGATATGGCCCGTGTGTGTAGGAAGCACAGTTCTTTTGTTCTGCGCAAGCTCATTGTTGGACCCCATAGGAAACACAGTAGAGTAGAAGAGTGCTCTTTTCTCAAAAGCAGAGTGTGTTTCTTGTAAGGCGAGCTAGCGTTTGTTTCCCAATCCTAAGTGGAGTTGAATCACATGCAGTTTCTGGTCCTACAAGCAAGAGTTGTTTTCTGGTAAGAAGAGTCACTATTGCGCTCCCATTACCATACACAGTACAAATAGCACTGGCGTCTGTACACAGCATGTACAGTGTATTGGAGTGAAGAGGATCTACTGTTCTTGTGAGGTTCCTAAGCAGAGTTGAACTAGATATGGCCCATGTGTGTAGGAAGCACAGTTCTTTTGTACTCAGCAAGCTCACTGTTCTGGCCCTATAGGAAACACAGTAGAATAGAAGAGTGCTCTTTCCTCAAAAGCAGAGTGTGTTTCTTGTAAGGCGAGCTAGCGTTTGTTTCCCAGTCCTAAATGGAGTTGAATCACATGCAGTTTCTGGTCATATGAGCAAGAGTTGTTTTCTGGTAAGAAGAGTCACTATTGTGCTCCCATTGTCACACACAGGGCAAATAGCACTGCCGTCTCTTCCTAGCATGTACAGTCTATTGGACTGAAGAGGTTCTACTGTTCTTGTCAGTTTCCTAAGCAGAATTGTACAAGATATGGACCGTATGTGTAGGAAGCACAGTTCTTTTGTTCTTAGCAAGCTCACAGTTCGGACCCCATAGGAAACACAGTAGAGTAGAAGAGTGCTCTTTTCTCAAAAGCAGAGTGTGTTTCTTGTAAGGCGAGCTAGCGATTGTTTCCCAGTCCTAAATGGAGTTGAATCAAATGCAGTATTTGTTCCTACGAGCAAGAGTTGTTTTCTGGTAAGAAGAGTGACTATTGCGCTCCCTTTGCCATACATAGTGCAAATAGCCCTCTCGTCTGTTCCCAGCAAGTACAGTGTATTGGACTGAAGAGGAGCTACTGTTCTTGTCAGTTTCCTAAGCAGAGTTGATCTAGATGTGACCTGTGTGTGTAGGAAGCACAGTTCTTTTGTTCTGAGCAAGCTCGCTGTTGGACCCCATAGGAAACACAGTAGAGTAGAAGAGTGCTCTTTTCTCAAAAGCAGAGTGTGTTTCTTGTAAGGTGAGCTAGCGTTTGTTTCCCAATCCTAAATGGAGTTGAATCACATGCAGTTTCTGGTCCTACGAGCAAGAGTTGTTTTCTGGTAAGAAGAGTCACTATTGTGCTCCCATTGCCATACACAGTACAAATAGCACTGGCGTCTATACCCAGCATGTACAGTGTATTGGACTGAAGAGGATCTACTGTTCTTGTCAGGTTCCTAAGCAGAGTTGAACTAGATATGGCCCATGTGTGTAGGAAGCACAGTTCTTTTGTACTCAGCAAGCTCACTGTTCTGGCCCTATAGGAAAAACAATAGAGTAGAAGAGTGCATTTTTCTCAAAAGCAGAGTGTGTTTCTTGTAAGGCGAGATAGCGTTTGTTTCCCAGTCCTAAATGGAGTTGAAATACACTTGCAGTTTCTGGGCTTTGAGCAAGAGTTGTTTTCTCGTAAGAAGAGTCACTATTGCGCTCCCTTTGCCATACACAGTGCAAATAGCCCTCGCGTCTGTTCCCAGCAAGTACAGTGTATTGGACTGAAGAGGAGCTACTGTTCTTGTCAGTTTCCTAAGCAGAATTGAACTAGATATGGCCCGTGTGTGTAGGAAGCACAGTTCTTTTGTTCTGAGCAAGCTCACTGTTTAGACCTTATAGGAAACACAGTAGAGTAGAAGTGTGCTCTTTTCTCAAAAGCAGAGTGTGTTTCTTGTAAGGCGAGCTAGCGTTTGTTTCCCAGTCCTAAATGGAGTTGAATGACATGCAGTTTCTGGTCCTACGTGCAAGAGTTGTTTTCTGGTAAGAAGAGTCACTATTGCGCTCCCATTGCCATACACAGTGCAAATAGCACTGGCATCTGTACCCAGCATGTACAGTGTATTGGACTGAAGAGGTTCTACTGTTCTTGTCAGTTTCCTAAGCAGAATTGAACTAGATATGGCCCGTGTGTGTAGGAAGCACAGTTCTTTTGTTCTGAGCAAGCTCACATTTCGAACCCCATAGGAAAAACAGTAGAGTAGAAGAGTGCTCTTTTCTCAAAAGCAGAGTGTGTTTCTTGTAAGGCGAGCTAGCGTTTGTTTCCCAGTCCTAAATGGAGTTGAATCACATGCAGTTTTTGGTCCTACGCCAAGAGTTGTTTTCTGGTAAGGAAAGTCACTATTGTGCTCCCATTGCCAAACACAGTGCAAATAGCACTCGCATCTGTTCCCAGCAAGTACAGTCTATTGGACTGAAGAGGAGCTACTTTTCTCGTCAGTTTCCTAAGCAGAGTTTAACCAAATATGGACCGTGTGTGTAGGAAGCACAGTTCTTTTGTTCTGAACAAGCTCACTGTTCGGACACCATAGGAAACACAGTAGAGTAGAAGAGTGCTCTTTTCTCAAAAGCAGAGAGTGTTTCTTGTAAGGTGAGCTAGCGTTTGTTTCCCACCCCTAAATGGAGTTTAATCACATGCAGTTTTTGGTCCTACAAGCAAGAGTTGTTTTCTGGTAAGAAGAGTCACTATTGCCCTCCCATTGTCATACACAGGGCAAAAAGCACTGGCGTTTGTTCCCAGCATGTACAGTGTATTGGACTGAAGAGGATCTACTGTTCTTGTCAGTTTCCTAAGCAGAATTGAACTAGATACGGCCATGTGTGTAGGAAGCACAGTTCTTTTGTTCTGAGCAAGCTCACTGTTCTGGCCCTATAGGAAACACAGTAGAGTAGAAGAGTGCTCTTTTCTCAGAAGCAGACTGTGTTTCTTGTAAGGTGAGTTAGCATTTGTTTCCCACACCTAAAAGGAGTTTAATCACATGCAGTTTTTGGTCATACGCGCAAGAGTTGTTTTCTGGTAAGGAAAGTCACTATTGCGCTCCCTTTGCCATACACAGCACAAATAGCACTCACGTCTGTTCCCAGCAAGTACAGTGTATGGGACTGATGAGGAGCTACTGTTCTTGTCAGTTTCCTAAGCAGAGTTAAACTCGATATGGCCCGTGTGTGTAGGAAGCACAGTTCTTTTGTTCTCAGCAAGCTCACTGTTCGGACCCCATAGAAAACACAGTAGAGTAGAAGAGTGCTCTTTTCTCAAAAGCAGAGTGTGTTTCTTGTAAGGCGAGCTAGCGTTTGTTTGCCAGTCCTAAAAGGAGTTGAATCAAATGCAGTTTTTGGTCCTACGAGCAAGAATTGTTTTCTGGTAAGAAGAGTCACTATTGCGCTCCCATTGCTATACATAGTACAAATAACACTCGCGTCTGTTTCCAGCAAGTACAGTGTATTGGTCTGAAGAGGAGCTACTGTTCATGTCAGTTTCCTAAGCAAAGTTGAACTAGATAAGGCCCGTGTGTGTAGGAAGCACAGTTCTTTTGTTCTGAGCAAGCTCACTGTTCGAACCCCACAGGAAACACAGTAGAGAGAAGAGTGCACTTTTCTCAAAAGCAGAGTGTGTTTCTTGTAAGGCGAGCTACCGTTTGTTTCCCAGGCCTAAATGGAGTTGAATCACATGCAGTTTCCGTTCCTACGAGCAAGAGTTGTTTTCTGGTAAGGAAAGTCACTATTGTGCTCCCATTGCCATACACAGTGCAAATAGCACTCCCGTCTGTTCCCAGCAAGTACAGTGTATTGGACTGAAGAGGAGCTACTGTTCTTGTCAGTTTCCTAAGCAGAATTGAACTAGATATGGCCCGTGTGTGTAGGAAGCACAGTTCTTTTGTTCTGCGCAAGCTCATTGTTGGACCCCATAGGAAACACAGTAGAGTAGAAGAGTGCTCTTTTCTCAAAAGCAGAGTGTGTTTCTTGTAAGGCGAGCTAGCGTTTGTTTCCCAATCCTAAGTGGAGTTGAATCACATGCAGTTTCTGGTCCTACAAGCAAGAGTTGTTTTCTGGTAAGAAGAGTCACTATTGCGCTCCCATTGCCATACACAGTACAAATAGCACTGGCGTCTGTACACAGCATGTACAGTGTATTGGAGTGAAGAGGATCTACTGTTCTTGTGAGGTTCCTAAGCAGAGTTGAACTAGATATGGCCCATGTGTGTAGGAAGCACAGTTCTTTTGTACTCAGCAAGCTCACTGTTCTGGCCCTATAGGAAACACAGTAGAATAGAAGAGTGCTCTTTCCTCAAAAGCAGAGTGTGTTTCTTGTAAGGCGAGCTAGCGTTTGTTTCCCAGTCCTAAATGGAGTTGAATCACATGCAGTTTCTGGTCATATGAGCAAGAGTTGTTTTCTGGTAAGAAGAGTCACTATTGTGCTCCCATTGTCACACACAGGGCAAATAGCACTGCCGTCTCTTCCTAGCATGTACAGTCTATTGGACTGAAGAGGTTCTACTGTTCTTGTCAGTTTCCTAAGCAGAATTGTACAAGATATGGACCGTATGTGTAGGAAGCACAGTTCTTTTGTTCTTAGCAAGCTCACAGTTCGGACCCCATAGGAAACACAGTAGAGTAGAAGAGTGCTCTTTTCTCAAAAGCAGAGTGTGTTTCTTGTAAGGCGAGCTAGCGATTGTTTCCCAGTCCTAAATGGAGTTGAATCAAATGCAGTATTTGTTCCTACGAGCAAGAGTTGTTTTCTGGTAAGAAGAGTGACTATTGCGCTCCCTTTGCCATACATAGTGCAAATAGCCCTCTCGTCTGTTCCCAGCAAGTACAGTGTATTGGACTGAAGAGGAGCTACTGTTCTTGTCAGTTTCCTAAGCAGAGTTGATCTAGATGTGACCTGTGTGTGTAGGAAGCACAGTTCTTTTGTTCTGAGCAAGCTCGCTGTTGGACCCCATAGGAAACACAGTAGAGTAGAAGAGTGCTCTTTTCTCAAAAGCAGAGTGTGTTTCTTGTAAGGTGAGCTAGCGTTTGTTTCCCAATCCTAAATGGAGTTGAATCACATGCAGTTTCTGGTCCTACGAGCAAGAGTTGTTTTCTGGTAAGAAGAGTCACTATTGTGCTCCCATTGCCATACACAGTACAAATAGCACTGGCGTCTATACCCAGCATGTACAGTGTATTGGACTGAAGAGGATCTACTGTTCTTGTCAGGTTCCTAAGCAGAGTTGAACTAGATATGGCCCATGTGTGTAGGAAGCACAGTTCTTTTGTACTCAGCAAGCTCACTGTTCTGGCCCTATAGGAAAAACAATAGAGTAGAAGAGTGCATTTTTCTCAAAAGCAGAGTGTGTTTCTTGTAAGGCGAGATAGCGTTTGTTTCCCAGTCCTAAATGGAGTTGAAATACACTTGCAGTTTCTGGGCTTTGAGCAAGAGTTGTTTTCTCGTAAGAAGAGTCACTATTGCGCTCCCTTTGCCATACACAGTGCAAATAGCCCTCGCGTCTGTTCCCAGCAAGTACAGTGTATTGGACTGAAGAGGAGCTACTGTTCTTGTCAGTTTCCTAAGCAGAATTGAACTAGATATGGCCCGTGTGTGTAGGAAGCACAGTTCTTTTGTTCTGAGCAAGCTCACTGTTTAGACCTTATAGGAAACACAGTAGAGTAGAAGTGTGCTCTTTTCTCAAAAGCAGAGTGTGTTTCTTGTAAGGCGAGCTAGCGTTTGTTTCCCAGTCCTAAATGGAGTTGAATGACATGCAGTTTCTGGTCCTACGTGCAAGAGTTGTTTTCTGGTAAGAAGAGTCACTATTGCGCTCCCATTGCCATACACAGTGCAAATAGCACTGGCATCTGTACCCAGCATGTACAGTGTATTGGACTGAAGAGGTTCTACTGTTCTTGTCAGTTTCCTAAGCAGAATTGAACTAGATATGGCCCGTGTGTGTAGGAAGCACAGTTCTTTTGTTCTGAGCAAGCTCACATTTCGAACCCCATAGGAAAAACAGTAGAGTAGAAGAGTGCTCTTTTCTCAAAAGCAGAGTGTGTTTCTTGTAAGGCGAGCTAGCGTTTGTTTCCCAGTCCTAAATGGAGTTGAATCACATGCAGTTTTTGGTCCTACGCCAAGAGTTGTTTTCTGGTAAGGAAAGTCACTATTGTGCTCCCATTGCCAAACACAGTGCAAATAGCACTCGCATCTGTTCCCAGCAAGTACAGTCTATTGGACTGAAGAGGAGCTACTTTTCTCATCAGTTTCCTAAGCAGAGTTTAACCAAATATGGACCGTGTGTGTAGGAAGCACAGTTCTTTTGTTCTGAACAAGCTCACTGTTCGGACACCATAGGAAACACAGTAGAGTAGAAGAGTGCTCTTTTCTCAAAAGCAGAGAGTGTTTCTTGTAAGGTGAGCTAGCGTTTGTTTCCCACCCCTAAATGGAGTTTAATCACATGCAGTTTTTGGTCCTACAAGCAAGAGTTGTTTTCTGGTAAGAAGAGTCACTATTGCCCTCCCATTGTCATACACAGGGCAAAAAGCACTGGCGTTTGTTCCCAGCATGTACAGTGTATTGGACTGAAGAGGATCTACTGTTCTTGTCAGTTTCCTAAGCAGAATTGAACTAGATACGGCCATGTGTGTAGGAAGCACAGTTCTTTTGTTCTGAGCAAGCTCACTGTTCTGGCCCTATAGGAAACACAGTAGAGTAGAAGAGTGCTCTTTTCTCAAAAGCAGACTGTGTTTCTTGTAAGGTGAGTTAGCATTTGTTTCCCACACCTAAAAGGAGTTTAATCACATGCAGTTTTTGGTCATACGCGCAAGAGTTGTTTTCTGGTAAGGAAAGTCACTATTGCGCTCCCTTTGCCATACACAGCACAAATAGCACTCACGTCTGTTCCCAGCAAGTACAGTGTATGGGACTGATGAGGAGCTACTGTTCTTGTCAGTTTCCTAAGCAGAGTTAAACTAGATATGGCCCGTGTGTGTAGGAAGCACAGTTCTTTTGTTCTCAGCAAGCTCACTGTTCGGACCCCATAGAAAACACAGTAGAGTAGAAGAGTGCTCTTTTCTCAAAAGCAGAGTGTGTTTCTTGTAAGGCGAGCTAGCGTTTGTTTGCCAGTCCTAAAAGGAGTTGAATCAAATGCAGTTTTTGGTCCTACGAGCAAGAATTGTTTTCTGGTAAGAAGAGTCACTATTGCGCTCCCATTGCTATACATAGTACAAATAACACTCGCGTCTGTTTCCAGCAAGTACAGTGTATTGGTCTGAAGAGGAGCTACTGTTCATGTCAGTTTCCTAAGCAAAGTTGAACTAGATAAGGCCCGTGTGTGTAGGAAGCACAGTTCTTTTGTTCTGAGCAAGCTCACTGTTCGAACCCCACAGGAAACACAGTAGAGAGAAGAGTGCACTTTTCTCAAAAGCAGAGTGTGTTTCTTGTAAGGCGAGCTACCGTTTGTTTCCCAGGCCTAAATGGAGTTGAATCACATGCAGTTTCCGTTCCTACGAGCAAGAGTTGTTTTCTGGTAAGGAAAGTCACTATTGTGCTCCCATTGCCATACACAGTGCAAATAGCACTCCCGTCTGTTCCCAGCAAGTACAGTGTATTGGACTGAAGAGGAGCTACTGTTCTTGTCAGTTTCCTAAGCAGAATTGAACTAGATATGGCCCGTGTGTGTAGGAAGCACAGTTCTTTTGTTCTGCGCAAGCTCATTGTTGGACCCCATAGGAAACACAGTAGAGTAGAAGAGTGCTCTTTTCTCAAAAGCAGAGTGTGTTTCTTGTAAGGCGAGCTAGCGTTTGTTTCCCAATCCTAAGTGGAGTTGAATCACATGCAGTTTCTGGTCCTACAAGCAAGAGTTGTTTTCTGGTAAGAAGAGTCACTATTGCGCTCCCATTGCCATACACAGTACAAATAGCACTGGCGTCTGTACACAGCATGTACAGTGTATTGGAGTGAAGAGGATCTACTGTTCTTGTGAGGTTCCTAAGCAGAGTTGAACTAGATATGGCCCATGTGTGTAGGAAGCACAGTTCTTTTGTACTCAGCAAGCTCACTGTTCTGGCCCTATAGGAAACACAGTAGAATAGAAGAGTGCTCTTTCCTCAAAAGCAGAGTGTGTTTCTTGTAAGGCGAGCTAGCGTTTGTTTCCCAGTCCTAAATGGAGTTGAATCACATGCAGTTTCTGGTCATATGAGCAAGAGTTGTTTTCTGGTAAGAAGAGTCACTATTGTGCTCCCATTGTCACACACAGGGCAAATAGCACTGCCGTCTCTTCCTAGCATGTACAGTCTATTGGACTGAAGAGGTTCTACTGTTCTTGTCAGTTTCCTAAGCAGAATTGTACAAGATATGGACCGTATGTGTAGGAAGCACAGTTCTTTTGTTCTTAGCAAGCTCACAGTTCGGACCCCATAGGAAACACAGTAGAGTAGAAGAGTGCTCTTTTCTCAAAAGCAGAGTGTGTTTCTTGTAAGGCGAGCTAGCGATTGTTTCCCAGTCCTAAATGGAGTTGAATCAAATGCAGTATTTGTTCCTACGAGCAAGAGTTGTTTTCTGGTAAGAAGAGTGACTATTGCGCTCCCTTTGCCATACATAGTGCAAATAGCCCTCTCGTCTGTTCCCAGCAAGTACAGTGTATTGGACTGAAGAGGAGCTACTGTTCTTGTCAGTTTCCTAAGCAGAGTTGATCTAGATGTGACCTGTGTGTGTAGGAAGCACAGTTCTTTTGTTCTGAGCAAGCTCGCTGTTGGACCCCATAGGAAACACAGTAGAGTAGAAGAGTGCTCTTTTCTCAAAAGCAGAGTGTGTTTCTTGTAAGGTGAGCTAGCGTTTGTTTCCCAATCCTAAATGGAGTTGAATCACATGCAGTTTCTGGTCCTACGAGCAAGAGTTGTTTTCTGGTAAGAAGAGTCACTATTGTGCTCCCATTGCCATACACAGTACAAATAGCACTGGCGTCTATACCCAGCATGTACAGTGTATTGGACTGAAGAGGATCTACTGTTCTTGTCAGGTTCCTAAGCAGAGTTGAACTAGATATGGCCCATGTGTGTAGGAAGCACAGTTCTTTTGTACTCAGCAAGCTCACTGTTCTGGCCCTATAGGAAAAACAATAGAGTAGAAGAGTGCATTTTTCTCAAAAGCAGAGTGTGTTTCTTGTAAGGCGAGATAGCGTTTGTTTCCCAGTCCTAAATGGAGTTGAAATACACTTGCAGTTTCTGGGCTTTGAGCAAGAGTTGTTTTCTCGTAAGAAGAGTCACTATTGCGCTCCCTTTGCCATACACAGTGCAAATAGCCCTCGCGTCTGTTCCCAGCAAGTACAGTGTATTGGACTGAAGAGGAGCTACTGTTCTTGTCAGTTTCCTAAGCAGAATTGAACTAGATATGGCCCGTGTGTGTAGGAAGCACAGTTCTTTTGTTCTGAGCAAGCTCACTGTTTAGACCTTATAGGAAACACAGTAGAGTAGAAGTGTGCTCTTTTCTCAAAAGCAGAGTGTGTTTCTTGTAAGGCGAGCTAGCGTTTGTTTCCCAGTCCTAAATGGAGTTGAATGACATGCAGTTTCTGGTCCTACGTGCAAGAGTTGTTTTCTGGTAAGAAGAGTCACTATTGCGCTCCCATTGCCATACACAGTGCAAATAGCACTGGCATCTGTACCCAGCATGTACAGTGTATTGGACTGAAGAGGTTCTACTGTTCTTGTCAGTTTCCTAAGCAGAATTGAACTAGATATGGCCCGTGTGTGTAGGAAGCACAGTTCTTTTGTTCTGAGCAAGCTCACATTTCGAACCCCATAGGAAAAACAGTAGAGTAGAAGAGTGCTCTTTTCTCAAAAGCAGAGTGTGTTTCTTGTAAGGCGAGCTAGCGTTTGTTTCCCAGTCCTAAATGGAGTTGAATCACATGCAGTTTTTGGTCCTACGCCAAGAGTTGTTTTCTGGTAAGGAAAGTCACTATTGTGCTCCCATTGCCAAACACAGTGCAAATAGCACTCGCATCTGTTCCCAGCAAGTACAGTCTATTGGACTGAAGAGGAGCTACTTTTCTCGTCAGTTTCCTAAGCAGAGTTTAACCAAATATGGACCGTGTGTGTAGGAAGCACAGTTCTTTTGTTCTGAACAAGCTCACTGTTCGGACACCATAGGAAACACAGTAGAGTAGAAGAGTGCTCTTTTCTCAAAAGCAGAGAGTGTTTCTTGTAAGGTGAGCTAGCGTTTGTTTCCCACCCCTAAATGGAGTTTAATCACATGCAGTTTTTGGTCCTACAAGCAAGAGTTGTTTTCTGGTAAGAAGAGTCACTATTGCCCTCCCATTGTCATACACAGGGCAAATAGCACTGGCGTCTGTTCCCAGCATGTACAGTGTATTGGACTGAAGAGGATCTACTGTTCTTGTCAGTTTCCTAAGCAGAATTGAACTAGATACGGCCATGTGTGTAGGAAGCACAGTTCTTTTGTTCTGAGCAAGCTCACTGTTCTGGCCCTATAGGAAACACTGCAGAGTAGAAGAGTGCTCTTTCCTGAAAAGCAGAGTGTGTTTCTTGTAAGGTGAGCTAGCGTTTGTTTCCCACCCCTAAATGGAGTTTAATCACATGCAGTTTTTGGTCATACGCGCAAGAGTTGTTTTCTGGTAAGGAAAGTCACTATTGTGCTCCCTTTGCCATACACAGCACAAATAGCACTCACGTCTGTTCCCAGCAAGTACAGTGTATTGCACTGAAGAGGAGCTACTGTTCTTGTCAGTTTCCTAAGCAGAGTTGAACTAGATATGGCCCGTGTGTATAGGAAGCACAGCTCTTTTGTTCTGAGCTAGCTCACTGTGCGGACCCCATAGGAAACTCAGTGCTCTTTTCTCAAAAGCAGAGTGTGTTTCTTGTAAGGCGAGATAGCATTTGCATCCCAGATCTGAATGGAGTTGAATCACATGCAGTTTCTGGTCCTACAAGCAAGAGTTGTTTTCTGGTAAGAAGAGTCACTATTGCGCTCGCATTGTCATACACAGGGCAAATAGCACTGGCGTCTTTTCCCAGCATGTACAGCGTATTGGACTGAAGAGGATCAACTGTTCTTGTCAGGTTCCTACGCAGAGTTGAACTAAATATAGCCCGTGTGTGTAGGACGCACAGTTCTTTTGTTCTGAGCAAGCTCACTGTTCGGACTCCATAGGAAACACAGTAGAGTAGAAGAGTGCTCTTTTCTCAAAAGCAGAGTGTGTTTTTGTAAGGCGAGCTAGCGTTTGCTTCCCAGACCAAAATGGAGTTGAATCACATGCAGTTTCTGGTCCTACGAGCAAGAGTTGTTTTCTGGTAAGAAGAGTCACTATTGTGCTCCCATTGTCATACACAGGGCAAATAGCACTGGCGTCTGTTCCCAGCATGTACAGTGTATTGGACTGAGGAGGATCTACTGTTCTTGTCAGTTTCCGATGCAGAGTTGAACTAGATATGTGACGTGTGTGTAGGAAGCACAGTTCTTTTTTTCTGAGCAAGCTCACTGTTCTGTCCCTATAGGAAACACAGTAGAGTAGAAGAGTACTCTTTTCTCAAAAGCAGAGTGTGTTTCTTGTAAGTCGAGGTAGCGTTTGTTTCCCAGTCCTAAATGGACTTGAACACATGCAGTTTCTGGTCCTACAAGCAAGAGTTTTTTCTGGTAAGAAGAGTCACTATTGCGCTCCCATTGTCATACACAGGGCAAATAGCACTGGCATTTGTTCCCAGCATGTACAGTGTATTGGACTGAAGAGGATCTACTTTTCTTGTTAGGTTCCTAAGCAGAGTTGAACTAGATATGGCCCGTGTGTGTAGGAAGCACATTTCTTTTGTTCTGAGCAAGCTCACTGTTCTGGCCCTATAGGAAACACAGAGGAGTAGAAGAGTCATCTTTTCTCAAATCAGAGTGTGTTTCTTGTAAGGCAAGCTAGCATTTGCTTCCCAGACCTAAATGGAGTTGAATCACATGCAGTTTCTGGTCCTACGTGCAAGAGTTGTTTTCTGGTAAGAAGAGTCACTATTGCGCTCCCATTGTCATACACAGTGCAAATAGCACTGGCGTCTGTTCCCAGCAAGTACAGTGTATTGGACTGAAGGGGATCTACTGTTCTTGTCAGTTGCCTAAGCATAATTGAACTAGATATGGCCCGTGTGTGTAGGAAGCACACTTCTTTTGTTCTGAGCAAGCTCACTGTTCAGACCCAATATAAAACACAGTAGAGTAGAAGTGTGCCCTATTCTCAAAAGCAGAGCTTGTTTCTTGTAAGGCAAGCTATCGTTTGTTTCCCAGTCCTAAGTGGAGTTGAATCACATGCAGTTTCTGGTCCTAAGAGCCAGAGGTGTTTTCTGGTAGGAAGAGTCACTATTGTGCTCCCATTGCTGTACACAGTGCAAATAGCACTGGCATCTGTTCCCAGCAAGTACAGTGTATTGGACTGAAGAGGATCTATTATTTTTGTCAGTTTCCTAAGCAGAATTGGACTAGATATGACCGTGTGTGTAGGAAACACAGTTCTTTTGTTCTGAGCAAGCTCACTGTTCTGGCCCTACAGGAAACACAGTAGAGTAGAAGAGTGCTCTTTTCTCAAAAGCAGAGTGTGTTTCTTGTAAGGAGAGCTAGCGTTTGTTTCCCAGTCCTAAATGGAGTTGAATCACATGCAGTTTCTGGTCCTACGAGCAAGAGTTGTTTTCTGGTAAGAAGAGTCACTATTGCGCTCCCATTGTCATACACAGGGCAAATAACACTGGCGTCTGTTCCCAGCATGTACAATGTATTGGACTGAAGAGGATCTACTGTTCTTGTCAGTTTCCTAAGCAGAGTTGAACTAGATATGGCCCGTGTGTGTAGGAAGCACAGTTCTTTTGTTCTGAGCAAGCTCACTGTTCTGGCCCTATAGAAAACACAGTAGAGTAGAAGTGTCCCCTTTTCTCAAAAGCAGAGCTTGTTTCTTCTAAGGCGAGCTAGCGTTTGTTTCCCAGTCCTAAGTGGAGTTGAATCACATGCAGTTTCTGGTCCTACGAGCAAGAGATGTTTTCTGGTAAAAAGAGTCACTATTGTGCTCCCAATGCCGTACACAGTGCAAATAGCACTCGTGTCTGTTCCCAGCAAGTACAGTGTATTGGACTGAAGGGGATCTACTGTTCTTGTCAGTTTCCTAAGCAGAGTTGAACTAGATATGGCCGGTGTGTATAGGAAGCACAGTTCTTTTGTTCTGAGCAAGCTCACTGTTCGGACCCCACAGGAAACACAGTAGAGTAGAAGAGTGCTCTTTTCTCAAAAGCAGAGTGTGTTTCTTGTAAGGCGAGCTAGCGTTTGTTTCCCAGTCCTAAGTGAAGTTGAATCACATGCAGTTACTGGTACTAAGAGCAAGAGTTGTTTTCTGGTAAGAAGAGTCACTATTGTGCTCCCATTGCCGTACACCGTGCAAATAGCACTCGCATCTGTTCAGAGCAAGTACTGTGTATTGGACTGAAGAGGAGATACTGTTCTCATCAGTTTCCTAAGCAGAGTTGAACTAGATATGGCCTGTGTGTGTAGGAAGCACAGTTCTTTTGTTCTGAGCAAGCTCACTGTTCGGACCCCACAGGAAACACAGTAGAGTAGAAGAGTGCTCTTTTCTCAAAAGCAGAGTGTGTTTCTTGTAAGGCGAGCTAGCTTTTGTTTCCCAGTCCTAAATGGAGTTGAATCACATGCAGTTTCTGGTCCTTCAAGCAAGAGTTGTTTTCTGGTAAGAAGAGTCACTATTGCTCTCCCATTGTCATACACAGGGCAAATAGCACTGGCGTCTGTTCCCAGCAAGTACAGTGTATTGGACTGAAGAGGATCTACTGTTCTTGTCAGTTTCCTAAGCAGAATTGAACTAGATACGGCCATGTGTGTAGGAAGCACAGTTCTTTTGTTCTGAGCAAGCTCACTGTTCTGGCCCTATAGGAAACACAGTAGAGTAGAAGAGTGCTCTTTTCTCAAAAGCAAAGTGTGTTTCTTGTAAGGCGAGCTAGTGTTTGTTTGCGATTCCTAAATGGAGTTGAATCACATGCAGTTTCTGTTCCTACGAGCATGAGATGTTTTCTGGTAAGAAGAGTCACTATTGTGCTCCCATTGTCATACACAGGGCAAATAGCACTGGCTTCTTTTCCCAGCATGTACAGTGTATTGCACTGAAGAGGATCTACTGTTCTTGTCAGTTTCCTAAGCAGAATTGAACTAAATATGGCCCGTGTGTGTAGGAACCACAGTTCTTTTGTTTTGAGCAAGCTCACTGTTCTGACCCCATAGGAAACACAGTAGAGTAGAAGAGTACTCTTTTCTCAAAAGCAGAGTGTGTTTCTTGTAAGGCGAGCTAGCTTTATTTCCCAGTCGTAAATGAAGTTGAATCACATGAAGTTTCTGGTCCTACGAGTAGAGTTGTTTTTTGGTAAGAATTGTCACTATTGTGCTCCCATTGCCATACACAGTACAAATAGCACTTGCGTCTGTTCCAAACAAGTACAGTGTATTGGACTGAAGAGGAGATACTGTTCTTGTCAGTTTCCTAAGCAGAGTTGAACTAGATATGGCCCGTGTGTATAGGAAGCACAGTTCTTTTGTTCTGAGCAAGCTCACTGTTCGGACACCATAGGAAACACAGTAGAGTAGAAGAGTGCTCTTTTCTCAAAAGCAGAGAGTGTTTCTTGTAAGGTGAGCTAGCGTTTGTTTCCCACCCCTAAATGGAGTTTAATCACATGCAGTTTTTGGTCCTACGAGCAAGAGTTGTTTTCTGGTAAGAAGAGTCACTATTGCCCTCCCATTGTCATACACAGGGCAAATAGCACTGGCGTCTGTTCCCAGCATGTACAGTGTATTGGACTGAAGAGGATCTACTGTTCTTGTCAGTTTCCTAAGCAGAATTGAACTAGATACGGCCATGTGTGTAGGAAGCACAGTTCTTTTTTTCTGAGCAAGCTCACTGTTCTGGCCCTATAGGAAACACTGTAGAGTAGAAGAGTGCTCTTTTCTGAAAAGCAGAGTGTGTTTCTTGTAAGGTGAGCTAGCGTTTGTTTCCCACCCCTAAATGGAGTTTAATCACATGCAGTTTTTGGTCATACGCGCAAGAGTTGTTTTCTGGTAAGGAAAGTCACTATTGCGCTCCCTTTGCCATACACAGCACAAATAGCACTCACGTCTGTTCCCAGCAAGTACAGTGTATTGCACTGAAGAGGAGCTACTGTTCTTGTCAGTTTCCTAAGCAGAGTTGAACTAGATATGGCCCGTGTGTATAGGAAGCACAGCTCTTTTGTTCTGAGCTAGCTCACTGTGCGGACCCCATAGGAAACTCAGTGCTCTATTCTCAAAAGCAGAGTGTGTTTCTTGTAAGGCGAGATAGCGTTTGCATCCCAGATCTGAATGGAGTTGAATCACATGCAGTTTCTGGTCCTACAAGCAAGGGTTGTTTTCTGGTAAGAAGAGTCACTATTGCGCTCGCATTGTCATACACAGGGCAAATAGCACTGGCGTCTTTTCCCAGCATGTACAGCGTATTGGACTGAAGAGGATCTACTGTTCTTGTCAGGTTCCTACGCAGAGTTGAACTAAATATAGCCCGTGTGTGTAGGACGCACAGTTCTTTTGTTCTGAGCAAGCTCACTGTTCGGACTCCATAGGAAACACAGTAGAGTAGAAGAGTGCTCTTTTCTCAAAAGCAGAGTGTGTTTTTGTAAGGCGAGCTAGCGTTTGCTTCCCAGACCAAAATGGAGTTGAATCACATGCAGTTTCTGGTCCTACGAGCAAGAGTTGTTTTCTGGTAAGAAGAGTCACTATTGCGCTCCCATTGTCATACACAGGGCAAATAGCACTGGCGTCTGTTCCCAGCATGTACAGTGTATTGGACTGAGGAGGATCTACTGTTCTTGTCAGTTTCCGATGCAGAGTTGAAGTAGATATGTGACGTATGTGTAGAAAGCACAGTTCTTTTTTTCTGAGCAAGCTCACTGTTCGGGCCCTATAGGAAACACAGTAGGGTAGAAGAGTACTCTTTTCTCAAAAGCAGAGTGTGTTTCTTGTAAGTCGAGCTAGCCATTGTTTCCCAGTCCTAAATGGACTTGAATCACACGCAGTTTCTGGTCCTACAAGCAAGAGTTTTTTCTGGTAAGAAGAGTCACTATTGCGCTCCCATTGTCATACACAGGGCAAATAGCACTGGCATTTGTTCCCAGCATGTACAGTGTATTGGACTGAAGAGGATCTACTGTTCTTGTTAGGTTCCTAAGCAGAGTTGAACTAGATATGGCCCGTGTGTGTATGAAGCACATTTCTTTTGTTCTGAGCAAGCTCACTGTTCTGGCCCTATAGGAAACACAGAGGAGTAGAAGAGTCATCTTTTCTCAAATCAGAGTGTGTTTCTTGTAAGGCAAGCTAGCATTTGCTTCCCAGACCTAAATGGAGTTTAATCACATGCAGTTTTTGGTCCTACGAGCAAGAGTTGTTTTCTGGTAAGAAGAGTCACTATTGCCCTCCCATTGTCATACACAGGGCAAATAGCACTGGCGTCTGTTCCCAGCATGTACAGTGTATTGGACTGAAGAGGATCTACTGTTCTTGTCAGTTTCCTAAGCAGAATTGAACTAGATACGGCCATGTGTGTAGGAAGCACAGTTCTTTTGTTCTGAGCAAGCTCACTGTTCTGGCCCTATAGGAAACACTGTAGAGTAGAAGAGTGCTCTTTTCTGAAAAGCAGAGTGTGTTTCTTGTAAGGTGAGCTAGCGTTTGTTTCCCACCCCTAAATGGAGTTTAATCACATGCAGTTTTTGGTCATACGCGCAAGAGTTGTTTTCTGGTAAGGAAAGTCACTATTGCGCTCCCTTTGCCATACACAGCACAAATAGCACTCACGTCTGTTCCCAGCAAGTACAGTGTATTGCACTGAAGAGGAGCTACTGTTCTTGTCAGTTTCCTAAGCAGAGTTGAACTAGATATGGCCCGTGTGTATAGGAAGCACAGCTCTTTTGTTCTGAGCTAGCTCACTGTGCGGACCCCATAGGAAACTCAGTGCTCTATTCTCAAAAGCAGAGTGTGTTTCTTGTAAGGCGAGATAGCGTTTGCATCCCAGATCTGAATGGAGTTGAATCACATGCAGTTTCTGGTCCTACAAGCAAGAGTTGTTTTCTGGTAAGAAGAGTCACTATTGCGCTCGCATTGTCATACACAGGGCAAATAGCACTGGCGTCTTTTCCCAGCATGTACAGCGTATTGGACTGAAGAGGATCTACTGTTCTTGTCAGGTTCCTACGCAGAGTTGAACTAAATATAGCCCGTGTGTGTAGGACGCACAGTTCTTTTGTTCTGAGCAAGCTCACTGTTCGGACTCCATAGGAAACACAGTAGAGTAGAAGAGTGCTCTTTTCTCAAAAGCAGAGTGTGTTTTTGTAAGGCGAGCTAGCGTTTGCTTCCCAGACCAAAATGGAGTTGAATCACATGCAGTTTCTGGTCCTACGAGCAAGAGTTGTTTTCTGGTAAGAAGAGTCACTATTGCGCTCCCATTGTCATACACAGGGCAAATAGCACTGGCGTCTGTTCCCAGCATGTACAGTGTATTGGACTGAGGAGGATCTACTGTTCTTGTCAGTTTCCGATGCAGAGTTGAAGTAGATATGTGACGTATGTGTAGAAAGCACAGTTCTTTTTTTCTGAGCAAGCTCACTGTTCGGGCCCTATAGGAAACACAGTAGGGTAGAAGAGTACTCTTTTCTCAAAAGCAGAGTGTGTTTCTTGTAAGTCGAGCTAGCCATTGTTTCCCAGTCCTAAATGGACTTGAATCACACGCAGTTTCTGGTCCTACAAGCAAGAGTTTTTTCTGGTAAGAAGAGTCACTATTGCGCTCCCATTGTCATACACAGGGCAAATAGCACTGGCATTTGTTCCCAGCATGTACAGTGTATTGGACTGAAGAGGATCTACTTTTCTTGTTAGGTTCCTAAGCAGAGTTGAACTAGATATGGCCCGTGTGTGTAGGAAGCACAGTTCTTCTGTTCTGAGCAAGTTCACTGTTCTGGCCCTATAGGAAACGCAGTAGAGTAGAAGAGTGCTCTTTTCTCAAAGCAGAGTGTGTTTTTGTAAGGCGAGCTAGCGTTTGTTTCCTAATCCTAAATGGAGTGGAATCACATGCAGTTTCTGGTCTATGAACAAGAGTTGTTTTCTGGTAAGGAAAATCACTATTGTGCTCCCATTGCCCTATGCAAGGCAAATAGCACTCGCGTCTTTTCCCAGCAAGTACAGTGTATTAGACTGAATAGGAGCTACTGTTCTTTTCAGTTTTCTAAGCAGAGTTGAACTAGATATGGTCCTTGTGTGTAGGAAGCACAGTTCTTTTGTTCTGAGCAAGCTCACTGTTTGGAACCCATAGGAAACACAGTAGAGAAGAAGAGTGCTCATTTCTCTAAAGCAGATTGTGTTTCTTGTAAGGCGAGTTAGCGTTTGTTTCCCAGTCCTAAATGGTGTGGAATCACAAGCAGTTTCTGGTCCTACGAGCAAGAGTTGTTTTCTGGTAAGGAAAGTCACTATTGCGCTCCAAATGCCTTATACAGTGCAAATAGCACTCGCGTCTGTTCCCAGCAAGTACAGTGTGTTGGACTGAATAGGAGCTACTGTTCTTGTCAGTTTCCTAAAGAGTTTAACTAGATATGGGCCATGTGTGTAGGAAGAACAGTTCTTTTGTTCTGAGCAAGCTCACTGTTTGTACCCCATAGGAAACACAGTGGAGTAGAACAGTGCTGTTTTTTCAAAAGCAGAGTGGGTTTCTTGTAAGGCGAACTAGCGTTTGTTTCCCAGTCCTAAGTGGAGTTGAATCCCATGCAGTTTCTGGTCCTACGAGCAAGAGTTGTTTTCTGGTAAGAAGAGTCACTATTGTGCTGCCGTTGCCATACACAGGACAAATAGCACTGGCGTCTGTTCCCAGCAAGTACAGTGTATTGGACTGAAGAGGATCTACTCTTCTTGTCAGGTTCCTAAGCAGACTTGAACTAGATATGGCCGTGTGTGTAGGAAGAACAGGTTTTTTTGTTCTGAGCAAGCTCACTGTTCGGACCCCATAGGAAACACAGTAGAGTAGAAGAGTGCTCTTTTCTCTAAAGCAGAGTGTGTTTCTTTTAAGGCGAGCTAGCGTTTGTTTCCCAGTTCTAAATGGAATTGAATCACATGCAGTTTCTGGTCCTACGAGCAAGAGTTATTTTCTGGTAAGGAAAGTCACTATTGCGCTCCCATTGCCATACACAGTGCAAAAAGCCCATGCGTCTGTTCCCAGCAAGTACAGTGTATCGTACTGAAGAGGAGCTACTGCTCTTCTCAGTTTCCTAAGCAGAGTTGAACTAGATATGGCCCGTGTGTGTAGGAAGCACAGTTCTTTTTTTCTGAGCAAGCTCACTGTTCTGGCCCTATAGGAAATACATTAGAGTAGAAGAGTGCTCTTTTCTCAAATGCAGAGTGTGTTTCTTGTAAAGCGTGCTAGAGTTTGTTTCTCAGTCCTAAATGGTGTTGAATCACATGCAGTTTCTGGTCCTACGAGCAAGAGTTGTTTTCTGTTAAGAAGAGTCAATAATGCGCTATCATTGCCATACACAGGACAAATAGCACTAGCGTCTGTTCCCAGCAAGTACAGTGTATTGGACTGAAGAGGATCTACTGTTCTTGTCACTTTCCTAAAGTGTTGAACTAGATATGGCCCGTGTGTATAGGAAGCACAGTTCTTTTGTTCTGAGCAAGCTCACTGTTCGGACCCAATAGGAAGCACAGTAGAGTAGAAGAGTGCTCTTTTCTCAAAAGCAGAGTGTGTTTCATGTAAGGTGAGCTAGCATTTGTTTCCCAGTCCTAAATGGAGTTGAATCACATGCAGTTTCTGGTCCTACGAGCAAGAGTTGTTTTCTGGTATGGAAAGTCACTATTGTGCTCCCATTGCCATACACAGTGCAAATAGTACTCGCGTCTGTTCCCAGCAAGTACAGTGTATCGGAATGAAGAGGAGCTTCTGTTCTTGTCAGTTTCCTAAGCAGAGTTGAACTAGATATGGTCCGTGTGTGTAGGAAGCGCAGTTCTTTTGTTCTGAGCAAGCTCACTGTTTGGACCCCATAGGAAACACAGTAGAGTAGAAGAGTGCTCTTTTCTCTAAAGCAGAGTGTGTTTCTTGTAAGGTGAGCTAGCGTTTGTTGCCCAGTCCTAAATGGAGTTGAGTCACATGCAGTTTTTTGTCCTACGAGCAAGAGTTGTTTTCTGGTAAGACGAGTCACTATTGTGCTCCAAATGCCATACACATTGCAAATAGCACTCGCGTCTGTTACCCGCACGTAAAGTGTATTGGACTGAAGAGGAGCTACTGTTCTTGTCAGTTTCCTAAGCACAGTTGAACTAGATATGGCCTGTGTGTGTAGGAAGCACAGTTCTTTTGTTCTGAGCAAGCTCACTGTTCGGACTCCATAGGAAACAGTAGAGTAGAAGAGTGCTCTTTTCTCAAAAGCAGAGTGTGTTTCTTGTAAGGCGAGCTAGCATTTGTTTCCCAGTCCTAAATGGAGTTGAATCTCATGCCGTTTCTGGTCCTACGAGCATGATTTGTTTTACGGTAAGAAGAGTCACTATTGCGCTGCCATTGCCATACACAGGACAAATAGCACTGGCGTCTGTTTCCAGCAAGTACAGTGTATTGGACTGAAGAGGATCTACTGTTCTTGTCAGGTTCCTAAGCAGAATTGACCTAGATATGATCCGTGTGTGTAGGAAGCACAGTTCTTTTGTTCTGAGCAAGCTCACTGTTTGGACCCAATAGGATAAACAGTAGAGTAGAAGAGTGCTCTTTTCTCCAAAGCAGAGTGTGTTTCTTTTAAGGCGAGCTTGCGTTTGTTTCCCATTACTAAATGGAGTGGAATCACATGCAGTTTCTGGTCCTACGAGCAAGAGTTGTTTTCTGGTAAGGAAAGTCACTATTGTGCTTCCATTGACATACCCAGTGCAAATAGCACTCGCGTCTGTTCCCAGCAAGTACACTGTATTGGACTGAAGAGGAGCTAATGTTCTTGTCAGTTTCCTAAGTAGAGTTGAACTAGATATGGCCCGTGTGTGTAGGAAGCACAGTTCTTTTTTTCTTAGCAAGCTCACTGTACTGCCCCGATAGGAAACACAGTAGAGTAGAAGAGTGCTCTTTTCTCAAAAGCAGAGTGTGTTTCTTATAAAGCGAGCTGGAGTTTGTTTCCCAGTCCTAAATGGAGTTGAGTCACATGCAGTTTTTTGTCCTATGAGCAAGAGTTGTTTTCTGGTAAGACGAGTCAATAATGTGCTCCAATTGCCATACACAGTGCAAATAGCACTGGCGTCTGTTCCCAGCAAGTACAGTGTATTGGACTGAAGAGGATCTACTGTTCTTGTCAGTTTCCTAAGCAGAGTTGAACTAGATATGGCCCGTGTGTGGGAAGCACAGTTCTTTTGTTCTGAGCAAGCTCACTGTTCTGGCCTTGTAGGAAACACAGTAGAGTAGAAGAGTGCTCTTTTTCTAAAGCAGAGTGTGTTTCTTGTAAGGCGAGCTAGCGTTTGTTTCCCAGTCCTAAATGGAGTTGAATCACATGCAGTTTCTGGTCCTACGAACAAGAGTTGTTTTATGGTAAAAATAGTCACTATTGCGCTGCCATTGCCATACACAGGACAAATAGCACTGGCATCTGTTCCCAGCAAGTACAGTGTATTGGACTGAAGATGCTCTACTATTCTTGTCAGGTTCTTAAGCAGAATTGAACTAAATATGGCCATGTGTGTAGGAAGCACAGTTCTTTTGTTCTGAGCAAGCTCACTGTTCGGACCCAAAGGAAACACAGTACAGTAGAAGAGTGCTCTTTTCTCAAAAGCAGAGTGTGTTTCTTGGAAGTCGAGCTAGCGTTTGTTTCCCAGTCCTAAATGGAGTTGAGTGACATGCAGTTTTTTGTCCTACGAGCAAGAGTTGTTTTCTGGTAAGACAAGTCACTATTGTGCTCCAATTGCCATACACAGTGCAAATAGCACTCGAGTCTGTTCCCCGCAAGTACAGTGTATTGGACTGTAGAGGAGCTACTGTTCTTGTCAGGTTCCTAAGCAGAATTGAACTAGATATGGCCCTGTGTGTAGGAAGCACAGTTCTTTTGTTCTGAGCAAGCTCACTGTTCGGACCCCATAGGAAACACAGTAGAGTAGAAGAGTGCTCTTTTCTCAAAAGCAGAGTGTCTTTCTTGTAAGGCGAGCTAGCGATTGATTCCCAGTCCTAAATGAAGTTGAATCACATGCAGTTTCTGGTCCTAAGAGCAAGAGTTTTTTTCTGTTAAGGAAAGTCACTATTGTGCTCCTCTTGCCATACACAGTGCAAATAGCTCTCGCGTCTGTTCCCAGCAAGTACAGTGTATCGGACTGTAGAGGATCTACTGTTCTTGTCAGTTTCCTAAGCAGAGTTGAACTAGATATGGCCCGTGTGTGGGAAGCACAGTTCTTATGTTCTGAGCAAGCTCACTGTTCTGGCCATGTAGGAAACACATTAGAGTAGAAGAGTGCTCTTTTTCTAAAGCAGAGTGTGTTTCTTGTAAGGCGAGCTAGTTTTTGTTTCCCAGTCCTAAATGGAGTTGAATCACATGCAGTTTCTGGTCCTACGAGAAAGAGTTTTTTTATGGTAAGAATAGTCACTATTGCGCTTCCATTGCCATACACAGGACAAATAGCACTGGGGTCTGTTTCCAGTAAGTACAGTGTATTGGACTGAAGAAGAGCTACTGTTCTTGTCATTTTCCTAAGAAGAGTTGAACTACATATGGTCCGTGTGTGTAGGAAGCACAGTTCTTTTGTTCTGAGCAAGCTCAATATTTGGTCCCCATAGGAAACACAGTAGAGTAGAAGAGTGCTCTTTTCTCTAAAGCAGAGTGTGTTTCTTGTAAGGAGAGCTAGAGTTTGTTTCCCAGTCCTAAATGGAGTTGAATCCCATGCAGTTTCTGGTACTCCGAGCAAGAGTTGTCTTCTGGTAAGGAAAGTCACTACTGCACTCCCATTGCCATACACAGTGCAAATAGCCCTCCCGTCTGTTCCCAGGAAGTACAGTGTATTGGACTGAAGAGGAGCTACTGTTCTTCTCAGTTTCCTAAGCAGAGTTGAACTAGATATGGCCCGTGAGTGTAGGAAGCACAGTTCTTTTTTTCTGAGCAAGCTCACTATTCTGGACCTATAGGAAACACAGTAGAGTAGAAGAGTCCTCTTTTCTCAAAAGCAGAGTGGGTTTCTTGTAAAGCAAGCTAGAGTTTGTTTCCCAGTCCTAAATCGAGTTGAATCACATGCAGTTTCTGGTCCTACGAGCAAGAGTTGTTTGCTGGTAAGAAGAGTCACTATTGTGCTGCCAAGGCATACACTTGACAAATAACACTGGCGTCTTTTCCCAGTAAGTACAGTGTATTGGACTGAAGAGGATCTACTTTTCTTGGCAGGTTCCTAAGCAGACTTGGACTATATATGGCCGTGTGTGTAGGAAGCACAGTTTTTTTTTTCTGAGCAAGCTCGCTGTTCGGAACACTTAGGAAACAATGTAGAGTAGAAGAGTGCTCTTTTCTCAAAAGCAGAGTGTGTTTCTTGGAAGGCGAGCTAGAGTTTGTTTCCCAGTTTTAAATGGGGTGGAGTCACATGCAGTTTTTTGTCCTACGAGCAAGAGTTGTTTTCTGGTAAGAAGAGTCACTATTGCGCTGCCATTGCCATACACAGGACAAATAGCACTGGCGTCTGTTCCCAGCAAGTACAGTGTATTGGACTGAAGAGGATCTACTGTTCTTGTCAGGTTCCTAAGCAGAATTGAACTAGATATGGCCTTGTGTGTAGGAAGCACAGTTCTTTTGTTCTGAGCAAGTTCACTGTTCGGACCCCATGGGAAACACAGTAGAGTAGAAGAGTGCTCTTTTCTCAAAAGCAGATTGTGTTTCTTGTAAGGCGAGCTAGCGTTTGTTTCCCAGTCCTAAATGGCGTTGAATCACATGTAGTTTCTCGGCCTACGAACAAGAGTTGTTTTCTGGTAAGGAGAGTCACTATTGCGCTCCCATTGCCATACAGAGGGCAAATAGCACTCGCGTATTTTCCCAGCAAGTACAGTGTATTGGACTGAATATTAGCTACTGTTCTTGTCAGTTTCCTAAGCAGAGTTGAACTACATATGGTCCTTGTGTGTAGGAAGCACAGTTCTTTTGTTCTGAGCAAGCTCACTGTTTGGACCCCATAGGAAACACAGTAGAGTAGAAGAGTGCTCTTTTCTCTAAAGCAGAGTGTGTTTCTTGTAAGGCGAGCTAGAGTTTGTTTCCCAGTCATAAATGGAGTGGAATAACATGCAGTTTCTGGTCCTACGAGCAAGAGTTGTTTTATGGTAAGAATAGTCAGTATTGTGCTGCCATTGCCATACACAGGACAAATAGCACTGGCGTCTGTTCCCAGCAATACAGTGTATTGGACTGAAGAGGAACTACTGTTCTTGTCAGGTTCCTAAGCAGAATTGAACTATATATGGCCGTGTGTGTAGGAATCACAGGTCTTTTGTTCTGTGCAAGCTCACTGTTCAGACCCCATAGGAAACACAGTAGAGTAGAAGAGTGCTCTTTTCTCAAAAGCAGAGTGTGTTTCTTGTAAGGCAAGCTAGCGTTTTTTTCCTAGTCCTAAATGGAGTTGAATCACATGCATTTTCTGCTCCTACGAACAAGAGTTGTTTTCTGGTAAGCAAAGTCACGTTGTGCTCCCTATGCCATTCACAGTGCAAATAGCACTCCCGTCTGTTTCCAGCAAGTACAGTGTATTGGACTGAACAGGTGCTACTTTTCTTGTCAGTTTCCTAAGCATAGTTGTACTAGAAATGATCCGTGTGTAGGAAGCACAGTTCTTTTGTTCTGAGCAAGCTCACTGTTTGGACCCCATAGGAAACACAGTAGAGTAGAAGAGTGCTCTTTTCTCTAAAGCAGAGTGTGTTTCTTGTAAGGCGAGCTAGCGTTTGTTTCCCAGTCCTAAATGGAGTTGAATCCCATGCAGTTTCTGGTACTATGAGCAAGAGTTGTTTTCTGGTAAGAATTGTCACTATTGCGCTGCCATTGCCATACACAGGACAAATAGCACTGGCGTCTGTTCGCAGCAAGTACAGTGTATTGGACTGAAGATGATCTACTGTTATTGTCAGGTTCCTAAGCAGAATTGAACTAGATATGGCCATGTGTGTAGGAAGCACAGTTCTTTTGTTCTGAGCAAGCTCACTGTTCGGACCCCATAGGAAACACAGTAGAGTAGATGAGTGCTCTTTTCTCAAAAGCAGAGTGTGTTTTTTGTAAGGCAAGCTATCGTTTATTTCCTAGTCCTAAATGGAGTTGAATCACATGCAGTTTCTGGTCCTATGAGCAAGAGTTGTTTTCTGGTAAGGAAAGTCACTATTGTGCTCACTTTGCCATACACAGTGCAAATAGCACTCGCATCTGTTCCCAGCAAGTACAGTGTATCGGACTGAAGAGGAGCTACTGTTCTTGTCAGTTTCCTAAGCAGAGTTAAACTAGATATGGCCCGTTTGTTTAGGAAGCACAGTTATTATGTTCTGAGCAAGCTCACTGTTCTGCCCCTATAGGAAACACAGTAGAGTAGAAGAGTGCTCTTTTCTCTAAAGCAGAGTGTGTTTCTTGTAAGGCGAGCTAGCGTTTGTTTTCCAGTCCTAAATGGAGTTGAGTCACATGCAGTTTTTGGTCCTATGAGCAAGAGTTGTTTTCTGGTAAGGAAAGTCACTATTGCGCTCCCATTGCCATACACAGTGCAAATAGCACTCGCCTCTGTTCCCAGCAAGTACAGTGTATTGGACTGAATAGGAGCTACTGTTCGTGTCAGTTTCCTAAGCAGAGTTGAACTAGATAAGTCCCGTGTGTGTAGGAAGCACAGTTCTTATGTTCTGAGCAAGCTCACTGTTCTGGCCCTACAGGAAACACAGTAGAGTAGAAGAGTGCTCTTTTCTCAAAAGCAGAGTGTGTTTCTTGTAAGGCGAGCTAGCGTTTATTTCCTAGTCCTAAATGGCATTGAATCACATGCAGTTTCTGGTCCTACGAACAAGAGTTGTTTTCTGGTAAGGAAAGTCACTATTGTGCTCCCATTGCCATACAGAGGGCAAATAGCACTCGCGTATTTTCCCAGCAAGTACAGTGTATTGGACTGAATAGGAGCTACTGTTCTTGTCAGTTTCCTAAGCAGAGTTGAACTACATATGGTCCTTGTGTGTAGGAAGCAGAGTTCTTTTGTTCTGAGCAAGCTCACTGTTTGGACACCATAGGAAAAACAGTAGAGTAGAAGAGTGCTCTTTTCTCTAAAGCAGAGTGTGTTTCTTTTAAGGCGAGCTAGAGTTTGTTTCCCAGTCGTAAATGGAGTGGAATCACATGCAGTTTCTGGTCCTACGAGCAAGAGTTGTTTTATGGTAAGAATAGTCACTATTGCTCTGCCATTGCCATACACAGGACAAATAGCACTGGCGTCTGTTCCCAGCAATACAGTGTATTGGACTGAAGAGGATCTACTGTTCTTGTCAGGTTCCTAAGCAGAATTGAACTAGATATGGCCGTGTGTGTAGGAATCACAGGTCTTTTGTTCTGTGCAAGCTCACTGTTCGGACCCCATAGGAAACACAGTAGAGTAGAAGAGTGCTCTTTTCTCAAAAGCAGAGTGTGTTTCTTGTAAGGCGAACTAGTGTTTGTTTCCTAGTCCTAAATGGAGTTGAATCACATGCATTTTCTGCTCCTACGAACAAGAGTTGTTTTCTGGTAAGCAAAGTCATGTTGTGCTCCCTTTGCCAATCACAGTGCAAATAGCACTCCCGTCTGTTCCCAGCAAGTACAGTGTATTGGACTGAACAGGTGCTACTATTCTTGTCAGTTTCCTAAGCAGAGTTGTACTAGAAATGATCCGTGTGTGTAGGAAGCACAGTTCTTTTGTTCTGAGCAAGCTCACTGTTTGGACCCCATAAGAAACACAGTAGAGTAGAAGAGTGCTCTTTTCTCTAAAGCAGAGTGTGTTTCTTGTAAGGCGAGCTAGTGTTTGTTTCCCAGTCCTAAATGGAGTTGAATCCCATGCAGTTTCTGGTACTACGAGCAAGAGTTGTTTTCTGGTAAGAAGAGTCCCTATTGCGCTGCCATTGCCATACACAGGACAAATAGCACTGGCGTATGTTCGCAGCAAGTACAGTGTAATGGACTGAAGAGGATCTACTGTTATTGTCAGGTTCCTAAGCAGAATTGAACTAGATATGGCCATGTGTGTAGGAAGCACAGTTCTTTTGTTCTGAGCAAGCTCACATTTCGAACCCCATAGGAAACACAGTAGAGTAGAAGAGTGCTCTTTTCTCCAAAGCAGAGTGTGTTTCTTGTAAGGCGAGCTAGCGTTTGTTTCCCAGTCCTAAATGGAGTTGAGTCACATGCAGTTTTTTGTCCTAAGAGCAAGAGTTGTTTTCTGGTAAGACGAGTCACTATTGTGCTCCAATTGCCATACACAGTGCAAGTAGCACTCGCGTCTCTTCCCCGCAAATACTGTGTATTGGACTGAAGAGGATCTACTGTTCTTGTCAGTTTCCTAAGCAGAGTTGAACTAGATATGGCCCGTGTGTGTAGGCAGCACAGTTCTTTTGTTCTGAGCAAGCTCACTGTTCAGACCCCATAGGAAATACAGTAGAGTAGAAGAGTGCCCTTTTCTCAAAAGCAGAGTGTGTTTCATGTAAGGCGAGCTAGCATTTGTTTCCCAGTCGTAAATGGAGTTGAATCACATGTAGTTTCTTTTCCTACGAGCAAGAATATTTGTCTGGTAAAGAAAGTCACTATTGCGCTCCCATTGCCATACACAGTGCAAATAGCACTCGCGTATGTTCCCAGCAAGTACAGTGTATTGGACTGTAGAGGATCTACTGTTCTTGTCAGGTTCCTAAACAGAATTGAACTAGATATGGCCATGTGTGTAGGAAGCACAGTTCTTTTGTTCTGAGCAAGCTCACTGTTCGTACCCCAAAGGAAACACTGTAGAGTAGAAGAGTGCTCTTTTCTCAAAAGCAGAGTGTGTTGCTTGTAAGACGAGCGTTTGTTTCCCAGTCCTAAATGGAGTTGAATCACATTCAGTTTGTGGTCCTACGAGGAAGAGTTGTTTTATGGTAAGAATATTCGCTATTGCGCTCGCATTGCCATACAAAGGACAAATAGCACTGGCGTCTGTTCCCAGCAAGTACAGTGTATTGGACTGAAGAGGATCTACTGTTCTTGTCAGTTTCCTAAGCAGAATTGAACTAGATATGGCCGTGTGTGTAGGAAGCACAGTTCTTTTGTTCTGAGCAAGCTCACTGTTCGGACCCCATAGGAAACACAGTAGAGTAGAAGAGTGCTCTTTTCTCAAAAGCAAAGTGTGTTTCTTGTAAGGCGAGCTAGCGTTTGTTTCCTAGTCCTAAATGGAGTTGAGTCACATGCAGTTTTCGGTCCTACGAGCAAGAGTTGTTTTCTGGTAAGGAAAGTCACTATTGCGCTCCCATTGCCACACACAGTGCAAATAGCACTCGCCTCTGTTCCCAGCAAGTACAGTGTATTGTACTGAATAGGAGCTACTGTTCGTGTCAGTTTCCTAAGCAGAGTTGAAATAGATATGGTCCATGTGTGTAGGAAGCACAGTTCTTTGTTCTGAGCAAGCTCACTGTTTGGAACCCATAGGAAACACAGTAGAGTAGAAGAGTGCTCTTTTCTCTAAAGCAGAGTGTGTTTCTTGTAAGGCGAGCTAGCATTTGTTTCCCAGTCATAAATGGAGTTGAATCACATGCAGTTTCTGGTCCTATGAGCAAGAGTTGTTTTCTGGTAAGGAAAGTCACTATTGCGCTCCCATTGCCACACACAGTCTAAAGAGCACTCGCATCTGTTCCCACCAAGTACAGTGTATCGGACTGAAGAGGAGCTACTGTTCTTGTCAGTTTCCTAAGCAGCGTTGAACTAGATATGGCCCATGTGTGTAGGAAACACAGTTCTTTTGTTCTGAGCAAGCTCACTGTTCGGACCGCATAGGAAACACAGTAGAGTAGAAGAGTGCTCTTTTCTCAAAAGCAGAGTGTGTTTCATGTAAGGCGAGCTAGCATTTGTTTCCCAGTCCTAAACGGAGTTGAATCACATGCAGTTTCTGGTCCTACGAGCAAGAGTTGTTTTCTGGTAAGGAAAGTCACTATTGCGCTCCCTTTGCCATACACAGTGCAAATAGCACTCACGTCTTTTCCCAGCAAGTACAGTGTATCGGACTGAAGAGGAGCTACTGTTCTTGTCAGTTTTTTAAGCAGAGTTGAACTAGATATGGCCCGTGTGTTTAGGAAGCACAGTTATTATGTTCTGAGCAAGCTCACTGTTCTGGCCCTATAGGAAACACAGTACAGTAGAAGAGTGCTCTTTTCTCTAAAGCAGAGTTTGTTTCTTGTAAGGCGAGCTCGCGTTTATTTCCCAGTCCTAAATGGAGTTGAGTCACATGCAGTTTTTGGTCCTATGAGCAAGAGATGTTTTCTTGTAAGAAGAGTCACTGTTGTGCTCCAAATGCCATACACAGCGCAAATAGCACTCGCGTCTGTTCCCAGCAAGTACAGTGTATTGGACTGAATAGGAGCTACTGTTCTTGTCAGTTTCCTAAGCAGAGTTTAACTAGACATGGTCCATGTGTGTAGGAAGCACAGTTCTTTTGTTCTGAGCAAGCTCACTGTTTGGACCCCATAGGAAACACAGTAGAGTAGAAGAGTGCTCTTTTCTTAAAAGCAGAGTGTGTTTCTTTTAAGGCGAGCTAGCATTTGTTTCCCAGTCCTAAATGGAGTTGAATCACATGCAGTTTCTGGTCCTACGATCAAGAGTTGTTTTCTGGTAAGGAAAGTCACAATTGTGCTCCCATTGCCATACACAGTGTAAATAGCACTGGCGTCTGTTCCCAGCAAGTACAGTGTATTGGACTGAATAGGTGCTACTGTTCTTGTCAGTTTCCTAAGCAGAGTTGAACTATATATGATCCATGTGTGTAGAAAGCACAGTTCTTTTTTTCTGAGCAAGCTCACTGTTTGGACCCCATAGGAAACACAGTAGAGATGAAGAGTGCTCTTTTCTCTAAAGCAGAGTGTGTTTCTTGTAAGGCGAGCTAGCGTTTGTTTCCCAGTCCTAAATGGAGTTGAATCCCATGCAGTTTCTGGTACTACGAGCAAGAGTTGTTTTCTGGTAAGAAGAGTCACTATTGCGCTGCCATTGCCATACACAGGACATATAGCACTGGCGTCTGTTCGCAGCAAGTACAGTGTATTGGACCGAAGAGGATCTACTGTTCTTCTCAGGTTCCTAAGCAGAATTGAACTAGATATGGCAGTGTGTGTAGGAAGCACAGATCTTTTGTTCAGAGCAAGCTCACTGTTCGGACCCCATAGGAAACACAGTAGAGTAGAAGAGTGCTCTTTTCTCCAAAGCAAAGTGTGTTTCTTGTAAGGCGAGTTAGCGTTTGTTTCCCAGTCCTAAATGGAATGGAAACACATGCAGTTTCTTGTCCTACGATCAAGAGTTGTTTTATGGTAAGAATAGTCACTATAGTGCTGCCATTGCCATACACAGGACAAATAGCACTGGTGTCTGTTTGCAGCAAGTACAGTATATTGGACTGAAGAAGATCTACTGTTCTTGTCAGGTTCATAAGCAGAATTGAACTAGATATGGCCGTGTGTAGGAAGCACAGTTCTTTTGTTCTGAGCAAGCTCACTGTTTGGACCCCATAGGAAACACAGTAGAGTAGAAGAGTGCTCATTTCTCTAAAGCAGAGTGTGTTTCTTGTAAGGCGAGCTAGCGTTTGTTTCCCAGTCCTAAATGGCGTTGAATCACATGCAGTTTGTGGTCCTACGAGCAAGAAATGTTTTCTGGTAGGAAAGTCACTATTGCGCTCCCATTGCCAGACACAGTGCAAATAGCACATGTGTCTGTTCCCAGCAAGTACAGTGTATCGGACTGAAGAGGAGCTACTGTTCTTGTCAGTTTCCTAAGCAGAATTGAACTAGATATGGCCGTGTGTATAGGAAGCACAGTTCTTTTGTTCTGAGCAAGCTCACTGTTCGGACACCCTAGGAAACACAGTAGAGTAGAAGAGTGCTCTTTTCTCAAAAGCAGAGTGTGTTTTTTGTAAGGCAAGCTAGCATTTGTTTCCCAGATCTAAATGGAGTTTAATTACATGCAGTTTCTGGTCCTAAAAGCAAGAGTTGTTTTCTGGTAAGGAAAGTCACTATTGTGCTCCCTTTGCCATACACAGTGCAAATAGCACTCGCGTCTTTTCCCAGCTAGTACAGTGTATCGGACTGAAGAGGAGCTACTGTTCTTGTCAGTTTCCTAAGCAGATTTGAACTAGATATGGTCCATGTGTATAGGAAGCACAGTTCTTTTGTTCTTTGCAAGCTCACTGTTTGGACCCCATAGGAAACACAGTAGAGTAGAAGAGTGCTCTTTTCTTAAAAGCAGAGTGTGTTTCTTTTAAGGCGAGCTAGCATTTGTTTCCAAGTCCTAAATGGAGTTGAATCACATGCAGTTTCTGGTCCTACGATCAAGAGTTGTTTTCTTGTAAGGAAAGTCACTATTGTGCTCCCATTGCCGTACACAGTGCAAATAGCACTGGCGTCTGTTCCCAGCAAGTACAGTTTAATGGACTGAATAGGTACTACTGTTCTTGTCAGTTTCCTAAGCAGAGTTGAACTGTATATGATCCATGTGTGTAGGAAGCACAGTTCTTTTGTTCTGAGCAAGCTCACTGTTTGGACCCCATACGAAACACAGTAGAGTAGAAGAGTGCTCTTTTCTCTAAAGCAGAGTGTGTTTCTTGTAAGGCGAGCTAGCGTTT